>NW_022280032.1:396976-419883 GCF_004355925.1 Anarrhichthys ocellatus
TCAGCAAATTGACAGGACACAAAGGCTAAAAATGACTCCCTGCCTCCCTGAACAACGGTGTTGTCTGTGCTGTAAAAGACAGAAAGAAAAATACCTACAACACTCGGTATGAACATCAAGTCTCTCTCACACACACACACACACACACACACACACACACACACACACACACACACACACACACCTCCCGACACGGCGAGGCATGAAAAACCTCACCATCCGTGTGACGCCGCTGAGTTAAGCAGCTAATAGGACCATTATGCGGCTGAATGACATTCCCGTCCGCGCTGGAAAAGCGAAGGAATCTGAAGGATACTTTTTTGTGCGTCTCCCTACAATTAGAGCAGCCTTGTATTTCTATAAAGCATCGGTCCAGCTGCGAGGACCAAAGGCTCACACGAGATTCAATTAATCCGCCATTTCATGTCTCGTTTCTCCCCCCCCACCCTAAAACATATTCATGGCACCTTTTCCCTTGAAGGAAAAAAAAAGGCTGGGGCTGATGGCTGAATGGCAGCAGCAGCGGGGGAGTTCATCTCTTGGCGACAATGCCCTTTCACTGGCCGTCTAAAGAACACCCAAATTAAAAATTTCAATCAACAAAGCGCACAGATCGCTGACAAATTGTGGGTCCTGGGAGGTCACCGCCGACAGCCCTAATTTTCTTCCCCCCCCCCTCCGCAAGTTTGCAAAATGGCAGTTCTCTTTCAGCGCTCTCGGAATCTTTTTTGGCAAATCTTGAGAGCTTATCTTGTTTTCTTCCCTCTCCCCTTACCTCAATTAACATCCCTCTTTTGTTCCTACAAAGGGCGCCGTGAAAAGCAGAGAGCAGGAGAAGAAATAGTTCGGTCTTTGCCATGTGCGCAACAAAAAAAAAAGAACTGAAAAGAACAATTAGAGCTTTTAAAAACATTGATGTGGTCGTTAAGCTGCAGCCAACGCTGCTACTTCAGCTCTGTGAGATGTTTTAGATTCTGAACCGGGTCACGTTTTCAACAAGACCTCCCCTCCCGCTTCCCCCCCGGACACTATTCAAATGACCTGAGCAACAAAAAGACAGCAGGCTGATAAGCGTTCTCATTGATTTGGGCTGATCACCCCGTCTGTAAATGCAGAATTCATGAATCCAGCAGAGGAGTTTCTCCTCAAGTGCAGATTCGTCACAGGCGGTCCCTCTCCACGTCTGCAGGCGGTGGAAATCTCGACGCCGTTGTTCCCACAAAAATAAATAAACCAAGATGGGAAAATGGGAAAAAAAGGGCAGCGGAATTTTTCGCTTAGGCGTCAGAAACGGCCAAAATGCTTCGGTGCAGATCGACGTATTATAACCCCCCACGGCTGAAAACTGACCACAGCAAAGGGTCTGGATCAAGTTCACACTGACGTATTCAAGACCCTTCAGACTGCCGGTCAGGGGTCGGAGATCAGGAGGCCTCGTTCACAACGCCTACTGGCAAGTGAACGCGGATGTGCATCAACTGAACCGTATTCATGGAAATCAATGAGTCTGCTGATGTTGAAAGAACCGCAAAGAAAGAAATCTGCTGAATTCAAACATCACAGAGAACCTCATACACTTTTAAATCAATCAACACAGTCGCTGAAATAAAATGTTGGCATTGTAGGTTTCTGCAAACCGAGTATACGTTGAATCAAGACGTTTCTGAACCAATGATACGTTTCTGATAAACGTTTAGTTCAGTAAAGATCAGGGTTTGGGTTTAAATAGTAACGATACTCTTGGTTTCAAACGGGACACTAACACAAGTCTCCTGGGTGAAAGTCCTGTGTTTGACCCATTTATCAATATTTGGACAAACTTTGATCAAAAGTAATTGTGATGCGTCAAAAACAAACATAATCCGGGAAGAAATATGTTCCTTCGAATTGTATTTGATGCAGTTTCGTTCTATGGGAACGTCATTTTTAGGAGACCAGGCTGTTATTTGTTCCAATGGCTGTCCCGTCAGTTATAAGTGAAGGCAGACAAACAGAAATTCTGGTTTTAATTCTTCGGTTTCACAAACTATCAATTGAACATTTATTAATGTGGTTATCATAAAGAGTTACTGAACTTCTTTCTTTAGGTGGAGAAGTGTGACATGAAAGAAAAAGGATAAGGTGAGAGGCGATAGAGGGACTTACCCATTGTTTGTCAATCTGGGATTCAAACAATGACGTGGAGGACACATGGACATGAGGGACCGGAGGCCACGAGACAAAGAGAAGAGTCAGTTTTCACAACACATCAGTGACATTTCTCTATTGTGACGTTGTACAATTACAAGAGTTTGCAACACATCTTCACATGACTCCGTCTCTGTGAGTTTAAATGTGTCGGCTGTAAAAATCAAAGATATAAATGAGCAGCAAGCAGACGAGTTGTAAAAGCTTTTCACCTAAACTCCTGAGAACATTAATCATCAAGGTTATTCATACACAGTTCAGTCTGACAAACCGAACAAAAGGTGGAACGGAGGTTGGTCGTGTTTGGAAACCCAGAAGGACTTCATGGAATCAGTCTGTCCATCTCAACTGAACCGTCAAAACCATCTATTAGTTTATGTCTCGATTCAAGATGTGAAGTCTTCACTCACAACATTTAGTTCTCTACCATCACCGTCATGTTAGGATCTGACCTCTGGATGTAGGTTTGTGCACGTAATGCGGAACTAGAGTTCACAAGATCGGAAACTTGAAGCTGTTTCCTGTTAGCAACAAGCACGCCGGCTCTTAGAGCTCAAAGCACTGCAAACAGTCACGATTCAACAAATCCATGGTTTGATTTGACATTCGGAATTGAAGATCACAATTCAATCCAATTTTTATGTTTTTCTTTTAGCACTGACGGCCATGCCATTGTTTTTGGGAAGGTACCACACTATATGGTCACATTTAAATCATTTATTTAACATATAAAAACAACTTACTCACAATTCAATTGGGAACAAAAGATGCAGCTTGAGTTTTGCAGATTTCTTGTTGTACACCTGAATGCCCCATGAAGTGACGCAATCGAGTTCAAGCGCAAAGCGACTGTAGCGGCTGAAATCGCCAAAGAGTTCTCTGAGGGCTGCTTTCTCTCCATTGGTTGCTGCAGTCTCTAAATCTTCTATAGCGTACAAACTGAAGTTTTTTGTCAACTTGTTGACATAACTTGCGGGGAAGGCAAAATGTTGCCACACTGATGCTTCAGGCAAGCAGAAGGATTTTCCATTTTAGTTATTTTCTCCGTCATCTTCGACTCTAACGTGTCGCAAAAAGTGCAGCTGCAGGCTACCGGAAAGCTACGCTGTGTCGGCTCTGAAGTGTTTTAAGAATCAGCGATCCTTCCATTAACATCAAATGGTCGTAATCTTGACTCCCCTCGTAAGCCAACGAAGAATCATCTTCACTAAGTTGACGTTTTCGTGTGTCTACTGGCGGGTGAAGATGTTTCTTCATTTTCTTGTGTGGTGTCACGTAAAATGGACAGACTGTGTTGTCGAGCGGCGGCGGCTCGTTGGAAAGCCGGAGAAGAGAGGGAGCTGAAGGTCAACAGAGCAGCGAATTTAGCTCTCTGTCAAGCCCGTCTGCGGCCAAAGGGGTTTCGCTCTTAGCAAACGCCAAGGCTGCCGCCTCACACAGGCTTCACGGCCGTCCATTTAACAGCTCAAGTCGAGTGAACACAAATACACCTGAACCGCCCGTCTGCGCTGGATGTTCGGAGGGAAACGTGGCATTTCAGTGGCTGATCTGACGGTTCAGTGAGGCTGGAAATAAAAGACGACTGAGGGTTCTTTTAGAAGCTGATACACGTTCACTCAGCAAGGAACGAGTCTCTGATGGTGAGCTGTGAGATGCAAACTGAAAAATACTCTGTCTTAAGTGATTTAGTCTGATATTCAGCCAAGACTCATTTTATCTACAAACAACATTCTGCCAATGTTCTTGTTCCAGTTTCTCCTCGTTTCAGATTATTTCTCAAAATGAGTTCTTGTGTTAAACTAGATAAGATAAAACCGAGATCAGGGATTGGTCACACCAGCATTTATGATTTCAGACCAAAGTCAGTTCACTTCAATGTAATTACTGCAAATAAAGGGATTCCATCAGAAAAGTCAAGTACATCTACTGAACAATCCTCAGCACCAAGCCTTTCCCTCAAAGAACCAATCAGAGATGAGCAGATGTTCTCTCGTAGTTACGGCTGGTTAGTGGCTGCATGAAGTTTGTCATCGGGAATGGGTTGGCTTGCCAGACTCGGTGGTTTGTCACAAATCAGTTGACAAAATGTTGGCAGTCAGTTCTGCAAACCACGGATACGTTGAAATGTCAACCTTTCTGAACCATAAAAACCTGCTCACAGACATCGTCATGTAACAACGTAGAGTAACAACGTAGAGTAACAACGTAGAGTAACAACGTAACGTGACAACGTAACAACGTAATGTGACAACGTAACGTGACGTTTACTTTCAGATTTTCTGCAGTGACAAATCATTCAGATCTGATTTTGAATATTCAGATGGAGATGTTTGTGTGACGACTGACAGCAGTGATCCTTTTCCACCTTCAGCTAAAAGTCTAACGCGAACATAAGGAGAGAAAGGTCACGTGACAGTTAGCTTACCTCCTGACCCGTGTCCAGCACGCAGAGTTTGGAGCACTGCTTCTTGGCGTCCATCAGCACGTTGAACATGGTGCAGACCGACAGCGCCACCCTGAAGTCCGTTGACTTAGCCGCTTTTTGCATTTTGGAATCAAAGGCAGATTTTGTTCTGTAAGGCAAAACATAAAATATATATTTCTAATAGTTGTTGTTTCTCAGAAATGGCTGAAATTTAACCTATTTTCTGTAAAACTGCGACACATTTGTGAATGTTTCTGTTAAATTACAAAAAAGTATTTTTACATGTAATTTCTATGTATGTCGAAATACAATTCTAAAGAATTAGACAGACCTTCATAGAAAGCATCACAAAAGCAGGTTAGTTTTCTGAGTTTTAAGGTTTTCAGGTTTGAAATGATTATTCTCATATGTGTACTTGAGCTTGCTGATGTCAAACTCAGAAGTGAATTACAAGAGCGACAGTTGTGTTTATTTACTGGGTTGTATTCTATCTTCATAGTATAATAAAAAAAGGGATTCACGTTGGCAGATGTGTGGTACAATAAGAGAGAGAAAGAGTGAGAAGGATCCGGACAGATGTGAACCCAGAGGTCCTGATCCAGCTGCGGCGACCTCTCAGTCTGACCTCTTGACACAGGCCTCCATCATGTCGCTGGCCATCAGTTTGAGTCTCTGCTCCAGATGTTTGGCGAACTCGGGCTCCGGCCAGTGGAGGTCCAGCACGAACATCTGCAGAGCATCCAGCTTCCAGAACAAGTCCTCCGAGGTGGCCGAGCCGTTACTGCGGGGAGTGACGGAGAGGGTTACCGACGGAACGTCACAAAGACAACGACAACAACGCAGAGTCGTTGTGTTTTCCACCAAAGTGTGTAACAAATGCGAGGATCTCTATTCTTTTGAAAGACGACGAGTCCTGTAACTTACTGCTCGTCATTTTCCAAACCATTCGACAGTATTTAAGGGTTGATTGTTCCCTTTCTTTTCAGGTGTAGTAGAGTGATGTAGATATTAAACAGTGAATCGTGAATTACTTTTAATACAATGCTGATTTGGCTACCTTTCCCAAAGTGATGTAAATACATATAAACTTGGAATAACGTGGTATATTTTCAGCTTTACTTCCTCTTTCGGTTCTGGACTTTTCTCAGGAAAGTAAACATTGTCTTCCATTGTTGCTTGTGCAGAGTTGCTTTAAACAACCTTTAGGCGTATATATTTAAATGTTTTCTACATTTTGGATCTACATGTCTATGTTTCAGCCTGTGTAACGCGTTACTGTGCAGTATGGAGGGAGAGTTTTGATGTCTAAATCATGTGATCTCTGGACGGGCCATTTAAAAACAACGCTCCAACAGCTGAGGCTTCAGTTTGTTTGTTGGAATTTCTGTCTTTTTCCTACAACCAAGTTACTTGGAGACTGTATGCAATATTATTGAGAAAATTGCAGACCCAAACAATTAAGTCATATCAAACATTTTCAATGTAAATTATTAATTTCATTCCATGTTCTTCAATGTTTCTAGGGTTGATTTTCTGAAGACATGGGTCATAAACGCAACAATGTCATCAGCTGAAAATCAACACACGTTGTGGACTGTGAAGGGTTATTACTCTGCAGCAAACTCATTTCCAAAGAAGAAGAGAGGAAGAAAAAATGAATCTAAGAAGTAAAAATGAAAGGCAAACTATTCCTGATTTGTATTTAATGTGCACAAACCGGTTGGAATCTCACTGGTATTTCGTACAACCAGTGGCGACAGTAAATGTATCACAGTGAGTGTATTGAGGATCCTCAACAGGTTTTAGGTGGTTTTGATGCAGAGCTGTGAGACAGATGGACGTCTCCCCGCCTTCTCCCCTGCGAACAGGTTACACAGCAACACATGGCAACGCCTCGCCGCCACCGACATCCAAGTGTACAGCGCCCCGGCTAGAATGACAGCCACAGGAGGATGGCGGATGGCGGAGGAGGGAGGAGAGGGGGTTAAACCAAGTACCACTCGCTCCCTCACTTTTCTCACTTCGCCTTTAAAAGACTGTTACCTTAACAAGTGGCGCACAGGAATAAACGCTTTGGGCTCGAGTCCGCGGTGCAATTAAACGCTCGGCGGCTATCCCCCTCATGTCTAATTAGTGGTGCTCTTCTGTGAGCGCGCTCCGCCCGGCTCCCCGGGGAACGGGACGATCCCACTCGCCCGTCTGTGCTCGCTAATGAAGTGCCAGCTTTTTTTTTTTTTTTTTTCATTGGATCGAGGAGGGCCAAGTGAAGTGAGGTAGAGGAACAGTGCGGTCTGTGTTGTGGGAAAAAGGCTGGGGGAGTCGGAACGAGGAGCCTTTTTAAGAAACCACCACCAGCCTCCTGGTCAAGCGTTGGTGGCCCCAACATGGCCGCCAACGCTGCCAGTTCTGCTGCAGACTCCAAAACAGACTGACGGACACATTAAAGCAAATAGCAAGGATTCTAAATTGTTATTTTATTTCTAATATAGATTATTTCTTCGATTGTTTTGGGTTCAAACAACTGATCATTTAGTCCAATGGTAGACAATCAACCCTAGCAATAAGTGTAGAAGAGAACTCTCATCCGTGGCCGGTTATTTACGGTAGTACGATAGACCCACCCTACTCTGCCTCTCATTGGCTAGTACTTGTTGACTTCTTCAAAGTTTATTGGTGGAAATTTGGTAGATTAATGACTTCAACTTAGATGAGGATGTAGATGTTCTCCTACATGATTACAAAGTCCTGAAATGGCCAAAAATATTGCTATGCCTATATTGATGGAAGAAAATTACAGATTGGAGATTTAAATTTGTGTTTGTCATAATTAATCTTAATGTTGATGTGGCACACTGATCAACAAGAACATCTTAAAATGGCACTTCATGTCTAAAAGCTGCAGAACCCTGACGTAGTTGAGACGATGTCTGAAAATGGTGTTAAATGTCCATCAAACGTCTCGTTTTGTCATTTACAACGTTATAAAACACAGAAAAGCAGCAAATACTCACATTTGGGGAACTGGAACGGGAGAATGAGTGAAGATTAGACATATGTTTTCTCAATAACTGTCTTTGTTTAGTATTAATTATTAGATTTGTATGTGTTTCCTTCTGTCTTAAGGCTCGATCCCACCAGCGTTTGAAGTGGCACCATTTTGTGATGAATTCGGTTCTTTTCAAAGGCCTTGCTGCGATCAGGTGATTCATTTCACCAGAAAGCCAGAGTCTAAAATAGAGGAAGCTAATAGTTTATTAGCCGTGTGTCATCATCCATCTCAGTTTTGTTTGCTATGTTTTGAGCCAGAGGGACATTTCGCAGGGTAAAAGGAGGAGGTGGGTTTTACTGACGAAACTTCTCTCCACTTACAAGATGTCAGGTAGATTTATCCCTTGCAAGCTGCAATAGAAAATTGAGGCGTTTTATTATTACACTGATATTCTTCACATCGTGACATGCACACCACACAGCACGTCACAACATCCTCACCAATGAGTCTCTGAGGTAACAATCGCATGCAGGCGGAGCCCCGTCGATAAAAAGAGCCACAGTGTCACGGAAACAATTTCAAAAACCACGAGCCGGAGAAGAAGACGAGAATAATGCCGCATGCTCTCTGGCTCGCTGTCAGAGACTCAACAGCATCACACAGATACTGTGGAAGGACTTATAAACTTGAGCATGCAAAAAGAAGAAAAGTTTCTTGACTCTTTGACAAACGTGCGGACAGAGGAACAGAAACAGAGCTGATCATTCGGGACAGACAGTCCTGACTAGAGGTCTTCACACATAACCTGACAAAACCACACTTTCGTCTCGCTTGAATACTGACCGGTAGGAATGAAAATGTAGCAAATGTCCGACTTGAATGCGTCCTCATGGTGTTTCCTTGCAGCTCTGCAGAATACTGAGGTTCACTTTAGGACGTTAAGTCTTCTTTTAGCCGAGCTAACTACGGGGGGGAGTGTTGTCTACTCAGGTTCAACTATTGGATGGATTTCCACGAGGTATAGATCAGATATCGATGATGCCCAGAGGATGAATCTGATTTACTTTTGTTACATTTTCAATTCATGACAGAATACATCTTAAACAGCTTCTGTTAGACGTAGCATGTTTAGCTTCAGGATGAGCACTTTTGTCAGCATTCCATTTATGAAGCATAATACTGAATAAAAAATATAACTGAAGGTATATACTGTAAATATACACTGTATATGAATATACATAAATAAATATATATACATGTTCGTAAGGTAACATGGTAGCCTACCATGTTACCTTGCTAATGTTCATTACAACTGAACGTAACATCGTAATGCAACAACAGAACACAACAATGTAACATAATGTAATGTAACAGCAAAACATAACGATGTAATATAACGTAAAGTAACAACGTAAAGTAACAACGTAACAACGTAATTTAACAATGCAATGTAACAATGCAATGTAACAACGTAATGCAACAGCTGAACATAACAATGTAACATTATGTAATGTAACAACGTAATGTAACATAACGTAATGTAACAACGTAATGTAACATAACGTAATGTAATGTAACAACGTAATGCAACAATGTAATGTAACAACGTAATGTAACAACGTAATGTAACATAACGTAATGTAATGTAACAACGTAATGCAACAACGTAATGTAACAACACGTAATGTAACAACACGTAATGTAACATAACGTAATGTAACATAACGTAATGTAACATAACGTAATGTAACAACGTAATGCAACAACGTAATGTAACAACGTAATGTAACATAACGTAATGTAACAACATGTAATGTAACAACACGTAATGTAACATAACGTAATGTAACATAACGTAATGTAACATAACGTAATGTAACAACGGAACGGAACACTGGAATGAAACAGAGTAATGTACTAATGTAATGTAACCACCGTAAAAAAGTAACTAGCGTAAAGAAATATAATCCGCCCTTAGTGGACTTTCTTTTGTAACATTTTGTTACAACCGTAAAAACGTAACATAATAAGCGTAAAGTCAACGTTGACTTTCACTTTCACATGGGACATGAATAGCAGTCTGCTAAGTCCTGTTTGTTTAACCCGTCCACCCTCAGTGGACTTCCTCTACGTTATCATTTTTAATCATACAACATAACTCTCAGGGTTCAGAGCCGGAGAAGGTAACAGACCAGAAGCTCTACGCTGGCTTCAAACTAACGGAGGCAGCACATCAGCAACTCTATTGTCTGAGTTCAGGTCTGGGTATCTTTTACTTCTGGACACCATCTTGTATTATTCTTGGTTATAAAATTCTCAAACCTTGTGAAGACCTCTAGTCAAGTCTACCCCCCCCCCCCCTCCCTACCCCTCATACATACGTGTTCTCACACAGCGGCCCCATCCAGGCGGGTGCTGAGAAGCTGGGCATCTGTGGCAGCGTGAGAGGGAGGCTGGGGACTTTGGGAAGAGGAACGCTCGCTAGATTGTTAGTTAACGACCTGCCGGGAAGGAGTCAGTGGAGAGGTCGATGCATGGCGGGAAACGAAAAATGTTAAAAGAATGAAAGAAGAAGTAGTGACAGTAACCACAGCGCGCACACACACACACACACACACACACACACACACACACACACGAATAGTAACATATAATAGCAGCCACTTGTTCTGCCTGCAGTAATTGATCAATAGCAAACACTATTAAAAGACAGAAAAGTCACTGCTCTCTTCTATTCTATTCTATTTCCTTTCAGTTTAGGTGTGTTTGGAGTACGAGTGCAGCTCTCGCTGCATTGTTCCTGACTGCGTCATGTCCTTGCTGTCTGAGCTTTATGTTCAGCTCTGTCCTGTGCAGCGTTTGGTTTGTTCTTTGACTTTTGTTTTCTGCTACATTCATGCAGCAGCCAGTATGACACCTCAACAAACCATCGCTGATGAGAGTAAACAAAAGGTACAACTGACAGTGAGAGATGGAACTGACCGAGCTCGAGAAGGCCAGAGGGGAATTATATCAGATAAAGACTATTCAGAATAAACACTTCATCTATCACTTAAATAAACCACTCTGGCTCAAATGCCCATGGAGATAAAATCTGTAAATCTGTTCACTTTCATTTGAAACTCAGTTCTACCGAGTGCTCGCTTCCTCTGCACGACGTCGTACCACACCTGGAGCCCCTCAGAAGCCGAGAGGTTTGCCTGTCCGATTAATTTTGTTGATTAAAAACAATCCTACGGGCAACACAAACCGGCTGCGTCTGCTTTGTACCTGAACGCACCTTTTTAAAGCTGCAGGTAGCGGAGCCTGTGTGGGAGAGAACTATCATCACTATACAGAGGATTCTTCACACGACATCTAGCGCTCATCGCTCATGGCGGCGGACTCTTACTTGACTGACTGCCAGGTCTCCTGCTCAAAGCCGCGGTGGATGGACTGGGCAATGGACGACTCCATCAGGTCGATGTAGCGCACCACCAGGGGGACGAACAGGTCCTGCAGGTGTTTGTGGAACGTCCCATTGCACAGGTGAACTGTGAGAAAGAAGACCAGGTGAGCAAATGTGATACCATTTAAATGAAAACAGACAAACCAGACTACAGAGTGTTGATATAGAGTTTGATTTGTTACAGTAAGTCAGCGTGTCAGTTGCCTCTCGTTAAATGCATAGTGGCTTTTCAAAATAAACTTCCATCTTGGTAAACGACTGCAGGACTCCAGTCTGCAGACCACTCATTGTGCTGTTCAACCTGCCCATTCGGTCTAAACTAATTAATGTGCACTCACACACAAATGGTAAAGCCTTCGGGAGCAGTTTGGGAGGAGTCGATCTTCCAATTAGAGGATGTCCTGTTCTACCACTTAGTTAGGTTTAGAAAAAGATTGTGGTTGAGGTTAACCCGAAGACTCATGTGACTAACGAGTGCCTAACAAGTCACGTGACTCACATTATTAATATCTTAGTCCATTTAGAGTCAAACAGACCATAAAGCACGGTATGCTTTAGGGGCGGGGCTACACGGTGATTGACAGGTCGGCATCATGGCGTTGCCGGTATGGGAATTGTCCATGTTTTCATCTTCCAACTTAAGCCCTTTCACAGAGGTAATTGTTAAATTTTGGTCACCAAAAAATGTCTAATTCAGCGTTCGGTTGTACTTCTGGTTGCAATGATAAACCAACATGTCGACGGCCAAAATGCTGAACTCGAGGCTTCAAATCATTAGTCCACAAACCAAGAGGTGACGTCACGATGACTACATCCACTTCTTATACACAGACTATGAGCAAAACCTGAACATTACAAGCCTTTCAAAAGCATAACTTGTACTTAAAGGACCGACTGTGACTGCACAGGTGTTGGTTATATTGCGTACCCCCCCCCCCCCCCCCCAACCCGTCCTTGTAGGTTTGAAAAAAACAGTGAAACAGACAGATGAATCCCCAGAGACGCTGACAGTCCACAGCGAGTAGAGACAAAGACAGACAGTGTTGGGTAAGAAGCGAGCCGGCTGGTCTCTCAGGGCTTCATTAGTTGTAATTCCTCTCGCTCTGCTCCGTCATGAGTAACACTAGCCTTTCTGCCCTCCAGAGAGGGAGGAACCAGCCTCCCTCGCTAAACCGCTCGCCATCACACGCTGACAATCAAGTGAGCATTTAAATAATCTACACAACGACTGAGAGGTGATACACTTCACGATGACAATCCTCAAAGAGTCGGTGAGTTTATATCGAGTCACCTGAGATTGAAAAAATTTGAGAAGTCAAGGATCGTCCATAATTCATCAGTGTGAGGTTCAGAGAAGGCAAACGGGAAATAAACTTCATTATCCTCCAAACCTTTTGTTTTTTTACTTTTGTCACCAGAGTCTGTGACTGAACTCAAATGAATCTCTCGCTTCAGAAATAATTATCAAAAAAAAAGCGAAGACCTCATTTGTGCAAACAGTCAAAACTATGATTTCTCCAGTTCTGTAATTTGGCTTCTGTCTGTCGCCTCATTACGCTTCAATTTAAGTTGACTAATGTTGTGACACTTGGAATAATTACGGCATTAACGCAGAATGGTAATTAGAGAAAGAAGTAGAAAAGATACGAGCGACAAAGAAAGAGATTTTTTGGGTTTCTTCACATAATGAAACGCTGAGTTTTTTGTGTTCCCAGTGGTGCCCTTGGGCTGTCTGTCTGCCTGTTACTGTATTCGAGGTACTTTGGCATCGGCCATGTTAAATAACGCCTCGCGTCTCGCCAAATCTCTGCTGGCTCCCAGACAAAGCCTCGGAAGGTGACGGAGGGCTCGGAAGGAGGAAACAATGAGACGATTATTTTTTTCTCCCCAACAGTCAAAGTCTGAGCAGCGAGCCTCTTCTGTTCATCGGGGAAGGAAACATGACAACAACCTGAAATACAGCAGCGCAACGTTTTCTAATCTGAAGTTCCAAACATCTCTTCTTAGGTTTTTGTTCGCACCGTTGTGACCTTGAGGTGTAGAAAAGCACATTACGAACATAAGTGGGTGTGGATGTGTTCCAGAAACATGGTTCATCGTTCATAAATCCACAAAATAAATGGAAAATGATTCTGGAGGTTTTTGTGGAAATGATGAAATCTCACCTTTAAGTTCATCTTTCTTGTATTTTCAGCTGCCATCTTTTCTCAGTGAAGTTTGACTGATTCAATTCATCTTGTTCTCTTTATAAAGTGAAGCACTTTGGATCAACGCTTTATAAATAGTTAGTTGGTTGATTGATTTAACTATGAATTATTAACTATAAAGGAAACTAACAGGAGAGATGATCACGTGTTGATGTACAGATCCACAGATGACCAAAGAAAACATTTCAGAACACCTTATTTATTACACAGGTACACTCTGTTTAAGCCGCCATGTTTTTTTCTATAAATCGTGGCTAAAACAAAAGCTTTACATCTTTATATCAACATATTAACATTCAGACCAAAAAACTAATCACGACTCTTAAACTGTTTTTTAAACAGTGTGCTAAGTCGAGCTACCTACTGACAGGTATACGGGTCAGCTGACCGCGTCCCTCCTCCGCTGCTCGTGTTAATTACGTCTCAGCCGGAGTGTGCGAGGTGCCGTTAACCATGTCTCTTAACAAGCCTTGTTGTCTCTACCGTCACCCGTGTTAATTAGCGCTCTTAGCGGAGAGTACGATAGGAAACTAATGGCATCAGCGGCTGAGCGAGGTGGCCAACGGATCACAAAGGTAATTGTTATTTATGGAGTATTTCTATTGCTCTGCAGGTGAATCTTTGTATTAACCTGTTGTTGAAACAATCCAATTACCCCTAGTTCATTATTTTAAGTTATGCAGAAGGTGTAAACTTCATTACCCAGAAAGAAAGTATGAGGCGAATTTACTAAAGTCCTTTTTCTCAGTGAAAGTGTGTTTGTGTGGTGGGAGGTGAAGGTTGTAGAGGCGAAGGCAAGTGGAAACTTCAATGTCTGAAGAGTGAAGCCGATGCTTCATGTCTTAAAGCTGCATTCTCTCTAGTGTCCACCAGGGGGCAACTCCTCTGGTTGTATAGAAGTCTATGAGAAAATGACTCTACTTCTCTCTTGATTTATTACCTCAGTAAACATTGTAAACATGAGTTTATGGTCTCAATCTCTAGTTTCAAGTCTTCTTCAATACAGCATGATGTTCATTTAGTACATTATGGTCCATTTAGAGTCACACAGACCATAAAGCAGGGGATGCTTTAGGGCGGGGCTACACAGTGATTGACAGGTCGGTATCACAGCATTGTCGGGTCTCAGAGTTGTACGTGTTTTCGTTTTCTTACTCTTTAAAAAGACGGAAACTTTAACTCTTTCACAGCGTGTTTTTAGTTCATGAAAGTTAACTAACTTATTCAGCGTTCAGTTGTACTTAACTCCACCCTCTGATGCAAGGAGACGGCGGCCAAGAACCAAGATGGCGATAGCCAAAATGGGGAACTCAAGGCTTCAAAACGTCAGTCCACAAACCAATGAGTGACGTCACGGCGACTACGTCCACTTCCTATACAGTCAATGGGTGGTTGTGAGATCAGTGTAAAACTAGAAAGAATTTCTTTGGATTCGTTTTGGATCTTTCACTTTCTGATTTTCCACCAGAGAGAAAACTGAAAGAATTTAATTTGGAGAGAATCTGCAGCAGCTCTGCGTGCGTGTGTGTGTGTGTGTGTGTGTGTGTGTGTGTGTGTGTGTGTGAGAGGAGGATGATCTCACTGCTGAACACACTTGTTGGTTCAGAGCCCACAGAAACTGGCAGAGTGAAGCTGTGATTACAGGCAGCGGGAAATTATTCACTGAACCGTTACTGACACTCGGTTGGCCGACGCCTCAAATCACAATAAACCTTCTGCGGTGAACTTGATCAGCTTAATTTCCGCTCCGCAAAAGAAACAAGCGGGAGTTTGTTGCATGTGCGAGAAGGATTGTAACAAAGAGGTCACAGACTGATGAAGGCGCGGCCGATGACTTTGTAAAGATCACAATCTGCTCTCGTTTCTTCATGTCACACTGAGTGACCTGGTTTTACATTAATTGTCAATTATCAGTTTTGAGTGGCTTCTGTAGAGTTACTTTGTCTGAACTGAGGCTGTGTGTATCAAACCTAATGCAGCCTGGCTCACTACAGTACGGAGAGAGATGCTGTACACAAAGAAGAGATCTATTCCTCTTGTGGGTGCTGCCGATAACTGTGTCACGACTATCCTCATCCTCTCCAGACCAGTAGAGTCTGAGCGGTGAAATATATCACAATTTTAAGCTTCGTTTTGGTCGATTTCTCTGATGGAAGTGTTCGTCGCACTGGATGTGTTCAAGGACCGTCGCAAAGATGAAAATCTGAGATTAATGAAGGATTTCACAGCTTCTGGCTGTGATAAACGGTGTAGTTTTGGCAATTCTTTAGAGAAAACATGCTTTTCAATCCTGCCGGCGGGTTTTGGGCATTCAGCTCAAAGCACAGCTGAGTCCAACAACATGTGGTCAGAGAGTAAAGGTCAAACTCACGGTCCATTCGCAGGAAGTTGTTGAGGAGCTGGAACAGCGGGAAGCTGTCCCAGGAGTCGACGGGCTGGACCTGCAGAGCGCCGTCCATGTGGGCTCTGTACAGGGACAGAAAGGCCTCGGCGTGTTCGGCCATCAGCTCCGGCCACCACGAGAAAGCCTGAGAGACACAGAGAGAGACGTGAGACGAGACGACATCAGAGGAGACACAATAGTCAGATAGGTCGACAGGAAGTCGTCTTAGTTTTGGTACAAAGACAGGAGCCAACTCACAACCTGTTTACATGCAACACCAACAACATGCTACATGCTAGCCACGACCACCTTTTACTAACCTTAATCAAGTGGTTATTACTGTACTATTACTACTACTATTACTACTTCTACTGCTGTTGCTGTTACGACTGCTACTACAACTAGTATTACTGCTACTACTACTACTTCTGCTGCTGCTGCTGCTGACCACTTGCTCTTCCGTATTGAGCACCTTTACCTCAAATATATATTCGGTGACTTTCCATCTCCTGCAGCTTTTAAATCATTATTATTATTATTGTGTTCCTTCATCTTCAGAGTGGTTTTACCACCAAAAGCTGAACTTTTCCAGATTTAGACATATTTATACAACAGTGAATTAAAACACCAGGACTACACACAGGCGATCGCCATTTAACTGATTAAATGGCTCCACGAGTGTGTCCGATTAACTGGGGTATTTTTGATATTTAATGAATTCAAATCACTTTGACATTAAAGTGTCCTTTTCTGTAAATCAGCATAAAGAAACCTGATCAAACAACATCTCAGGGGAGTGAATCCTCTTCCTCAGCACTGTGTGTTACAGTGTGTCTAATGTCTCGTGAAGGTCCAAAACGTCCCGGTCTGATTAAGAAAGCTGACCTGCTAAAAGCTGCAGGAATCTGAATAAATAAAGGCAGATGCCAGAAGTCTTTAGGTGATGCTTTTAAACTGAAATAGAGGAAAAATAAAAACACATCCAGAAGAAACGCTGCATTCCGACTGTGTGGCTCTCCAGCGGACAGAGGTCGGCCTGCTCAGGTGAACGCTGCTGTTGAAGACTAAAGGACATCCGAGAGAAAAGTGCAACCGGCCTTGAATCCCATGCTGATGCATGGAGGTCAGCATTTGTAAGATGTGAGACGGGGAGAAAAGGTGACACGGCGGCGGCTCGTACTCATTGGGGCCTTTCAAACGCGCCTTTTCAGTTTCCTTTTACTGACAACAAACAGCATTAAACCAGTCTGACGAGTCTCCAACACTCACTACTCTTTATTCTCAGGGCATTGGTTTCAGTATCGGCTGATTGTAAAGATCCGTCCATCAAGAAAGACAAAGAGACGAGAAAGAAGCAGAGGAGTCAAAGAGACGAGACATGTAAAATGCAAGGACGCGAGAGCAATAAAGGACTATCAGAGAGACAGATGAATGGAATCAAGATGTGAAAAAGAGGAGAAGTAAAACAGAAAGAAGGTTAGGAAAGGCAATTAAGTATGAATGAAAGGGAAGTAGGGTAACAGAGTCAACAAAGGAGGACTGGAAGAAATTAAGAAAGAGCAGAGGAAAGAAAGGACGAAAGAAAGAGAGAGAGAAGGAAGAATATGAAAGAATGAACTAAAATGAACAAGGAAGGATTGGAAGAGAGGAGGGAAGAAGAGACCGAAGAAGGGAGGGAAGGAGAAGAAAGAAGTGACAAGTTAAAGAAGAATAGAAGAAAGAACAACGACTGGAAGACATTCAGAGTGAATGAAAAAGTTGTGTTAAGTGTACTTTGAAGAGCAACAGTTGTTTCTCTCGGCATCAACAAAGTAGGAACATTATAATAATTGCTCTATTAATAACACAGTTCTGTTTAGAAATTGTGTTTTTCACAATAAAAACTGAATTCAGTCGTTAGTACCACAAGAAATCCTTCAACCTGTTTATTAAAAACGCATTTAGGTTTTTGAGTAAGAAGAGTCACGTTAACTCAAACACCACAGCAGCAACAAGAAGACGGTGGGCAAGACGCATGGAGAACAAGGTCTGATGGAGAACAAGGTCTGATGGAGCTCTGGATCCCACAAATCAGCAGCAATACAACAAAAACACAAACATGGGCGACGGAAGACTGAAAAACTCACCTCTCTTCCCTTCCCACGGTGGAATACAAACAAGAGAAACAGAAAGGAGCGTCAGATCAATTATAACAACTGGAAGTTGAGGAGAGTTTTAAACTTTGACCAGCAGCAACATGAAGCATTGGCTTCACTCTGCAGAACCAGATGTTTGCTCCTGGTTAGCACGTTAGCAGAGCAGCTGTAGCAACAACAGTTCTGTGTTTTAGCTGCGACAGAGTTTAGAGCACACAGCTTCAGGACGTCACCGCGCTGATACCAAGCGCTGTGACTTGTTTCTAATATAGGTTTTGTAAACTCTATAACCGTTTCTACAGTTTTTAACAAGCCAGGGAGATGGTCTTCAGTCTCTAGTTGAGCGATTTAGAGACTTAAAACTGTCTTCACAGTGGTGTTTCAGCTGATCAGCTGCGGTAGTAATCAACAGTGAATATTCAGAGCTTCAGGTGGGGGGTCGGGGAGTGGGGGATGCTCATCCTGCAGTCTTGAGGGATCGCTGTGATCTGAGGACGATTCTGTTTTCTCTTAAGTTGACTTTTTTGTATTCTGTATTTGTTATTGAATGAGAAGCATTGTTGGTGTGTTTTATGCGTGTTTCTAATCTCGAGGGTGTTAAAACACAAATGAATATCCAATTACCAAAATCCACCAGCTGGAGGAGGAAAGATTCTGTGAACTCACTTTAAAATGGAGTTCAACACGTGGACGTGCCAGCAGGACTTTATGACATCACAACTAGTTTGGAGCCAATCACGTTCCAATAAGTAAAAAACCTCCAAAACACAAAAACCCTTCCAGAGAAGCAGGACACGTCTTTTGTCCAGCAGCCAAACTTTGAAACATGTCTTGACAGCGAAGACACCGCGAAGGACGATAAATAAACGAGACGGAGCGAGAAGTAGAACAATTATGATTTATCTCTAAATGTAATTGTGACATCTTGCAGCGGCGGCACAGAATAATAAAAGCCTCTAACGTGAAGTCAACATCACATCTGAAGCCCGGAGCACAGATCCAGCAGTCACCATGGCAGCGGAAGATAAGCGTTATAAATAGATCAGAAACAGATGCCGGAGCGCCGCGCTGCCACTTAGGGCCGATCAGAACCGCCACGTCTCAACACCTGTGATTGATCAGCTTTACACCCGTGCGTTTGGACCGTGGGCGTCGTCTTCACTGAAATGGACAGTGCTGCGAAAAGTGATCAAGAACGTTAATGAAATGATCAAGTGTCTGCTGCCGTCACTCAGACCGAAAGAGAAAAGACAATAAGAGTTTCTGCTGGAGATGAAATGGAAAAGGAAGTTGAAGCTGTTGTAATAAATACGGCAACGCGGTAAAGGGTTGTTCTCTTCAGCAGCTCAGCTAAACTCTGAGATTCTGTCATGTAAAAGTTATTCCATCAGATCACTCTGCAGAGATTTATTATGACTCATGTTTCACCAGCTGTTCAAATCAGATGTGCATCTTTTATTATAACTCCTGAACAAAATACTGTTGAATATAATAAATCCCAAACATGAAGGTATTCCGATTGAAAGAAAACTTTAGTTGTCCATCTCTGTCGTCTCCAGCTGAGTGCGGTAACTACTCGCTATACAGTGGACTTTACCACGAGTTTGCCATTTTTTAGTGTTGTCTGAATCTACGGTGAATATTTAGTGGACTCAAAGTGTCCCACAATGCATTGCTCTGATGAAGATGGACGAGACGAGATAATATATTTATTGTGAGCAGAGTATCACAACACAAAAACAGCCACGAAGTACTTTATATAAACTAATTTGGGAAATTACATTGACAACGGCAGCGCTTACCGCTTTACTCCCGTCCTATCCTTTCACAATAAAAGCCCTAGATCCAATACGCATCACTGTTCAGCAGGGGAACTTAAATTCACTCAGAGCATTTAGATAAGAGGCCACTCAACAGAATATCTCACGGTATTAACGGCGCAGAGAAAATGACCCGAGCAGTGACCTGTGTGTTTTTTTATTGTGGCGATGAGCTCACTATATGATCCTCCATATAAAGACAGTAGTGAGAAGGAAGCAGTGAGACCAACCCATGAAACACTTTGGTGTGAATGTGGGGGAAGCTGGGTGCTGTGATTTGGCAGCTTTGCCAAAACATTTAATTATTTCTCTAAAATAAAAGTAGAGAAAATCAACAATGGAGGCTCCCAGTGTAACTTTAATAACAATAACTCTAAAAGTTTATTATAGGATGCTGTCAGAACATGAGGTTTTGAGGTCGGAGTAAAAACACCGTTCTTGAGTTCTTGAGATATTTTCTCCTTCAGCGTGAAACAAACCGAGTCCATAGAAACAAATCAAATACCTCGGAGTGATGTTCCTCGTTCTGCTGCAGGACTTCGATGCAGAGCTCTCCCAGTCTCATCATGTCCTCCAGTCTCTTCTCCGGAGCTGCCTGAGGATCCGCTGAAGGTCCGAACACAGCAGGAAACACACGGGGTAGAAATATCAAACACTCGATTATAATACACGTGACAATCGGGACCACGTTTAAACCTCAGCTGAAGGTTTGCTGCTCGATTAAACCGTATCATTCACCGCTGAATGCTGCTGATTTCCTGCTCCTCACAGGATGAACCCTTTGGATTTGAATGAACCCATGAATTAATTCTTGCAACTTCAGGACAAACATGACTGAGTCCTCTGTCTGCACATTGTGGACCGCTGCACTTTAGTCTTTAATGTTGTGAACCAGTCTCAGTGTAGTCCTGATCCTTTATCAGACCTCCATCAGTAAAGAGACCATCAGAGAGAAGGTGGTCTGTTTCTATAGAGTTACTCTTGATGCTCGTCATCGGAGCCACCGGGTCGGATTCTGGTGAAACCAGATGAACTCATGCAGGTTCACCAGAACCTCCTTCAGCTCAGACTCCAGCAGAGACCGGTCCACCGTGGACAAACCCAGACCCTCCAGCAGAGACCGGTCCACCGTGGACAGACCCGGACCCTCCAGCAGAGACCGGTCCACCGTGGACAGACCCAGATCCTCCAGCAGAGACTGTCCACCGTGGACAGACCCGGACCCTCCAGCAGAGACCGGTCCACCGTGGACAGACCCGGACCCTCCAGCAGAGACCGGTCCACCGTGGACAGACCCAGATCCTCCAGCAGAGACCGGTCCACCGTGGACAGACCCAGATCCTCCAGCAGAGACCGTCCACCGTGGACAGAACCAGATCTGGCCTCACCGCAGCCTTGGACCTGCAGTCGGCGCTCCGGATGGAGGAGGAGGAGAGCTCAGCTCCCGGCAGCACCAGCGTCTCCTCCTCCTCCTCCAGCGAGTACCAGCGTGTCCACAGTAGAAGATGCATTTTAAAAAGTGGATTCATCACATCTTCTTCTGGGCTTTCCTCTCAGTAATTGAAACGTACTGAATCACTGATGTGGACTCGTCTGAACAGTTGAAACTCTCTAAACTCTCACCTTTAATCTGAGCGTACTCCATCAGCTGACTGTAGTTGATTTGAGCTGCGTTCTCCAAACATCTCTGCACCAGTTTCTTCATCTCCTCCTGAGGAACCGGCGTGGTGATGTCCTTCATCAGAACCTGAAAGAACACCAACAACGGCCACATCGCGGCGAATAGTTCAGAGGGGTTTGTTCAGATATCATTCATAGCCTGATTTATACTTCATTTTGTTGCTAAAAATATGGAGAAAATTGATTTTTTTTTATGTCTGTTTGAAGTATTTTCTAATTTATGGAGTTTAACTTAAGATAGTAATTCATGTACAACAGCTTCCTAAATTACTTACTATCAATGAGGAATTAGTAAATCTTAGTGAATGGGCTAGTAGTAATCATGCAGAATAAAGCCTTAATAAGTGCTCTATAAAGAGTCATAAGTAGCCAATGTGCCACTAATATGCATGCTAATAAGCACCTACTAATGGTGAATATGTGTAGCTCAATATAACGCTCTATACATAACCTAAATACGTCGATTCCTTATTATTTAGAGCGACGTCGGAGGTTTTTCTTTCAGCATCATTCTAAGATAATTTGATAATCATTGGCTCTGCTAACAGCAAGTTTGCACCAGCGTATTTAAAATGTGTTGCCGTACCCGCTCCTGCAGGGAGAGCGTCGCCTTCAGGGCCCCATCTGGTCGTCCAAAGGGAAAGCAGTACCTGCAGATGTAAGAACGTGGGCGGTCATCACATTTAGAAACAATGTCAAGGACAACTGTGTGTGGGGGTGAAGAAATAATGATAAGAAGAATAGGAAGATGGAAGCAGCGGCAGCAAGACGTCAGTCGGCGTCAACAGATGGCTGCCTCCTCTCCTCTAATTACACCGATGAAGGAAGCTTTTCTCACCTTGGGCTCCGTCTGAGCGCAGACGAGGAGGTTCACGAGGTTTTCACGTCGCTAATTGACAAGTGAACAGAACTAAATAAACAAAAGCATGCGGTCGCACGGGTCAGCCATTTATTGGACAAAAACCTACAGGCAGATGTTCACACTATATTTAAAAAGTATTATCAAGCAGTTTGAAGATTCAGTTCATACTTCCAGTAAAAGTCACGGGTTTGTGATGTTCATTTCCATGAGAAACATGTGAAAGAGCAGAATATGTTGACGAAGGCCTGAATTGTTGATGGAGGTGATGCTGTCAGGTGTTCTCAGAGCAGCACCGGTTTACTGACGTACGTGATGTATGAACATCTGCAGTATTCATGTGTGACATTTATGAAACTACTTAAGGGGAAATTAAAATCAGATAAAACAGTAAAAAATATCATTATCGTTCAGGGGGTCAGTGCGACTGTGGGACAGCTCTTAAAATAAATAAATAAAAGTCCTTAGAAAATAGTTTGCGACTGTGATCATTAAGAACTGTAACAGTTATTTAATGCACTGGGCATTTTGATATGTTTTTGCTTCCATAACTTTCAGACTAGAGGAGAGAAAACCAAAATAAATTAAACAAGAAAAATCCAAAATATTTTACTACTTTGTCTGTTTACATCTGTAGATTTCACCAAAAGTTACCATTACATAATGCCTCATTTGCATATTTAAACATAACATGTCAGTAAGCTTGTAATAAATACTTGTGACTCTATTCACCTGTAGAGTCTTCTTAATGTGAGTGATGAAGTGGTGAAGTTT
>NW_022280032.1:419893-436046 GCF_004355925.1 Anarrhichthys ocellatus
AGTTTCATGGTGATATCTATGAGTTCATGTGTTCACCTGTAGAGTCTCTAAATGTCTGTAATGGAACTAAACGTCTCTTTAAAGGACGTTTCCTCTCAATGAGTTTGTTCTCAGACTCTGATGATAAATCTCCACTTCAGCAGCTCTTACATTCACCAAACTTCACTCTTTCATTCCTCTCTGTGTGCTGAAGGTTCACACAGAGGTGTTTGTTCACTCATCACTCATTTATACATTGATTAATAAAAACATGGAGGAAATTAGATTATTTTTGGTCTGTTGACAGTATTTTCTGATTTACTGAGTGAAACAAACCTTTGACTCCAATATGTCGACAAAATGACACAATCACTTTGAACCTGGTTTCATCCAGTGTTCACATCCACAACAGCTTGACTGTTATTTGCTGCGTATTATTTGGGGTGTTTTTAGCTGCATGTCTGACGGAAGTCTTTTTCAGACACTGAATTAGCAGGTTGACACAGCGACGTGAGTCAAACGTGGGTCGGCGCTCCATCTGAATGGGAAACTCCGCCTCGTGAAAATCGTGTTTAAACTCTACTATTTTGTTTTGCCTGATGCGTTGTGAGAGAAACATCATTTGCTGCCTGGATATTGTTCAGTAAAGTTGAGGCAACAAAAGCGAGCTGGTTCGGGTGAGAGAAAGATCATGGTTTCAGTTAGATGCTAATGAGAGTCAACACATCGTGTCTGGTAGTATTTAACCTAGACCGTGATCTCTTTAACAGAGTGCTGCGAGTGTCGAAACATAACCAAAGTTTATTCATGCTTTTGTTGCTTCGGGTGGAAACTGAAGGAAAATAACTGTCAATGAAAGTTCTGCATAAAAATGCCGGAAAAGAACCCCGTTTCCTCAATATGTTGATAAAAAGAGTACAACAATATGTTTCTCTTGAGAAGTATTTGCTGTTGCAGGTTTGTAGTATATAAAGGAAATACATAGGAGCAGAGATGGAATGGGTCAGAGTGCATCAGTGGAGGCTGAATGCTGCCGTTTCTATCATGAAGGAAGTGAATTAAAGATCGAGTTCATAATGACCCTTTTTGGGGGAGTGGCTTTGGAGGGAGGTCTGAAAGGACAACATGGCAACTTTCTTTACTAGATTTACCAACAGTTAGGTTGAGGCAACAAAACCAACAGTTAGGTTGAGGCAACAAAACCAACAGTTAGGTTGAGGCAACAAAACCATTACCATAAAACCATAACACAGTGTCGAACACCAGTCTTCTGGTTTTAAGTCTTGTCTCAAGGACTCATCCAGCTCCCCTCCCGCCCACCGATAGTCGTCTTTTTGGAATGACTCGCTCCGACTGTTGCTTCGTCACATGGATGCATTTCATTTGTGTTTCCACCACGATTAAGGATCCTAATTGATTTTCCATTGGCAAATATTTTCATCCTAAACAGAAATTTGTGTCCATGTAAACAAAACCAATAGATTACATTTTGTGAACTGCCATGGTACTCGGCTGCCAGTTCCTCTCCGTGTATCTTTAGTTGTGAGACTTGACTGTTGGTGGTAAAAACCAAAGGACGAATAATTACCAAAGAGTGATGAGGTAATCTTTAGATAATCTGTGTGAAAGAATAATAATGGTTAGAGGCAGTGAAGAGGAGCAGCTGAAGTTTAAACGTATAACCTTAAATGAGTCCTTAGTGGCTGAGCTCGGTTTTAATCTAAACTAAACTCTTGTCTGGGGGACATTAGCATAATCCCAGCATTGTCCCAGCCATTGTTTACCAGCATTAGCCTCTTGTTAAGGTGAGTTAGTAATGACTCCCGCTGATCAGCCCCCCCCCCCCCACACACACACACTCGGCCCTGACCGGCCCCCCTCCTCTCCCCTCTGGGGCCAGATGGAGGGCCCCTCTCAGGCGTGAAGGATTTATAGAGCCGGGCTTCAGGACAGTTAATGGCACAGGTCCATTCAGACGAGTGTTGCTCAAGGTCTCGGGGCTGCCGCTTTCACACCGCGCTCACAATGCGTTCACACGGCGGCGCTGAATAGCAGCACGCAGATGCAGGGAGGTCTCATCAGCCGCCGTCGACGCATGCTCTGCACCTGTTGTGTGCTGCTGATGGGGCTGAAAATACCCAGAATGCCTGGGTTCATTATGATGCAGTTAAAGGAGCATACCTTTAACTGCATCTGGTGGTATTACACGTTTGGGTTTTGTCAAATCACTTCACTTTACAGCACAGCTTAGCATTCTGTCAAATGTGTTTTAGAGGTTAACATGTCATTTTGCTACAGTTTTGTTTCAGCTATTAACTTCCAGTCACATAAATAAGATTCAAAACTTGAGTTGTGTGTCTATTACAGTCAATATTACATTATTGTTATGAGGTAAACAGTACAAATGTAACAATCTGCATTTAAAGGGTGAGTTGATCCAAATTACAAACAAAAACCAAACAAAACGTATATAAACTGCATGGATACATAAACTATCTGTGCGGATATATATAAACAATCCGCACAGATATAAACTATCAAAATTAATATATAAACAATATTCATGTCTGTATTAACGATTTGCATGGATATATGAATGTAAAAGATGAAAGTTGTTTGTGATGCTGAGGAGGTGTTGGTACCTAAAATGTGTGATCTGGTTCTCCAGCAGAGACATGAGGCGACCCCTGATGGCCTCAAAGTTCTCCTTCTCGTCCACGGTCACCGTCCCCATCCCATCAGGCCTGAAGAGAGAAGAATCACACACACAGGACCGTCAGCTGATCTTCATCTTTACCTCTCGAACACAGACCACTAGTCCTCTTTATTAGAGGAACAGAACAGTACAGGTTACATAATGCATTATATCACCCTCCTATTTGTGATTTTGTAACTCAACACATCTTGGCAGCTGATGTGTTCACAATACAACATTTCACAAGTGCACATTTTCATAGGCCCACACATCCATAACACGTTATGATTCAGGAACACACTACGATCTCTTGAAGCATGACAAGAAAAGTCATTTCAAGTAGAACTTCTTCAGAGAACCAGCAAAGATTCATTTGCTACACCGAATAGAGAGCTGAAGTCCCGCCCCTTCCCGTGGACCAACATGGAAATATATTTTGGAAAAAGATTTGCACGGTAGTCAACGGCGAGAGACAAATAATTAGTTTGATTCCATTTGAATTACTCATATCACGTGTAAAATTGTTTAAGTATAAGACTTTGACAATACGTAACTACAAAGACGACACAACCAAAAGTACGTACAGAATGTCAACACAGACTCAGAGGTTTGACTTTATTCTGTTTTTAAATAGTCGCTACAAACAGTCAAACACCGCCGGTGTTTCACTTTAACGAGTGACCGTGTTAACTGGAGACTCCCAGCCGACCAGTGGTTGCTCGTAGTGACGTAGCTGATGATGTTCTCGTAAAAGCATTCGATCAATTTTAAATACACTCATCTGTGTTTATTATCTACGACAACCATTAAGTTACGACGAGAAACCACTGATGCATTCGGCTGAGAGTCACCAGTTAACACGGTCACTTGTTGAACTGGAACACCTGTCTGAATACTGTAGAACTTGAGTCCGCTGTTGGAATCCTGACAGCCGACCATGAAACAAGCAGACGTCTTCATGCTGGAAACAGTTTGAATTCAATGTTTAAAGCTTTCTAACTCGTCTGGATGGCCGGTCTATAACGCCACATCCGTTGCCAACATGCGCACTGATATTGTGTCCATACATACATGTAAAAGTATGATAAAAATACTTTATATATTAGATATACGCCCGTTTCAAATAAAGGCCTGGGTCTCTGGTGAGGTAAATCAAGGCCTTTTCAAACATGAACTCTGGAGACTGGTTCCTTGCTCTGCTGTTGACATTTCAGCAGAGAGGCCCTTCTTATCAAGACCTCCTCACTGCAAATACCAAGAAGAACTGCACATCAGCTAAAGGTCCTAAACCATCAAGAAATCTGAGGCACGCACAGGTGAAATAAGAAATAACAAAAGAAAAAAGAACAAAACGTCTCCAGCTGCTTCTCCGTCTTTAGTTTTTCTCTTTCTCGCTCTGACAACTTGCGTGTTTTCACCAAACTAACCGATAAAGCAGCCAAACTATCCACGCTGACCTCAAAGTCAACCAATCAAACAGAGAGCTGCTCGGGCTCTTCTTCCACCTCCACTACTCACACGGCCGGCAGAAGGAGAGTCGACAAAGAAGAAAACTGTTAGCTGAGCGCTTCATTAATGTTTGTAAAGCTTTCATTCCCTTCTTGCCTTCGTCTGAATAGGCACTCTGGCAAAAAAAAAAAAAAAGGGGAAAAAATGCAATCAGTACCCAGAGCGACCAGCCTTGACTTTCTGGGCTTTTGTCTGTGCGGCTGAAAGAGAAAAGCATCCTCTCCAAACGGCACTCGCAGTCGCTGGAGGGAAGAAGCGAGGAGGTTGTCTGTTAATGAGTTGTTGTCTTATAAAAGCCTTTCGCTGGTTCGGGCCCTAACCAACCGCACCTCGAGTACCAACACCGAGCTCCTCACGGCGTGCTCCCGACTCTCCAGTCTCACGTTTAAATAAAAAGACGAGAGGAGAAAGGAGAAGCAGCGCAGAGTCTCTGCAGAGAGGGGAGTCAGGTGAGAGGAGGATACTGACTCACCTCCTGACGATTACTATTACTAAAATAATCACATTATTTCACCGGGAAGGTGAATTACTGAGAGTAGAAAATATTTTCTAATAATAACATAATTCAGACGGAGCCGGTAACAGCACAGGGAACACAGGACCGAATAAAGGAGCCTTGAAATAATTACAATAAATAAAACGAAACATTTATATAAATGTAGTACATGTCAAGTAATCCAGATAGGAGGAAAATAAAAAATGATAGAATAGAAAATATAATGAATGGAATAAAACAAACCGCAAAATTACATGAAATGAAAAAAAGAGTAAAATGACATTACATGAAATAAAATATTAAACAAAACATGGTAAATAATAAAAACTGCATAATATAAAACATTTGGTATGTTACATAAAATGAAATAGAATAAAATTAGATAAAATCAAATATTAAATAAAAATATATCAATACATAGAAAAAATACCAACCAAGATAGCAAAATGACATGACATAGAATAATTAAGTATATTTAAGAATAACACATTAACAAAACTACATACAATTAAATCAAATGAAGTAAAACTAAATGCTAGAAGTTCAAAGATACATAAATAAATGTAACTAAAATGTTATAAAACAACAAACACAGCTTTTGGAACATTCACTTTGTCAATGAGGAGTATTTCCTCAGAACAGGTTGGGGTTTGGGGGGGGGGTTGTGGATGAGGTGGAGGAGGACAACAGGATGTGGTAATGTATTGTGTGAGAACATCAGCGCCTCTCTTCAGCTCCACTCTACTCCATTTGTTCTGTAATGAGAGGCAGCTTTCTCTGCACAACGGCACTTGTTAGCACAACTTCTAAACCCCGTTGTTCCCCAAATCTGTCAACTCATTACCACCCACCCGCCCAGCCACCCCCCACCCTCATTACAAACCCCCTCCACTTCCCACAACCTCTATTTAACAAGCACCAGTTTATCCTGAGGGAACATAAAGCAGAGTCGTTGGGAGGAGCGTGTGTGCTCACTCATGAAAAGGCAAGAAAAGCTCGCTTTCATGTTGAAGCAGCCGAGGGCCTCGCTGCTCTCTGGGCCCCTCCATGGACAAATTAAGTCCCCAGGACTGTGGTCACAGCCAGGTCTTCAGTGGTCGAGTGTAGAGACGGACGTAGAGACGGACGTAGAGACGGACGTAGAGACGGACGTAGAGACGGACGGCCTGAGGCTCGATGCCAGCTGTCCTGTAATCTGAGCAGTTCATTGTCAGCGAGGTGGCAGGAAATAAAGCTGACTGATCGGTTTTGCAGCTCTCTTGTTACCCTGTGGCTTTAGTGGAGATAAACAGAGAAACAGCGACTCGAACCATGAATCGATTATCAACAGTTGCTGATAAAAGCAATAAAAAAAAAAAAAATCATAAAATAATTGATTCAGCTCAAAAATTGGCCGAAAGTGCTGACACAGATTTTAAATGAAGCCATTATTCTCCTCTCCACCCGTCTGTTTACAGGTGGACAAAGATTACACTTTCATTAAATCAAAGACCCCCCCCCCCCCCTCTCCTGACTTGAGTTTCGTTTGAAAAATAAAGACTTTAATGCACAAACAAAATCACCTTAAACATGTAGCCAACACTATTCAGAGTTAAACTCTGTGACGTGTTGTTTCCACCTGTGGTATTGAGTCCTTCTCTTTACATTCAAGTGGCTCTAAAGATCACAGGAGTTTGCCCACATGGTTGTAGTGTATTTGTCCTCAGGTGTGATTGTTGGTTTATCCAAAAAGAGAAAAGAAAGCGTCACTAATTCACTAACTATACATATTGATTAATTAAAAAATATATCCCCATGCCTGAGAATCAGATGACTAATAACTGACTGTGTCAGAAGCACCATTCCAGCATCCGGCATCCAGCATCCGGCAGAGCCTTTCTTGCACTTTCTGCTGCATTTCATTTCTATTTCAGCGAGAAGAAATGAACAACAAACGCACAGAAACGTGGAGGTGAAGACGGTTACTCAAATCAATTCTCTGTGTTGGAAGCTGCCATATTTATCTCTGATCATCATTGAGAGCTCAAACCCCCCCACCCCACCCCCCCAAAAGAAATGTCACTCACACCCTCCACTTCCTCTCAATCGAATTACGGCAGAAGACAAATCGGACGAGAAAATAGTTGGCAGGGAGCCCAACGCCAAAACGCAGTGTAAAAAAAAGGAAAGACAACCCGGTGTGGTGTTAGGTTTGGTAGCTCTGCCTCACCGTGCCATTAAACCATTAAACCCAGTCAGATGTGCGTTCATGCTTGGCCTCACACGGGGGAGTGGGGAGCGATGCGACAGCTTGTCGGGGTTCAGACACATTGTTGCTGCTAAATGAAGCGAGCGCGTTGGAGGCGAGGCTGCTGTCAGCGGCGCTCCGGGGCCGAGGGCGGGGTGGGTGGTGGTGATGGTGGAGAGGGGGGGACATTACAGTCGATGTGGCTCAAGTGTAAACGATCAGTACCATATCCGCCTGCGGGGTCCACCAAACCCCCTCTGGCGGTTTGGTTCTGGTGACAGGAGTGAGGGTACCGGTGGAGCGGACGCCACTTCACCTTAAGAGGTGTGGAAAGCTGATTAAGCTGAGTGGCAGGTGATCGTGTGTGTCACCTTTTTCCTTTCCCCATCACCAGAAGGGTTGGGGGAGGTAAAAGCTCCTGTCACATCCCGTGTCAGCGTGGCGTAGATGGCTCGGGCGAGGAGAAGATCGGACGTGACGGGTGAGAGGGAGGCGAACGGACACCTCCCCCCCCACCAACCCCCCGGCTCTGGTAATGCTCCTTTAACCCTGATCCCAGTTCAAACGCACCCGTCTCATCAGACCCACACAGACCGGTACGAGCTTAAGTGTCACGGCTGCTTCACCTGGAGGTTTGATTGGTCCGTCACATCTTGTGGCATGAAGTACTGAATGATGAACACAGCAGGTCTTTATGGACACACACTTATTTCAACTGTCGCAAGTTGCAAGAATACATTTTGGCTTTTAACTTTTCTGCAAACCAAAAATACGTTTCAAGTCAATGTGTCTATGTCGGCCTATGTGTTTATCATCGGTATGTTTCCACCACTCTTGACGCTTTTGCCGTTGCGATACTACATTCTCAATAACATTTAGATTCAGGCAACACTTGGTTAAGTTTAGTAAAGATCACAGTTTGGGTTTAAAGAAGTACTTTTAGTTTTAATAAGTGTCTCCCGGGTTGAAGCCCCGTCTCTGACCCGTTCAAACACCTCGACCTCCTCTCTTTGATTACACGCATCTGTAATCTGTGAAATACAAACGTTCCCTGAAACATAACTGACGATGCAGTTTCGTTGTATGGGAACGTCATCTTTAGGAAACCCGGCTGCTTGAAAGCCCTTCATTTGGAAGTGTGACGCGGCTGCAACTGAAGAGGCTGAATGGGGTAGTAACAGCTGTTCTAACTTTAAACATGATGGGAAGAGAAGTAGCCTCAGCTCACATCATTCAGAAGACACAGAAAGAGGAGCCTCAGAAGGAGTCGAAGCATATCGAGCACAAGTGGAGCTTAAAGGATTAGGAATTAAAAAAACGAAACAGTTTTCTTTCATCACACAAAGACGTCGGTGTTAAAATACTGAAAATGATGAAATAACTAAACAGAACTTAGATCACAAAGTTTAAAAGTCCGGCAAACTTTGGCAAAGTGGCATCACCTGTGGGAGGCTTTCAAACGTTTCTCTGGTTTAATTAAGAGGACGACAGGCGGACACGTTTACGTATGAGTCAAGTACTCTCCTGTTGATCACTCTTTGTCCGCTCTGCCTCCCGACGTAGTTTTGTCTCTCCGAGCAGCCCTCCAGGGAAACTTGAGTTCTGTAATTAAGTTGTTGTTTTTTCAACCTCTGAGCCTGCCAGACATCCAAAAACCTCTTTTTTTCCATCCACACCCACTCAGGCAGCTCCAGGAGCCCTGAATGGGCATCAATTATTCAAATTAGAGCTCCAACTGACAAAAAGCCAATTCCAGTAGCCCCCCCGCCCTCTCCATTTTATAACTGGCGATTTGCTAAGAGCAGCTAATCATTACTCTTTCTAATTGACTAAATGAGACGACAAAGATAGAAAGCACAGATATCGGTAATTACCAGCCGGGGAGGCGAGCCGGGGCTGCTGGGAGTGAAGTGGGGAACTGAACTGCTGGAGTGACGCCGATGCCAACAAGTGGCTAAAAGACACCGCTGCTGCTCATATCTGAGCGGCTCACTAGTCAGCGGGAAACTGAAGGTGCCCAGAGCTGAACCCCGCTTACTCCGAGTAGATATCTGTTCACATTCTGGCAAATTGGCCCCATTAAGAGTATGAAAGGTTCCTGTTAGCAGTGAAGCAGAGGATGAACAGACGCTGGATCACTTTCATACTGAAGAAAACTTTAAAAAAACGTGATGATTCTCTTGAGCTTTTTCTCGAGGATTTATAAACTAAATTCAGCGTGAAAGTTTATTCTTGCCTTCACGACTACGCGCCACAAATAGTCTGAAAGTTCGGACATTTTGGATTCAGCCTGTGTGTGTGTGTGTGTGTGTGTGTGTGTGGCTGAAGAAAGAGCATCTGCTCAGTGAGGATGTACAGAAGGAAACGAAAAGGTCAAATTACAGTCTGCTCCAGAGCTGTTCTCAGTTAGTTGTTGCTTTATTCGTTGCACGTTATTCTGTTTAAAAATGTTATTTTACAACTGATTGAGTGAAATAAAGAGAATAAATCTCCACATGGTATTTTATTCTGAAGATATACTGCTCAGGGATTCACTGGGTATTTAAGGTCCACTGAAATCATCAGTACGTCCTAAATGTGATGTAATTCCTGTTGAAACTACGACACTGACGGATCATCAGCTGTGAATATTGAAGCGGTCTCATTTGATGGGATGGTGAGAAAAGCTGAATTCCTGAAACATTTTCGATTTTCATGTTATTACTCCGACATGCAGCATGAGGTCATCACTGAAGATGATCCAGGAAGTGCCCACTGCTTTATTTGTCCTCGTTAATGATCTTTGATTTAGCAAAATAAAAGCCTTCTATTAGAGTACGACCAACAGACGTTCTACACAATATTATTCATTAATCTAGATGTACCATTTCTTCTTCACTGCAGGAGTCACTACAGTGAGCGGGAAGGACAATCCCTCACTGGCTTCCCACCCACATAAATGAACAAGGTCCTCTATTGGCCCGGCTACAGGGAGTCTCACTCCTGGGTCTCTGCAGGGTGGGACGGCCATCCTTACAATGAGCTCCGCTGGGATTCTTGGGACTGAGTCGGCGTCGTACCTGTTTCCGTGGACGTGGGAGGCGCAGAAGGCGTAGCTGTAGTGCAGCAGCGTCGGGTCCACCAGCGCGCTGTTCTCCGAATAATCCATCAGATCCTTCAGGTAGCTCAGGTGGCGGTGGCAGCCTCGAACGCCGTAGCGGGCGCAGTACTCATCCAGGACGAACACCTGACCGGGACTGAACCAACCCTGAAGAGAAAGACGACAAAAACATACAATTTATACTTTCATTCTGAGAACATTTGCAAATACAATAGTTTGCACAAAACCACCACTCTTTCATTTTAAACTGATATATTGTACACATTTTACAGTCATTTTATTCTATACTGTATTTCTAGAACTTGCTTTTATGTTTATGTTCTCTTACGATGCTTATTGCTGTGCACCAAACCCCAGAGCAAATTCCTTGTTAGTGAAAACCTTCATGGGGATGATCCACATTCTGATTGTAAAGAGTATTAAGACAGCATCACATTATCAGATAGCTGTAGGACACCAGAGCAGCGACCTGCTTCCGCTGAAACTACGGTCCTGTTCCTTTAACCAGGACTCCTGACGCACAGCTTCCTGCCACCATGGGAGACGTAAACGGACCTTTTGACTCCACAAAACTCACAAATAGAAAAAAAAAACCTCTCGATACTTTACACACAACCAACTGCAGAAGAGTAAAGGTTAATAGCCCTTCAGCATATAAAAGTAGAGGAAGGTGTGGCTCATCCTGAGATCTTCATTAGCTCATTCATCCTGCATGTAATCACCAAATTAGGCATGAAACCTACAACGCTAATTAAGATTCCTCACGGAGGAGCATTAACAAATTAGCACCTCCACCGAGCTGACACACACACACACACACACACACACACACGACTTTCCACCCGGCGACAGGCGACCCAGAGGAGAAGACGAGCTGCAAAGAAACCGTTTGGTTTTACCTTCAGAGCGGCTTCTTTCTCTCTTGGACATTGTCTGTCGTTTGAAAGATGAAAGCGACGGTTTATCTGGTAAAATGACACCGAGTTCATATTTCATTGAAATTATTTTACACACCAGATATATTGTTTAAAAGGTGAGCGCTGATTCATAATGTTACCTGTCAAACGGACCATAATGTTCCTTTAATACAAAATATCATGTTGTCAGAGGAGGTCATAGTTTCCACCTGAAACATTTCAAGTCGATTTTAAATCAAACAGCGTTGGAGCCGCGACATTCAGCATTTTGATGATGATCGGACTCGTTATTTATTTTAAACTGACAGACGCTAAAACAAATGAGTTGAAAAATACGCTTCCCTGTCTCTGATGTCGGTAGTATCCGATTGGTTACACGTCAGAGTAACAGCCTATCAATGCAGACGGCCACTAAAACAAGAGCTGTGTGTCCAACGTACAACATTACCTGAAGTTGTAATAAATATCACAATCCAGTACACAGAAAAACACCAACAGCTTCCACTTGTAACGTTCCTGTTAGTAATATTAGTTACTGGATGTAACTCCAGTTGTATGAGAACTGTAAGGGGAACAAAAAGGAGCTAGAAGGCTCCTGGGGACCAGATCATCATAGTTTACTCAATAAAGAAAGGCAGTGAGGATACGTTTCATTCACCAAACGTTGTCATTGACTGTTCATTGGATCCAGTCTGCTGTGTAGTTCATTCACTTCACTGATAAAGAACTGAACACTAACACTAAATCCTTCACACTTCTCCATGTAGATTTACATTTTACAGGCCGTAGTCCTTGATTGCTAATAATTGGCCGTAAACAGAACAACATATTGGTTGATCCCTAAACAGCGTCTTGACTCTCTGATTATCGTCTTGATGGGTTTGTTATTCACATTTAAGGATCATTTTTCACATAAAAAAATAAATAAAAGTACTTTCTGCGCAACATGTTTTCGGGCCTAAGTTTTAAAAGAAGAAGAATTCAAATGAAATAAAGGCATCAAAATGTTGAGGCTATATATCTGCTGGCTTTATATTCAATATAGTTCAGGTTAGATATAGTTCAGGTTAGATATAGTTCAGGTTAGATATAGATCTGGTTAGATATAGTTCAGGTTAGATATAGTTCAGGTTAGATATAGATCTGGTTAGATATAGATCTGGTTAGATATAGTTCAGGTTAGATATAGATCTGGTTAGATATAGTTCAGGTTAGATATAGTTCAGGTTAGATATAGTTCAGGTTAGATATAGTTCAGGTTAGATATAGTTCAGGTTAGATATAGATCAGGTTAGATATAGATCTGGTTAGATATAGATCAGGTTAGATATAGATCAGGTTAGATATAGTTCAGGTTAGATATAGTTCAGGTTTAGTGAAAATGATTTCTGTACGTTTAACTGTATTAAAGATCATTTGAGGACTTTATTTCCAGTACATTATTTAGACTATCTCAGACATGCTGCTTCCTGTCGGGGTTAACTGGACATATATCTCCTCTGCAGGCCATTTAGCGTCCCCCGCCCTCCCCCCCTCCAGTTTGTTTGTCGTCTTCTCCGGTTTCTTTCTTTCATTTTTCTCTCCGTCTGTGAGCTCGAGCTATTAATATCACACCGCAGGGAGAGAGAGGGGCCTGTCGACGGGCGCGAAGCGACAAGATGTTCCTCTGTGACAAACAGATGGCGAACTCCAATCTTGGCGCTGACCGCTCAATTAGCGGCTAACGAGCCGACTGCCTCGTTAGAGCCTCGTCAGCCACGACTGCACGTCTCTGAGTCCGCCGCCTCCCCGAGAGGAACGACATGACCCCCCGAAAGAAATAAAAGTGAAAGCAGCGTGTGGCTTGACGCTTCACTACAGACGCCTGACAGGACTTCTTTTGGCCCATGAAAACATCTTTTGGTCCAAAATTTCTTATGACCCCCCAACAGTCAGAGATTTGTCACTTTGTCTTGAATAATTACACAGAAATACATGTTCTGTTTTTAGGGGCATGGAGGCAACGCAAAACATCCTGTACAATACATGTCGAGGTTCTTTAGTTTAGTTTGTCTTCTCCTTTATATAGTCCGTCCACCAGAGAGCACACATTTACTTTTACACTTTCAAATGATTTCATTCAGAGATTAAAGGGATTGTTATTACAAAGGCTGAAAAAAAGGTTTTGTTTCTTATTTTGTCAGATGCTTAAACTCAGATATCAGTAACTTTCTCAGAGCATTTTGGCTTGTTTCCCTCTGCAGCAGCGACTCATCTCTCCATGAGAACACTGCAACGCAATCTGGATCCTCTCTCTTCTTCTTCTGCAGTTTCCTCCAATTAACACAAATGTAACCGAAGCGTGAACATTCAAAAGAGCGAGAGCCTGCAGCGCGTGCATGCATTGATCCAAGTTATTACATTAAACCTTAGTTGTTTCCTGTGAAGATGGACGTTTATTTTGATAAGACAGTATGCATGTAACAAGCGAAAACAGACTCATGTTGCTGGACTTTTGCAGGAACAACGCACGAAAAGTGAGGAGTAATATTTCGTAAGATATCAATAAAACAGGGATGAATTTATATCATTGTATAAAGAGAGTGACATGAGAAGATTAATCTCATGTCTGTAAGTTAAATCAGCTATAATCACTATTTTAAAGTGATTAGTGACTCGTCTAAAACATTTAAAAAAGGAATAACTTCAATAGAATCATTCTATACACTGTAGCTTCTTTACATTCTATTAGAATGTAACTTCTTTACATTAAAGAAGCTACATTCTAATACAATGTAAAGAAGCTACAGTGTTGCCTTTTCTTTTCTTTCCACAAGAATGTAATTTTGTCAGGTTGATAAAAAAAAATGTCACTTTACTTCCTGACATTATTGTTACTTTAGTCTATGAATGGTAGAGGTCCTTTAAAAGTAAAAAGTGGAGACGAAGACGTCTCGTGTTTGTGGTCAACATTGAGGGCGGACAGGAAACCAAAGTGGGTCAGGGTTACGTCACGTTGTGTGGATTAAAAAAACGTGGAGAGGTAAACATGTTGTCCAGTTCAGTGCTCATTCTCCATGATCCTCTTCCTTCTGCTTTACTAGCCAGAGGTTTAGGGGGGGGGGGGGGGGGGGCCTGGGACAAAGACAAGCTGCTGATAATCGAACTCATCAGCTGACCATCAAGATTTGTTCAATCATACAGAAGAGAAAATAAACATAATATATATCTTTTGATGGGTCTGAATACTTCACTCAGTGTGAACAAGTTCATGAGTTCTCGGTTTCAAGGCAGGATTTTACAGGAAATGGAATAAAAACAGAATATACTCTAACATCTAACATTCAGTAATGTCTGCTTTTAGCTCTGGTTTGGTCTCCACCATCGCTGATGTTGATCCATGGACTAAATGACTACATGTAATGGAACGGTGAAAAACGGCCCAAAGTGACACCAAGAGGAGCCCAGTTAGTTAAACAGTGACATCCGTATGAGAGGAGTGGGGGAATTAGAAGAGGTCGTATAAATGTTGGTTGAAATGAAATGTCAGCGTTGTGAGATATAAAGACGGTTTACTTTTTCTGACTTCAGGTGAAAGTAAGTCCAAAGTTCTAACAACAAAGTCCTACTGTAATATGGTTTTAAGCTATTTCCTTTCCCTCGTGTTACCACCTACATGGACCGAGCTGTGTCAGAATAAACCGTTTCAGCTGGAAACCACTGGTCCACCAGCAGCTTCACTGGGGGGTTCAACCCTTCAGTCATCAGTGGGAACTACCCTGATCCCGTCAGCAGGACTCTGGGCCCCAGCTACAAACCAAATTTCTGCCTAATTACTGTTGTTGTTGTTGGGTTCAACTCTTTGTGAATAAAATATGACCCCGTCCATGACATGAATCCAAGGCACTTCTCAACAGATGTCCCCCATGCCGAGGCACTGGCCTTTTCTCAGAGTGTTCGGTGAAAAGGGGGCTCAGGCTGGAAACACAAAGCCCTCGAGTTCTCACAAAAGGCCGAGCGGAGAGGAGCTGGAGGGGCGGTGTGAATGGATCGGTCTAATTGCAGAGCTGGGAAAAAGAGTCCTGGTGAGGCAGGTAGAGAAATGAAAGAAGGCACAGATGTCACTCCGGTGAACATCTCCTCATTCTGGGAAAACAACGCGACACATGTCCGTGTGAGCTGACTCATCGAGGTCCGTCTCGAGTTAAAGGGCCCGTCTGCACCTTTTAAATGATTGTTTTCCTCTACGTTTTAAAATAAAACATCTCCGTCCACACTAGAACACAAAAGCGACTAAATGTGACCCGTGTGGACGGACGAGGAGGTGGTGTCGCTGCTTAGCGGCACTTTACAATATAATGAGACGAAAACACAAGAATAGGTTAATTGGGAGTCTCGTACGAAATATTCAGACGTCTCAGTGAACTTTGAGGAAACTTTCGGAGAAGGTGGAGAAAGAGTTTCCTCATGAAACAGACGTGATGAACACGGCGTTAGTGATGACAAAGCTCAAGACCGGCCGCTGAGTCTGACTGGTCTTCACTGGTCGCTGTTGAGATTAAACCATCCGTTATGTTTAGACGTCCTCGTTTCACATGTCCACGCCGATACAAAGTACAGTAATACAAATCTACACTACACAGAGGCGTTTTCAAAAACATCCGTTTTAGTGACGTTGTTTGCGTGTGAACGAGAGGCCAAAACGTTACGTTTGAACAGGTTTTATACGCGTGTAGACGGGGCCGTGGTGTCTGATGATGGTTCTACATGTCTAATAGAGCCTCACATGACGTAACTGAGACCTGTGAGTGCACAAACAGCCTACCCAGGAACATTAGAGAGGCAGATCTGTTTCACCAAGCCTCTATTTTTAACAGCACTTTATGCGAGTCCCACATCTGTCTGTCAAACACTTTTATGTCCAAACATTTCTCCTTTTGCTGTCATTTGAAATGTGAAATACTTTCCATTTATTATTGATCTTTTGCCATTTTTTAATTGCACTTCAAATGTAAGTGAAAAATGGATGCTTTATTAATTTGATTTATTGTTAAATGTACAGCACTTTGAGCTACATAGTCTGTATGAAAGGTGCTGTATAAACAAAGATTATTACTGTTATCAGAAGCGTAAATAAATATTCATGTTGTGGCCAGTGAAGGCCTTCCTGTACAGGTCTTCTAGATGAACACAGATACAGGTCGATGATGAGATCGATCCACTCTAGTGAGATCTGGATCTACGTTGTTTG
>NW_022280032.1:436146-451396 GCF_004355925.1 Anarrhichthys ocellatus
CCCCCCCCCCCCCCCCCCCCCCCCCCCCCTCCCCCTCCATTGAGTCAGCCCAGCAGTTGTCTATGAGGGTCATGTTCCTATTTGGAAAGTATTGATTAGAGCGTTTATCCCCTCAATCAGTGTGAGAGAGCCCCCCAGGCTCAACACGCCGCGAGGTGGGGTGGGCGGGGACTTCAGATTACCAAATGATCTGACCACAGAGAGAAACCCTAAATAAAGAGAAGCCCTGAGACTGAGTGAGCACAGCCTTTAGCTATGATGAAGGTGGCTGCCAGCGGAGAGACTCAGAGTAACAACAGTCAAGTGGTTCATTTTACGACAAGAACAATATAACTTCAATACGAAGACTAAAGTATCTCGATGCCAGGGAAAAAAACATGAAACATCAGGAAAGCACAAGTTATTGTAAGTAATGGAAAATAACAATAGAAGACAGAACATGGAAGTTACATTTCTTCTTCTCAGCAGCGTGTTCTTACATTTTACTGGAGAAACTCTTCTGTCCTTGCAGGAATAAGTACGAGCAGCACTGGAAGCTTTTTTGTCGAGTTCCCTGTTAGCAAAATGTTGTAACAATAATCATAAAAATCACAATACCTTTCATAATAAAAGCCCGAGACTCTGGGGGCTTTTATTATGAAAGGTATTGTGATTTAGCTGTAACGCGAGAGCGCTGCCGCTGACGAGGTGGTTCCTTCACAAGTAAAAGGCGTATCTCATGACCCTCGTGCTTTAGGGACGTGTTTCACTCTGGGAGTCTGTTTCTGTCACTGTCATGATTATCAAAACATGAGTTGTGAGGTCTAATCAGGTCATCTGAGCTAAAGTTGAAGAGATTCCCTGCAGGTGTTCCTGATATACTACATCACGTTCACGAGGACGGGACAGACGGACGACAGAAGGACGGACAGGTAACCCTGAACTATAAAATATCACCTGTAGTTTATCATTATATTTCACTTTGATTTTATAGCAAAATTAATTTACACAATTTTCAACTTCTGTGGAGTTTGTCAGGAAACATTTAGTGAAAAAGTAGCTGATTGAGACTTGTGTTATTTACTTCCTCCTACTCCTACACTTTATTACATAGAATTCACAAAAACTGCTAAATGTTATTGACTGATTTGTCTGAAGCCTAAAAGTTATTTTACATTTCAGTTTTTACTGATTCTATTTTGGAAAAGATCTCCTGTCCAGGACTTTTCTTTTGTTTACTAGATTCAACGTGGTGTCCCTTCAAATTAAAAGCACTGACATGCATGTCACCTTCTCATCTTCCTCCTCTTCTTCTGCACGTCTCTGCTTCTTTAAACTCTGATTATGACCGAATGTTCATTTAAAACCGGAGGTGAGCAAACAGCAGAGCTCTGAGTGAGATCTACAGTGTGTGAGAGGACGCGATGGCGTCCACGTACCAGGCAGGAGAAGGAGTCGCTCATGCGGTGCTGCAGAGTTTGCTTCTGTAAGATGGTGAAGAGGGCGGCGTGGTCGAAGCGACACGGAGCGGCAGAGATTAGCCCCTCCACGCCCTGACGCTGAGACGGATCCAGACCTGAAGAGGAAACGCAGGAAAGAGAGCGGAATGAAAACTCGACTTCCAACACTGAATGTTTTAGATGGAGAAACAATTTGCAGGCCCGACCCCGGTGTAGCGTTACCAGGCGGCAACCTCCGGTTCTGCAGAATGAAGCCGATGCCTCATGTGTTAAAGCTGCATTATCTCTACTGACCACCAGGGGGCGACTCCTCTGGTTGTATAGAAGTCTATGAGAAAATGACTCTACTTCTCTCTTGATTTATTACCACAGTAAACATTGTAAACATGAGTTTATGGTCTCAGTCTCTAGTTTCAAGTCTTCTTCAATACAGCATGATGTTCATTTAGTACATTATGGTCCATTTAGAGTCAAACAGACCATAAAGCAGGGGATGCTTTAGGGCGGGGCTACACAGTGATTGACAGGTCTCTACCAGAGACGTATACCTTCTCTCTACGTCACTCCTCCTCAGTCCAGATATGGTCAGTTCAATAATTGTGGGTTTTTTTGTCCAGTGAGAGCGGCTTTAGTAGAAGGAAAAGGGTGCACGATAGAAAGATTCAAATAAACCTCTAAGAATGGAGACATCCACCTCAACGTGGACTTGTGAAGATGGATGGCGGCACAGATTTCTTTGCATGACGCCGTCAGCTAAAGAGGTGACACATAAATGTGTTCAGATCCTCAATCGTTCACGCCTCCCTTTGAGCTCGGCGGTGAACCGAAGTGTAAACACGACTACATTGGCAGCGTCACCGCGGTTAATAGTTCCCACCTCGGTTGGCTACGGATCCTCTGTGAAGCTGTCGGCTCTCTCTCAGCTGACACCAAACACTCGCCAACGTGGACGACATGCGAGGAGAAACACTGGAAGTGACTCACGGAGCCGACAGACCGGCCAGCAGGAGAGCAGACGACCGAGGTTTGAAACCAGCAAAGTCAACCAGTGAGCTGCTGGTCTCACGACGGACTGAACAATCAGACTGAAACCAAATTAATTAATTAATTAAATTCAGCACTGAATAAATCGATCATACAAACAGTAAAAAGATCAAATCAAATATATGATAGTGATGGATAGTGTAAGGCTCTGTAGATTTGAGAAAGGACAGTAACATCAACTCTAAGAGATAGAGGCAGCGACGCTACCAGAGGGGTGAAGCGATCTTAATTTCTTCACGTTTCTTCACTTTGATGTAAAGCACAAAGTACTCACCGTGTATAAAGGTGCTGTAACTTAAGTTTACTATTATTATTTATTGGGGACTGTTATCAGTGGTGGATGAATCCATATTTGGTGCTCCAGTGAGAAATTTGGAATTTTGTCACCGGGTGTTTTTCATAGAGCTCTATGGCAAAGAGCAAGAAGAGGTATCAGGTTTTTAGGCACATTTGTTCATTAGATTTGTTGTGAATATGAAGATTCTAAACCACCAGACTGATATTTTGACGCAGCAGTACCGATACTTTGGGTTGTTTTAGCTGTAACGCCCGGAGCAGCAGATGATAACGAGGCTTCGGGGTCAACGACGGAAGAATCGACAGGAAAGAAATGGGAGAAATAAAAGAAGCAGAAGAGGCGCAGAGCAAAACCTGGGTTCATTTCCAGTCCTTTCAGGCCTTCCTGTTAATGGCCCCGCCAAAAGAAAAGCCTAACACTCTCCATTCTGCCTTTATCTGGAGGGGGGGAGAGTACATTTCGGGATGGGAAGTTTCTGAGCGTGACACATGGCCCCACAAAAGACCACGGCTCGCTGAAGAATGCCCGGTGCCGTTTCCACGCCTGCGACGCCCGCGGCCTCGCGCCCGAGATGAACATTAGCGATCGCTTTTTTATTAACGCTGCCATTTTTGTTTTTGTGTGGACGCAGAGAAGCCCGCAAGGTCTCTCAGACATTTGTGTTTGGTTGTTGTCCCCGGCCCCCCCGCCCCACCTCCTCCCTCCCGTCTTTGTCCGAAAGAGAAAAAAAAGACAGCAAAAGTGAAATGTCCACAATCAACTTCCAATCGACGCTCGTCTCCTTTTCTTCCCCGTCGTCTTTTCTTTTGACTCTTCCCACTTTCCCGTCACTGCCCTGTGGCCCCCATGGCCCCTGTGGCCCGCTTTCCCTCTGTCTAATTCCGATGTAGGTCATTTTTACATTCGTTACCTCCAAATCACGGGATTGCCCTTAATGTAATTTGGAGAAAAGGCGGCGAGCGAAGGAGGCGACTCTAAAGAAAACGAGACAAAGAGATATAGATTAGTTCTGATAATAAGAAGAGGGGGAGGAGGGGGAGTATTGATTGGGAGACAGACAGCGGAGGAGAGATGTTGATCCGTGTCAAGTCCAACTTTCAGCTATTATCTGCAGCGGGGGTGTGTGTGTGTGTGTGTGTGTGTGTGTGCGTGTTAAAGGGGGGAGGGTGTGCGTGTGACAGAAAATATGGATGGGTGTCACTGCTCCTGGCACAGATGGCTGCATCGTTTCCTCACTTTGTATTTTTCAACGTGTTTCTCATCACTGTTTTTGAAGGCTGTTTGAGTCCAACGTGGGAATGGCGGACCCCGCCGCCAACAATGAAGAGTGCTGTGTGGAGAAGTCATTTCAGAATGTAGATGCACTGAATGGATGTTGTTGACAAACGGAGACTATAATAGAAAGGAAAAAAAGATCTTAAGGACGATAAACTCTCAGGAAGAAAAATAAAAAATAAACGTTCATCCCAAACAGCAAACTCAGATGAGATGCCAGATGGAGATCTGAAGACTTAAACTACACAGAGAGAGCTGGAGGGGAGAGAACTCCTCAGAGACAAGTGGACTTTAGAGTTCTTCTCATAACAGAAATCAGAAATTCCTCCATACAGACTAAAATGCCGGATCTGGTGTCAACAAGTCTATGCACCGATCACGTTATCAGCTCATTTCCACTACAGGAACAACAACTACACTGTTCTTTTAACAACACACCTGTGGTCAAACACCCAGTTCTCAAAAGTGAAGTGTCTTAAAACCTGCATTCTCTCTATTGTCCACCAGGGGGCGACTCCTCTGGTTGTATAGAAGTCTATGAGAAAATGACTCTACTTCTCTCTTGATTTATTACCTCAGTAAATATTGTAAACATGAGTTTATGGTCTCAATCTCTAGTTTCAAGTCTTCTTCAATACAGCATGATGTTCATTTAGTACATTATGGTCCATTTAGAGTCAAACAGACCACAAAGCAGGGGATGCTTTAGGGCGGGGCTACACAGTGATTGACAGGTCTCTACCAGAGACGTATACGACGTCTCTACGTCGCTCCTCCTCAGTCCAGATATGATCACTTTCTGTTCACTGGTTGCAAAACTCCAAGATGGCGACGGCCAAAAATCGCCAAATTCTAGGCTTCAAAAAAGTGCAAAACTGCACCAATGAGGTGACATCACGACGACTTCGTCCACTTCTTATAAACAGTCTACGGACTTAACTTAATTAAGTTGCATTGTGGGTAGTGTAGGCGCCGCGTTTTGACCAAGAATGTGTTGAATAAAAAAAGACGGATGTCTCTGGCTCTGCTGCATCACTTCTTTTTTTTTTAAGGTGTCTTTCTTGAGGCCGACGCGTTGCCGTTCTGAAATGTTAAACGGTGGTTTGTATCCGTCTTTGTCTCAGTACCATATTCATAACATTAGGGTGTTTGAGTGACAGTCGAGGGGTGTGTGTGTGTGTGTGTGGTGAGGTGGGAGGGTGGGGGTGCGCTCAATCTCTCCATGTCCATCTCGTCTGGGCTCCATTGGTATCATCACGGCAACAGTCACATCCATGTGACATCCTGTTCTGAGAGGTTGCGGTCGGCCGCTGATGGCAGGTTATTGACGCGGACGAAGAGGACGAAGAGGAGGAGGAGGAGGAGGAGAGAGCGTTTCGGTTTCAGGTGCGCCGGCCCGAGAGATGTGACTTGATCTGCCTGTCGGAGCGTGGCGGCAGCGTGAGGAGGATGATGTCAGGGCGAGCAGAGACGAAGAGACAAAGATAGAGACAGACATGCCCATCAGTCTCCGTCTGGCTTCACGCAGCGCAAACATAACTCGTGAGGGGGGGAAACTTTGAGAGCTCATCCGCAGCTGTTTCTGCCGCCGTTCGACGGCGACGTTGAAAACTCGGTGGAAGGTTAAGACGAACGGACAGTTGGGACATCTCTCCTCGGGATCGTCCTCGCTGTCAAACTGACCACCTGCTTCTTCAACAAAAAAAACACAACCGACAGGTGTAAACATGAGTAAACACAACTCGAGGAGCGAGTCTCGACCCTCAACGGGCCCGTCTGCTCGCGCTGGAGTCGGGAGTCCGATGATTTCCACTTGTTTGGACTTTGTTTGTGGGTCGTTTGAACGGCTGGCTGCAGGGAAACGAGAAGCGTGACAGGAAGTGATGTCTCCTGGAGCTTCTTTAGCAAAGTCGCACGCGTCCTTTTGTCCTTTTCTTTAGAGCTTTTCAAAGGCCAGTTGTTGAGATCAGCTCACACCTCGAAACCGCATCACGAAGAAGGTTTTTGTTTCACTTTGTTGTTGTTTTTCGTCTTCTGTTGCTCTTTGTCTATTCTGCTTCTGAGCAGTGCTGATCATTGTTAATGGAAACTAAGACGAACTGTGTTCAACGATGACGATATATCAATGCAACACCGTTGACGAATTAAAGTCCAGACTAAATTGCAGTTTAAAAAAAAATTAAAACTTTCCCACAATCTCTCTTTATTTCCGTCACCTCCTCTCCTCTTCTCGCATATTTTTGCAAGATGAAAACTTGCGTGAAATAAATTCGACAAGATTATTGGTTTTGGTTGAACTGAAATCGACTGAAATGTTAAATATAATCTGATGACTAAAAATACTGAATAAAAAAAAACAGCTGACAAACTGAAGAGAGGAAACATTTTAAATAAAATGTAACGATTTTTAAAACAGACTTTTTCGTCTAAAGATAAAAACAAAGAAGCTGCCAAAGTGAACACTGCTTCTGGATGTGATCCCACAGTTGTGAAGACAACAGCAGCTGTCAGTCTTTTCCATTATAAACAAACGAGTGAACAGAACGTCCAGGTGACACCCTGTTATCCTCAGCCTGCTGCACAGAGACACGAGTCCTTCCGTCTGTTTCACTGGAACACATTCTACGACCAACAGGCGGTTCTGGACCCGGGGTCAGTGGGGGATCGTAGTCCAGTGGTCCGACATGTAGAACCAAGAAGTACCTTGGGATCACTTGGACAACTACCTTTAGCTGGAAGGCCCATTGTTTACAGTAAGTACACTGTGTATTTGCAAGTGTCTTAGCACAAGTAAGTTTCCGTATTTTGCAGTCATCTGTCATTTATAAGGCCTTAAGTGACCTGTTAAAAATGCATCAAACCACAAGTTCTGCTTATTTAAACGCACATGTCAACTCGTCTACTGATGGAGCTACAAAATAAAAGCATGCTTCGAGGCAAGAACCTTGTGAGACGTCAAGAAGAAGAGATGATCCCAGAACAACAGAAGCTGAGGCTCCGTCAGTAACAGTCAGCATGACTTTACACGAGTAAACAGCTTCATCACACACACACACACACACACACACACACACACACACACACACAGGTCAAAAAACCGAGCTTGTTGTGCTCGGAGACGAACAATGGAGACGTGTCTCTGCTCTCATTGTCTCCCCCGTTCTCTCAGTTAGTAACCTTCAAAATGCAGATATTTACGTGGAGTGAAGATGGGAGGAATATGATTTTGTTAATGTTAAATAACACCGCCTTTGTGTGTGTGTGTGTGTGTGTATAAACATGCAGTTATTTAAACTACATATTTCATTTCGATAAAAAAGACCCGCTGGGCAAGAGCAGGTGGAGATTCAGGTTCACCGACACAAACATTAATAAAGCCAGAACGGTCCACACACACACACACACGCACACACACGCACACACACACACACACAGAATGAAATGATTAGTGGGTTTGAGGGGAGGAAGAGAGAACGAGATGTGTGGACGCAAAGAGGAACGTACATGTGGGAAAAGAGGTGAAAGAAGAAGGAGAATCAAGGAAATACTGAATAAAAAACTAGATCAAATTAAAGTGGAAAGTTAAAGGAAGGCTGTCACGTTTCTGACCACTAGGGGCGCTCTTAACAGGAACTAAAGGTAAGAAGATTGTGTTTCAGACCCTGCTCCTTGTCTGCCTTTCTGGAATAACAATTTTAATCCAAGACTCCACTTTCAGAAGACGGAAAGAAAGACAGGAAAGAGCTCTGGGCTGTGGATAGTGAAAACAACGTACTGATGGGGGACGCAGGTTTCTGGAGTCCTCGGCAGTTTGTGGTCTTCTTCTGCGTGGGAGGGACCGGCTTGTAGGACTGCCCGGTGGCTCGGTACATGGCCTGGACCCACAGCATCCGGTCCTGCTCGTCGTCACACGCAAACATCACCAGGTCGCCCTCCTTCACCGCGTTAAAGAACACCCGGCCGCCCTGCAGGCCTGAGGAGGAGAGGAGGAGGAGGAAGGAGAACGTATATCATCTTTAATCGTTGTATTGCGGATGATGTGTGGTGATTGTTTTTACTGTCAATTGTCTTAATTAGTGGAGACAATAAAGTTTTATTGTGAAAATTCTCCTGAGCTGTAAATGAATCTTCCACCTACGATGCTGAATCAGTTTTTAGTTTTCAATCTGTTACTTTGGTCATCTGGTGCATTCTCAGATGTTACCGTCTGTAAAGTTTACCAATAAAGTTAATTCACGTTTGAAGCTCTAAGGATTAAACGTCTTTGGTGTTTCATATATTTCTGTTTTCCTGTAAATCATAAGACCTGAGACAATTACACATGAGAACATGTGTTGTGGATGCTGTGTGTGTGTGGGTGTGTGTGTGTGTGTGTGTGTGTGAGAGAGAGGACTCAGGTGTTTCTCCTCTACCTGGCTGAGGGTCACAGTAGTCCACCGTGTAGCCCTCCAGCTGCATCAGCTCCTGAGGCTCCGCCTTCTTCTCTCTGTAGCTGCACATGGCGAACGTGTACTGACTCACCTGCAGGACGGATGGACACACACACACACACACACACACACACACACACACACACACACACACGGGCGGGACTTAGTGACGGGTCAACTAACATATCACATAGTTTCTCCCTCGTCGACATGAAGAATGCTCGTCTTCAACCAAACAAAGATGTTTTGCAGATTTCTTCATGGATCCAAAGCATTTATTGACCTTTTTATCTGTTTTTATCTAAATGTAATAATGTTTTCAAACAGTCCGAATGTTCCTGCAGGCATCTTGGATTGATTGAATAATTGAATATTTGTCACAGCTTTAGGATAAAGGAGACGCTGAAGAGACGTCCTCATGGAGAACATCATTCAAATATAGAAGAGACTCAATCTAAACATTCTCTCCTTTGATTCCCTTAGAGGGCGTCTGATGTGACGCAGGGAGGCAAACACACTTTAACCAACATAAGAGTGAATTTTAATGTGCGGCCTTGGCCTCAGAGACCCGGCGTGGTCGCTGAGCGCTCAGACACAGCTGAAGTGTAAATGAGAATTTAAAGGAGTCACAACTCAATTAGCTTTGCTTCAGCTGAATGAGGTGTAGAAACCTTCTGAGCGGAGCGACTCAGATTAGGTGATTTTGTGCAAGAACCTCAAACGGTTTCTTTCATTTCCCAGCAGCCCTTTCTTCGAAACTCTGCAAACATATAAAAAGGAAAAGAAAGTTTTTGGAAACATGTTTCCTATGAAGGCTGAACGTTTGATCTCACGCCTCTTAAATACAAACAGACTTCTGTTTAATGACTTCACATCTTCACAGTTCTGACTCAGCCAATCACAGATCGAGTCACGTGAGTCCAGTCTCGTCGGCTTCTTACCTGAACCAGAACAAAATATCTTTTCTTCCAGCGTTTCCAGACTCTCTGTCCCACCGCGTACAGATACCTGAAACACACAAAGAACACTTTAAATATAAAAACGTTTTGTTTGTATAATTATTTCAGTCATGAATGAAGCAGATATTTAGGGTTTTCTGTGAGGATTTGCTGCTTTTTCTCTGTTTTTAAACCATTAACTGACGTTTAAAGACGTCCACTGTGATAGAATTCACAATTTTTATGACAAACTAGATGACAAGAACAGTGGGATAAAAGCCAGCAAACATCCTATAGTCAGTTGTGTGTGTGTGTGTGTGTGTGTGTGTGTCCTTGAGCCTTTTGAGATGGGAAAAAAATTATAATAATAATAATTAAAAAACAACAACAACAAAAAAACCAGGTAAGTATTTTTAATTTATTATTATTGTAACAGACTGTCTCATGTTTATCGTTTTGTATTGGAGATATGATGTCCCTTCAGGGTTGCCGTAGAGAAAAGGCGACTTCCGCTTCAGGTCGAGGGCGGGGGGCAGAAATAAAGAGAGAAGCTGCACCAGCTGTTGCTCTCCCTGGAGACTACTGGACATCGCTGCGGTAAAGTCAGCAGACACTCAGATCTCCGTGGTCAACTCAGCAGACACTTACATGTTAGTGCACCTATATGCTGACATTCACGGTAAACACATTTAAACGGCACAGATCGGGAGCGAGCGAAGGACTTTGAAAGATAGCGGAAAGATTAACGTGAGACAACATCCGGTTTCTTCAGACGAACATCCGGTTTTCAGAATAAGATGCCAACAAAGTATGAATTATATTCACATTAAGTATAAAACATGCTACCTGCATCTCCTGAACCAAATGTTATTGCCCTTTTGTTCATATAGCAGTACTTTTAAAATAAAAGTGCGCAATACACTACTTTTGAATTAATTATTGAACTTTGCCATAACAATGCGATTAATCGCGATTAAATATTTTAATCGTTGCCCAGCACTAATTTATTTGTGTGGCCATGAAGGTGATACTTCAACACTGATCCAAAGAGAACGAGGCATTTAAAGTCCAGATGAAATCTTTCCCTTTCAGATCACATCTCTCTGTAGTCGTATGTTGAGCACCTATTTAACAAAATATTCTTTATTTGCATGACGATTTAATATCTTTTAATATGTAATTATATTGCTACTTATAGATATGTAAACAGCTAACAGACGTATTTAGCATAATGAGCAAAAGAATCGGTCATAATCTGGCTCACGCTGGCTTCTCACATCGGAGTTAACAGAGTGCTGCTCGTCTGCGGTGCAGAAACCACAGACCGTGTGTAAGAGGTGGACGTAGTCGCTGTGACATCACCGTCTGACGTTTTGAAGCCTTGAGTTCGGCATTTTAGCCGTCGCCATCTTGGTTTTTTGAAACTAGTGATTGAGACCATAAACTCATGTTTACAATGTTTACTGATGGAATAAATCAAGAGAGAAGTAGAGTCATTTTCTCATAGACTTCTATACAACCAGAGGAGTCGCCCCCTGGTGGACAGTAGAGAGAATGCAGCTCTAACACTTGACAGAACTGGAGGTTGCCGCCTGGGCTGGACCGAGGACAGGGAGGCGGGGTTAAAGGAAATGCTAGTGCGCTCGCTCTATGGGCCTCATGATTCGGAAGATCCGGGTATTTTCATCAGAGTTTTATACTCGGAAGTCAAACTTTTTTGCTTCGTGCTCCACTGAGCAATTGAACGTAGCTCCGCCTCCAACGCTGTATCCAGTTCTCTTCATACATCCATGGAGTTGCGTTTTTAGCAATCCAATTAAATGCAAAGGATTTGATTTAAATCCCTCTTGTAACTTAACGCCACTCAAATATTCAGTTTCACTGTGAAAGACGTCACAAGACGTCGATAGAGAAGCTCTGACTGGAGGATGTAAATCACAACAATAAAATAAAGAATATAATAAATGTATTATTTGAAGGAAGCATTTATCTGCATTTCTTTTACTCCCGACACCTTCAAGACTCTCTAGACTTTATGTTGAGACCTCCTGGATCAGGGTCCATCAGGATCCACTTTAAGCTCCTTGACGTATTAAAATGACATATTATCTTATTTCATCATGTTTTTTGAGTTAACACGTCGTCAACACATTCATCTCCTCCCCCAATAAAGAGAGTGGAAGGAGAAAGCAGCGAGAGGGGCCGTGACACGGCCAGCAGCTCATTGAGGGGAGATGGAAGAATGACCAGCGTGGCCCCTCGATCAATGGCTGCTCCCGGGGCCTCCTGGAGGCGTGGGACACGGGAAAATCAACCGATGGGCGAGAACCTCTTTCTTCAGCCCTTAAGGGAGAAAAGGCCCTCCGGTCAAGGCTGCGCGTCTGGACGCAGAAGCTGGGCCATTCTGCGAGTTAAACATGCGGCGTCGCTCGCCGGCCACTTGTGCAGATTGTCTTTCTGTCCGTCCGTCGTCCTGCGAGGATGTGCCAGACTCCACAGAGTTGATCCGTCCTCACCACAAACACACCGGCGTCTCTCACTGCTCATTGAGCTGCATATTCACACTCTGAGGGCTTTTCTTTAAAGAGGGGTCATTTCATCAGAACAAGAGAAACTGAAGGAACATTTGAAGTTTTTGGTGATTTTTATAAGAATAAAAAACATAATTTAAGAATAAATAAAAAGGTTTTTTTATCGTCTTCAAATTATTTCAACAATGTTTTATGTTCCAAGGCTTCAAAAAGTAGTTCTGTCTGTTGTGACAATAAATCATTTCACCCATTTTAGGCTTCTTTTTTTAAACTTGAATATTAATTCAAGGTTATCAGTTTTAAAAATCTCGCTGGTTTTAATAAAAGTACGGATCTGTTTCTGCACTCGATACTGATGTCAGTCATTTGTTTCACGAGCAGAAATATTCCACTAAAAAGGACAAAATACAGTTTTAATCTTAATCTCACCGGCAGATGTCTTTCTTATTGTTTTAAGAGAATATGTAATATTTGAGGAGTCATTTGCTTTTACATAAATGAAGTTTTCTGTTTAATTAGTGAAGTTTTTTGGTCAAAGAATCTGTAACTTGTGTCCCTTCCTCCCAACTCTTGAAGCAAACCTACATCAATGCACCTAGTTGTTAAAGAAAGCTGCGGCTGTGTTGCATTTCCATAAAAGATCATGAAGCCACAATAATAAGGAATCATAAAGGCTGTGTGTTACGTCTGTGTTATGTAACATTTGTGTTACGTTCAACAGAAGCAGAAGAAAAACACAGATCTGAAAGGTGAAATATTTGATGACGACATCAATGAAGCGTGAAGTGCTCCGCGTTCTCATCGCTGCTCGCGTTCGACACGTGAAACATTTCTTTAAGAAGAAAACAAGAAAACATCAAATGTGTTGATGACCCCAAACCTTTGTTCACTTATTTTCTCACGCAGAAGGTAAAATATCATCTGGCGTCCGTCGGCCTTTTGAAGGATTCACGACTTTGCCGTGAAAACTATTTTGAAAACATTTTCCCTTTTCTTTCCTCTGAGCAGCAAATATTCCTCCGTTCAGTTTGCCATTCTTGAAATATGTGGATTTATGTATTTCCTCATGAGAAATGTGGCCCCGTGTGCCCTGCGTGAGTCTAAGACTCACAGTGAAAACAGCATCAGACGAGCTGAAGAGGAAAGCTTTGAGCAGCAGGATCTCAGAGCGTCTGCAGTGAATCAGGTTCAAACTGTTTCAACGCAGCTGGACTCGCAACAGAAGGACTCACGCTGACCCCTTGTGGACGCTGCGGAGAACTGCACCAAATCTGTTTAATTTTACAGTTTGTATTTATCGGGATATGTCTCTCTGATTCTGTACTTTTATTTTCATGAGTTCCCCTAAAAGTGAAACTCGTGTAAATTTGTACGTCCTCGATTCCTTTCCTCGCCTCCTCTCCTCGCTAGGAGCAACATGTACTAGTATGTGATTTTGTGGACTAATACATTGTGACGTGATTATTTATGATCTTGTAATAAAATGTTTATATTGTTGAAACTATTGTGTTTTATTACCTTCTATTATTGAAAGAACTGTGTCACACTGGACGTGCGAGTTAAAGTTTATGATCTTATCTCTCTTATTCTTTACGAACATCACGAGTGAGTTCCTGTGGGTTTGAAAAGAAGGTTCTGCTTCCATCTTGTGGCACAAAGTAAGAACTGCACAAAGAACACTGCTACGAAATATAATGTAGCAACAAACAGGCACAATCATTTAGTGATTATATTGTTTTCATAAAACTTAAATCTTGACGTGACAACAAGTGAACCTGTTAGTTTTTGTCTGATTTAAGGATTTCCGGCCAAACTGCATAAATTACAGGAAGAAATGCACAAATATGTTGTTCATCAATAAAAATATAAAAAATGTTTTCATTTTATGTTGTTTTTAATTATCCGTTATCTGCAATTGCTACAATCAGCAAACGTTACTGTTGATGTAATGACATCGTTAAGTCCCCGTACTAACCGGTCTGAGTCACAGCTGGATCAATCAAAACTCTGACGTCCAATCAAATCATCTGAATTCAGCCATGACAGAGTTAAAACTATAACATCTATTATCTATCTTTCATAAATAAACTGACTTTTAATAACAGCTGTCAAACTATCACGAGCTCATTAATAAAGAGCATCATTAATGAACCATTAATGTGTCGACAGACTTCAACAGGATGTTCAGAGACAGAGTCCACTGATCATGTGATCACATCTTCAGAGTGCTTCCTGTATTTAACCAGCAGGGGGAGCTGTCGCTCTGATTATCAAGACCCTGTAGAGGACTAGACCCTTAAGAGGACTAGACCCTTAAGAGGACCAGACCCAGTAGGGGACCAGACCCTGCAGGGCACCAGACCCTGCAGGGCACCAGACCCCGGGTTTAGACTCACCCGCTGTGCTTCATGTTGGGGGGTTTGTCCATGCGGACTGCCAGCTTGATCTTCAGCTCTGTGTCCTGGCTGTTCTTGGGGACCACCATCCGGTGGAACTCGGCCTGCTTCAGTCCGTTTGTGGTGGGATTCATGACCACCTGGGGGGGGGCACAGAGGAGGGCAGGGATTGGTCAGCAAGCGGGTCCTTCTGTAAACTCTTTTTGATCGGCAACACACTCAACAAACAGTCTTCTCTAAACGATGACAGCACTAGCGAGCTAGCAGACAGCTGGCTAGCTCCCGCCATGCTACGCCGGTTGCAGCTCTGGTCTGCTCGTATTTGTTTGTTTGCATTTGTGTCAGACTGTTGCAGAGCTGCAGGGATACTTTATAGACAAGCTGTCGTCATCTGTTTAAAGTCGCATGAGGCTGCGTGATACTGAGCTGCAAGTTGCTGCATATTATACAGAGACATCAAACATTCATCACGTTTATCCATTCAACTTTGATTTATTATTATTGGGAGCATACACCATTTAAATTCCTGAATGTATTAAATAGACCTGACTCAGGTCATAAGTAAATAAATAATGTTGTGTCGTGTGTGTTGTTGTGTCTGCACGTTGTGTGTGTGTCGTGTGTGGTTGTGTCTGCACGTTGTGTGTGTGTCGTGTGTGTTGTTGTGTCTACAGGTTGTGTGTCGTGTGTGTTGTTGTGTCTACAGGTTGTGTGTGTGTGTTGTTGTGTCTGCAGGTTGTGTGTGTGTGTGTCGTGTGTGTTGTGTCTGCACGTTGTGTGTGTGTGTGTCGTGTGTGTTGTTGTGTCTGCAGGTTGTGTGTGTGTGTCGTGTGTTGTTGTGTCTGCAGGTTGTGTGTGTTTCAGGTGGGGGACTCAGGGGGACTTCACCACCACTCACC
>NW_022280032.1:454396-464395 GCF_004355925.1 Anarrhichthys ocellatus
AGGTTGTGTGTGTGTCGTGTGTTGTTGTGTCTGCAGGTTGTGTGTGTCTCGTGTGTGTGTCGTAGTGGATCTGGACTCACCCGGCCCAGCTCTTTGTCCTCCAGAGCCAGGACCCCGGTGCTCTCGGTGAACAGCTTCACTTTGACCGAGGGCAGCGGGTGAGTGGTGGTGAAGTCCCCCTGAGTCCCCCACCTGAAACACACAAGGATCAGAGTTCTCATCCATCTTGTGCGTTGAGTTTACATTTCACATTTATATTTATAGATCATCCTTTCTGTGGAGTCAGAACCTGCAACTCTTTAGTCCTGAGGCAAAAGAAGATAATTTTAAATCTGATTTAAATTGTTTTGATTCATGTGTTTATGACTTAACAGCAGGTAACAAATATGAAAAAAACAACTAATAAAGTTTATTCAAACAAGACAACCATGTTGACAGAAGGCAGCGTGACTTTGTTAAGATTCTTCTATGAACGTAAAGTAAGACGAAGAATAAATCTGCAGATGTGTGACAGATGTCGACAGCATCTTCCGTCTGTCCTGCTGTGAAGCTCAACTTTACACTAAAGACTGTCGGTCGAGACCAAACGCTGCCGGCTCACTGCAGGTTAGAACGGATCCAAATCTGACCCGACATCCAACCGCATGACGGACAGCAAGATCATTGATCCGCCTTCATGACTCACTCCCACTGAATATCACACATCAACTGATCCGGCAGAAATTTGGACCGATTCTAAAATTAGAAGCAGCCGGACAACACTGGACACCGCGCTGCTGGAGACCCAGGACGTATTGCTGGACCCGCTGGAGGGAAGGGAGGCACGGGAGAACCAGAACCAGGACTGAGAGGGGCAGACTGTCAGACCTGCTGCAGTACAATGAGAGGTTTTCTAAAGACACTACCACTTTAGTCCACAGGGGGCGACAGAACCAACACAAAATGAAAGTTCCTCGTAGTAACTTTAAATGTTAAAGTCCAATAAATACATTTTGTCCAGATCAAAAATAATCATTATTATTTGGGCCATTATTTTCTATATTTGCAGTCGTCTTCATTCCTAATCGCAACGTGTACTCGAGGTCACCCGGCTGCCTGTAAGACCAGAGGACCAGAGGACCAGAGGACCAGAGGACCAGAGGCAGTAAACCGTCCCATCAGTGTCAACAATCAGTTCATCTCACTGAGGCTCTAATGGAGCAGAGCGATGCCTTCTGCTCACGATGACCATCACACTATGTCGAAGCCGTCATTGGAAGTGTGTGTGTGTGTGTGTTGCACAAATGACAAGTGACCTCTTCACAAAGCTGAACTCCATATTCACTTTTCCCCAGTTTCCAAGGCAACATTGCGCCAAAAGGTGTGTGCGTGAGCACACGCGCGCACACACACACACACACACACACACACACACACACACACACACACACCGTGTTTTAAGTGATCGCAGACCTCTGATCTGTGAGACAGAGGACAGACACGGATGACCTCCTGTTGTCACTGACCCGAGGGAACCGTCACTTCGTCTTTGTGTTGATTCTCTGCTTTCTATCATCAGCTGCTGTGTTCCTCTCCGAGGCAAATTGGTTCATGATGTATGAAATTGTTTGTGTCTTTTTCCGTTTCAATCTGTTTACAGTCCAAACCCTGAGGGTGACATCTGAAAGAGACACCCACCTGAGCTCTACGCCCCTTTCTGGAAGAAGGTGAATTAGTTTTGAGCGTGAAGCCATGCAGCGAGTGAAACAGGAGGAAAAGAATCAACACAAACAAAGTGAAGAGATTTCATTCATAAACCTCTGTGCGTCTCTCCATTAGCCTGGGAGAAGTGTAAAAACTAAACGTAATCATCAGGTGTGTACTTGATTTGTAACAAACACGAGGAGTCACAGACTAATTAAGGGTGCTGCTAATAAAAAGGTCCTCTGTGATTAAAGAGAGCGGTGTAATCACAGATAATCATGAGGTCCGTTAAGCCATTAAGCGTGTTATTGAAGATGAAGGCTGCGGGTTAATTACAGCGGAGGACACAGGAGGAGCAGCGGAGGCAGTCAGGTGACCTGCGCTCCTCTAATTGGCTGTTTGTCTGCAGTCCGACGACCATCAAACGCCACCGAGGAAGTGAAGCCCTGAGCGACTATCAGTCTCCAGAGCGCTGCTAACGGGCACTGAAGCTTCTCACACAGACGCGCTGCTGACCGTGAGATGTGGAAACAATGGAAATAGATTTATTCATTTCCTTATTAAGAGAGGGATGCATATCTCATGGGATGCCTTGTTTGTCTTCCATTATACAATATAACTTATTTATTTCATTCTAGTCTCATCCATTCAAGAGGAAACAGATCAACATACACAATATACAATCTCATCGGTAAACACAACCGGCACGTCTTCATTTGACTCTTCAACGTACCCGACCCGTTCTTGTGGACTTGTGGTCCTCCTCTGCACTCTCTATATCTATATACATCTATATGTATATGTCTATATTCATGATGCTGTGGAGAACATCTGGACGAGCCGACGCACTGCATGACACAGGGATGATGCCGAGGGTTGTGAAATGTATTGATAAAATGTTCGTGTCCTTTTTTGATGAATAATTAGTGTTCGTCATAACTGTCTTTATTTGTGAACAAATTGAATTAACGAAACTCTCTGAACGTGTTGTGAATCTGCTCTTTTGATTTCATGAACATGATTTTAAAACGTTTCCAGAAGAGTTAAACTGAAATGTGTAAATGATGAAAATGAACTGGAGCAGTTTTCTTCACTAGCTTTAGCTATCCATCGTAATATTAACGGTTCAAAAGGAAGGACGACGGCACAGCTTTAAACGGAGTCATCGTGACGTCACTCATTGGATTGTCGACGCTTTGAAGCCTCGAGTTCGGCGTTTTGCCCGTCGCCATCTTGACTTTTTGCCACTAATGAACGGAAGAGCCTTTATTTGGGCGGAGGAGGAGGAGCGACGGAGAGACGCCTGAATGAACATCATGCTGTATTGAAGAAGACTTGAAACTAGAGATTGAGACCATAAACTCATGTTTACAATGTTTACTGAGGTAATAAATCAAGAGAGAAGTAGAGTCATTTTCTCATAGACTGAGTTGTCTGGTGTGTAACAAACATTACAGCCTCACAGGGGACACAAGTCTGCTTCAGACCGGCTCATAAACCTGCTTCCTACTGAGTCCCAGATCGCCTGGAATGAAAAGCTTGGCCCGCACGCTGAAACATGAAGAGGGTTTTGAGCTCAGCTGGGCTTTCAGAAACCAGAGTGTGTGTGTGTTTTGTGTGTTACACGACGGCCTCGTCTTCCTGCTGCATCAGCGTTTTACTGGAGGAGGAGGAACGCGGCTCCGGCGGCGTTGGAGGAGGATGAAGGTCGCATAAAACAAAAACAACAGAGCGCCGTGTTGGCCGTGGTTCAGGTAACTGTGTGAAGGAGGTCTGCTGCGTGTTCATTTCATCTTCAAAAACAGCTCAGACGATAATCCAGTTAGGAGTGCAGAGAGAAGCCTCGTGAGTATTAAACGAGTCTTTGTGCATCTGCAGACGCCTTTAAATATCAAATCCAGAGCTTCAAATCAGCTAAATGTTGTCTTTTGGTGGATTTATGTTTTTAAACTGCAGCAACATTTCTGTGACTGAACAAGTTTGATCACTTTAATATCTGAACGTCAGAACCCACCTGCGGGATTGAAAAGCATGTTTTCTTTAAACAATCGCCAAAATCACACCGTTTATCAGAAGCTGTACAAACGCTCCTCAAACAACTGTCTGTGTGTGACCCCCCCTCCCTGTGTGGGGTCTGTGTCTGTGTCTTAACTGAGACACTGTGAATGGAGCAGGAGGAAGTAGAACTCACTGAGGTCTGGAGGCTTCAGCTTGGTCCGTCTGCAGCTTTTCTCCTCCCTCCACCTCCATGGTGCAGTAAACGACCCGGTTTGGAGCCACGGACTTCAGACCCTGGACCTCCACGATCACAATCTGAAGACACCGGCAGAGGGTCAAGACACGCTACGTCTCCTCAGAGTTCTTTTACTCTTAGACACTATAGAGCATCAGGAAACTGAGAAAATCACAATTTTACAGAAAACAAGACATCTCTAAATGTGGTTTGTCGGATGTGGACTCATTTTAAGTCATAAACCTATAAACCTCATGTTCTCTATAAATGAACTTCCTCATGTAACCAATCACTAAGCTACACGTCCTCATCCACACAGACCTCCAGAGTAAAAGACAGCACCACGTCAGACTTGGACAGGATGTCTCCCTCGTCTCCCATGTCCAGGAAGGAGTTGTTCATGGAGGAGCGTTTGAGCTTCTGCTTGAAGTCCGGCCCTCCTTTGGAGACCGGCAGACTCTCCAGATTGGCCATGAGCAGGTTGACTGACGAACGCAGCTCCTCCACGTAGAGGGGCTCCATGTCGGCGGAGACGAACTTCGGGTGTCTCCTCTCCTGCGGGGACAAAAAGAAAACGCGGTCTTGGTTCATCATCAGCACGTTTACTTCACGTCCAATTCTTTCACCGGCTGGTGGACGTTTTTGACAGTTAAGCTAGATGTTCATCTCTCCTAAATGTCTCTCACCCTGGAAATCTTCTCGGCCAGCTGTAACCTTCCGTCCAGCTCTCTGCGGATCTGAGCCGCCTGCTCGTCCACGTTGTCCAGCTGAGAAAGAAAGCAAAGCACAAAGAGTCACATCAGGCAGCCAATCAGAGAGCTGCACAATCAATAAACCAATCAGAGGGTGAAGGACAGACACACACAGCCGGAGAAGCGCACTCAAAGGAGGCTCAGTTGTGCATCGATGAACCATTTAGCAGCTCAGGTGGTAATAGACGTCGGCAATTAGCCAATAAGGAGCGAGGGTCTGAGAGCAGCAGGTCAACTACTTCGTCATATGTCTCTCGACCAATCAGAGAAGAGACGTTCACTCCCGTTAGTTTTGAGGTGAAAGCTGCAGGTTGTTGAGCTGCAGTTCCTCTGATGTCCACCAGGTGCTGCTCATAGATCAGCTGTCTCACTTGGTTCATTTCACCTCATCTACCGAGTGTGTTAGGATGGAAAGATATTAGGACACTATTTACATGTTACAAGCTTTTAAACATAAACATATCATTTCAAAATATCAAATAAAGGGGAGACACTTCATGTGAACAGGGTAAAAAACAACCACTAATAGATACCACCATGAAACGTCCCCAGTTCATCACTTACATTATTCTCATGTTACAGGTTTTCTAATAATGTAGTTTTAAATATGCAAATGAGGTATTATCTTGTCTAATCGGTGCTAATTTGCATATATATCCAGAACAGAAATCTGAGCATTGGATAAAGTTCAAAATGATTGATTCACTTTGTTGACATATGAGAGATATACATATTCAGGGGGAGTTTTGGATATGTCGTTGCATCACTTCATAAATACTGTCAACAGAACATGTTCTGCATGTTTTTAGTGATACAATGTTTCATAAATCTAACTATGAATGATGTATGAACAAAACATAATGAAGTGGAGATTTGTGGATCTTTAAAGGAGACGCATCACACTCATTTTCAGGCTCTTAAATATTATTTTTGGGGTTTTCTTCTAGAACATGTTTGGATGGTTTAATGTTCAAACACTTGGAGCACATGAAGCAGAGCTATAAATAAAACCGATGATCTGTTTATTTTCAAAATGAATAAGTTTAAATAGGATTTGTGTATTTGGAGAATCTTGACACCTCGAGGACAGGAGGAGCCCGGGATCCAACACTCTCTAGTGTCCACCAGGGGGCGACTCCTCTGGTTGTATAGAAGTCTATGAGAAAATGACTCTACTTCTCTCTTGATTTATTACCTCAGTAAACATTGTAAACATGAGTTTATGGTCTCAATCTCTAGTTTCAAGTCTTCTTCAATACAGCATGATGTTCATTTAGTACATTATGGTTCATTCAACAAGTCGTCTGTTGAACTCAACGTCAGCGGGACTCAGAGAGAAAACTGAACGAGGTTTTGCTCACAGGGCAGAAAACAAGCTCCTCGTTTCACAAATCTGTGATGAGCCGAGGCGTCTAAAATAACAAGCAGAGATAAAAAGGGCTCTGATGGAAACGGGCCTGAAGTCACAGAGACAAGTGGAACCTTCAGAGCCGATAACGCAGAGAAGAGATAAGCCGTTTAATTTGAGCCCATTTCAAAAAACGGGTCCCACAGAATCAGTTAGTGTCTCATTTACAGAGAAGGGAAACTTCCTTTAGTCACGCTGAGGAGCGACGCAGAGCTGCAGCTGGAGGAGAGAAAGAAAAGCTGCTGAGCAGCAACTTCTGAAGTCAGAAATCAAAGTGAGGATCACATGAGACGCTCTGCTGCTGGACCGACTGAGACTCTCCCCTCCTCAGCCTCCGCTCATCCACTCTGCTGGTAAACAGACTGAAGCCTTCCTCATGCTTCTGTTTGAAGTCCCTGACCTCACTGAAGGGTTCTCTAAGTTTATTATATACATCAGGAATATTATTAAGAGTGAGGGTCAGTATTATGGAACAAGACACAATAGAGGAGATGAAAAAAATGTTTACCTTGAATTTATCTTTGCTGCACAAATAATCAAATATGAATCGCAGTCACTGTGATAGTGACATTTAAAATGCAAACAAAAGTGATACGAGAGGGCGGAGCTAAGTACAAAACGAAAAATGAATAAGGCGACCAAAATGTTAAGATTAACTTTCATGAAGTGAAACACACTGAAAGGGTTAAAGTTCAAAGACAAAAACACAGACAATCCCAGACTCCTGAGACCTGTCAATCACCGTGTAGCCCCGCCCCTAAAGCATCCCCTGCTTTATGGTCTGTGTGACTCTAAATGGACCATAATGTACTAAATGAACATCATGCTGTAGTGAAGAAGACTTGAAACTAGAGATTGAGACCATAAACTCATAAACTCCAAGTAGCAGATCCGTTAGACTGTACTGAGACACAGCAGGTGCTTTGAGCTAAATGCTAACATCAGCACGCTAACATGCTCACGATGAGAATATTTTGCAGGTATAACGTTGACCATCTTCGCCATCTCATTTTAGCGTGTTGACATTTGCCAATCAGCACGGAAAAATGTAGAGCAGGGGCTGATGGGAACGTCATGCAATTATTGGACAAAGTGATGCTGTGACCCGATGACGGCGCTACGGGAAAGTTAAAGTCACCAAAGTTACCAGAGTCCATCCTCAGGGGAGCATGAATGTCTGCACCGAGTTTAATCACAGTCACCATTATGACTCAATGACCTGCGTTTGCTTTTAATACCCTGTTTTGTTCTCAGCAGTTTAGCGTCAGAGCGACAAAAAAAGTAGTTTTTCAATAATTAATTTGTCAGTTTAATAAATGAATATCGTCGCTGTCACCTCCCGTCACCACTTCCTGTCAGGGCTGACATCCGCCTGCACTAATTGCTGAGCGATGGAGATTAGTTCACGGATGATTTGACAGGTTTTGTTTCTATTTCAGAAAGCCGGTGGAGTGGATCCAGAGACACACCGAGAGGGGAGAAACAACACACACGTTCAGCCGTTTCTGCAGTCGTTACGGATGCGATCGGCTCATCACTGAGTCCTAATTAACTCAACACTGTGAGGAAGAAATAGGAATTCATTACCAGGGTGAAGGAGGTCAAACCAACGTGCACACATCTGATATACTTTGAAAATTCATGTTTTTATTGTTTTTCGACGGTGTTTATCTCCTGTAGCGAAGCATCGGAGTTGCTGGAGGTCAACATGTGTTTATGCTCAAACATTAATATATTTGTTTCTCATTCAAAACGGTAACAAAGACAAACTTTAGTGACGTCATGAAGCAGCATGGGATCATGGGAGTTGTCGTCTTCAGTGCAGTCGGTTGGAGGTTTGTACTGCAGAGCTTCTCCTCTCCAGAGCAAACGGACCGGCTGATTGAAACCACTAAAAACCGCTGACTGAAGCAGCTTCACGTTAGAAAGTGTTCTCCGACGCTGTGCGATACAGGACGTCCTGTAGCGATAGCGAGCTGCCGCTAACGTTGGAGGATCCGGATGCATTATCTGCAGAGGTGTCAGCGTGTAGCAATAATAAGTATGTTTTACTTTATATATGATCACTTTCATTAGCCGCCATGTTTCTACAGTAGCCCAGAACGGACAAACTAAACACTGACTGACATTTACAGTACATCGTTCTCTACACGCTTGGCACACGAGAGAAGTTTCAGTTGGCTGCAATCTGCAACCTCGCCGCTAGATGTCGCCAAACCGTACACACTCGACTTTCATAACTGGTCAAACGCAGCTCGTTTCTCTAAAAACTGAACATCCAGACGTCTGATGACTAAATTCCTTCTAACCGGTGAAGATAGAGTAAAAACTGACCAATAAAAAGCCACCGACAGGCGACCGAATGAAACACGCCGAACTGATTTGTCTGGTTTAAAAATTGTTGGAAACATAAATTCACAACTCAACAATAAATACGACATAGGTCTAGTGTTTTCTGCAAATTGTCTTCCAGATGATTACATTACTGAGAGCTACAGTAGCGTTAGCTCCATGAATCTTATGAACTGATGTTTGTCAGACACCTTCTTTGCTCTTCACGCTTTGCACATTCGAAAATGTCTTCAAACAGACAGATGAGGCTTAATAAAGGCTGAGTGAGTGTGAGCTGACCTCTCGATACTCCACCATAATGAGAGTATCACCAAGAGACGGTTCCTCTGGGCTCGTGTGCTCGTGCAGCGGCAGTCCGTCCGTCAGCGCTGTGATTAACTTTTGGTCAGAGTAACGGCGCGCAGCGGCAGTTACTCTGACCAAAAGTTAATTACAGTCCGGTGAATTACAGTCAGATCTAATTAACTCTGCTGAGATAACGGGGCCGTCCACCGCTCATCAAACACACAGAGGTCCATCAACCACATGACAAAATAACACAAATATAACATCCTGCATGCAAAGAAATAAAGAATAAATGATTGAAATCTAGTTTAAAGTAGTAGTGTTAGTTAAGAGAAGAGAAGCTGGTCAGTCTCATGGTGGAGGCTCATCTCATTCAGTGTCAGCTTTACCTACGAAGAATAATGCATCGCAATTCTTAGTTTGGCTGCAAGTACTAAAATTAACGACACATACACACACACACACACACACACACACACACACACACACACACACACACACTTTGTTACCATGACTTCTCCCAGACTTTGTCTGCAGCCTTTCTAATTCTGCCTCTCAGAGCATTTCTATGACAACCAGCCTTTATGCGACTCCGTTCATGTTCTCGGCAACGTGTCAACATGTCAGACTCAAAGACATGGAGGAGTGTGTTGGGTTAGCAACACAACACACTCCGATCATGTGAGAGTTCTTACTCAGCATTGAAGGGCAGACAGCGTTGGTGCTTCTGTAAACCCACTGAGCTGCCGGACAGGACCTGGAGCCCTCGAGGTCTTCAGACCCACGGCTCAAAACACTTTCTTCTGTGCATGGAACTTTTGGAGAATGACACACACCGACATGTTCTTACCTGCACCCGATTGTTTTTTGTGAGCGTCGGCAGCCCTTTACAACTTTAATCACAAACTACGTGCACGGCTCAAATCAAAGCTCAAAGCCCTGAGAGCAAATGCAAAGAGAATTTTGGTGAAATCAAATCTGTAAGAAGGGACACGGTTTGCTTAAAGGTCTGTTCACAACATATAAAACAGCAACATTTGAATTCCTTTGGAAGGATATGAAATCGCCGCCATTAGTGGATTTACTTAAAACCACAGACTGTATGTAAGAAGTGGCCGTAGTCATCTTGATGTCACCCATCGGTTCGTGGACCGACGTTTTGAAGCCTCGAGTTCGCAGATTTTGTCGTCGCCATGTTGTTTTTTTGACAACCAATGAACAGAAGTGACCATATTTGGACTGAGTGACGTAGAGACGCCGTATACGTCTCTGGTAGAGACCTGTCA
>NW_022280032.1:467395-481656 GCF_004355925.1 Anarrhichthys ocellatus
ACATGAAGCTTTGACTTCACTTTTCAGAACCGGAGGTTGCCGCCTGTGATTGATAACCTGTCTCCCCCCCACTAGGACGAGTAGGTACAGCTATAACAGACTGAAGGCTACAGCTCCAGATGGGGAATAATTTGACATTATCTGATGACAGACAAATAGGACGATAATTCAGAGGTTGAAAACAGAACGAGTGTGCGGCCCCGAGGGAGCAATTCAGTCACAAGTGACTTCGGTCTGAATGGTTCAGCTATGAAAAGAAAACTGAAAACGACACCTTTTGTATTTGCAATCAATTTCAATTTCAGATCTGCAGAGCCTTTGTGCTTCACAGTACCTCCACTTAATCAATGCTTCATGAGAACACAAAGGAACAATAGAAACATACAGGGCTGGTGCTTATTATCGCCAATCACACTGAAGTGACTGATTACGAAGACAGTATATGTTCTGTGAATGTTCGACCTACAATGGAAACATTTAGTTTAAACAAAAAGACAAATCTAAGGTTTTGTGTGGAGTTGAATTCTGCTCATTTGGGGGCTGATAACTGAACACTAAAGTGAAAAATCGATTAAAAGAATAGCTGCAGCACTGCTGGAGCTCCAGTTCTACACTCGACGTGATAGAGAAGCTTCCTGTAAAATACAAGAGAATAAAGAAATGAGGAGGATCACACTGAGCTGACTGAGTGAGCGCTCACGCTCCACTGCTCGGGAAAGTACAACGACACAGAGAGAGAACCAGTAATATGTATGTTTACATGTTTACAGCAAATATCTGACTATAAACACTGTAAATGTGGGGGATAAAACACAAAAGAGTACTCCAGGGATTTAGTATTTCACCATTAGAGTTGATGTACTTGGGACACATAAGAAAATAAAAAATATTCAGAATCGACGCAGAAGAGGCGAAGGTACTCAAAATTTCAGTCCCGACCAGGGGTCAAGCTTCACAAACACTGGATCCTACATTACCCACAATTACTGGTGTAACGGAGTGTCCGTAGCTAGGTAGCTTGTCTTCTCCAGAGCTACGGGGAGTGAAGAGGGCAACATCAGACCCAGCGCTGCCGCTAGCCACCAGCTAGCTGTTTCTTTGTGGGTTTTTTCCTCTAACTATTGCGGCATTAAAGCAAAGTGGAATTAGGAAGTTAGCCCGGTACAACGGTCGGAATGGCAACGGTACACATAAAAATGGCCTCTGCTCCGACCGTCCAGCTCCATTGGTTTGAATGTTCCTTCTACTCGCATCTGATTTCCATGGTCATGTCAGACCGACTGATCTCAGAACTCACCAGGAGCTTCAGCTCTTTTCTCATTTTAATCTCTTCTTCCCCCGTCATCTCCGTCATCGCCGTACATTTACGGAGCCGATTAAAAAAAGAAAGCGATCATTTTCAGCTAACGTAGACACGTCTGTGCCTCGGTTCTCGTCGCCTCCGGGCCAATCGGTGTCTACTTTTCCTTCCATTGACTTAGATTGCTGGACAAACTTCACATTGGGGGGCGACCGTGGCTCACTGGCTTAAGAGGGTTGTCAACGGTTCGATCCTCGACTGGGATGTGCCACGTGTCGTAGTGTCCCTGAGCAAGACACTGAACCCCCGGCTCCCCGGGCACCTGTCATTGGCAGCCCACTGCTCCCTATATACAGGGATGGGTCAAATTTCATGTATGTGTATATGACAATAAAAAGGGTTTCTATTTCTTTCTACATTCTTTGTCCCAGTGAGCTCCGAATAGCGAAGCCGTCTCTGTGTTCAACATCCAGCCAAGGCTGCTGAAGACTTGTTCATGTACTCTTGAATGTGTTTTACTGAACGACACATAAAAACCTCCCTTTGATGGAAGACAGAGAGATCAGCTGTCAGATAGGATTTACTGGACACCTTAGGTCTTTTCTTTTTCCTTGTATCAGTGGATTACACCCATTGAATCCTTCTCCAGGTTTAGCTGTGAGCAGCCTCTGGATCTTTAGATAGTGTTAGGAGGAGGTGGAAATGACAAACGCATGACATCCGGCGTGGGATTGCTTTTCTTTTTTTAAACTCAATTACTCAATACCAAGATCGTCCCAAAGGTGCTGTCAAAACAAAACAAACAGATGACACGCACCGAGAGTCCCCGCGCTGGTATTCAACAACCTCTTTCTCTTTACAAAAACTCTTGAATTCACACTTCACTTCACAAGAACGTGGAGGCACAAAATAAAATGAAAAGTCTCGACAATCGGGCGGCGTGCGGAGACGCCTCGGGGGACTTCATTAGTCGCCAGAGGCACCGAGCAGAACCGCAGGCTGATCCGGCTGCCACACGGAGACATCATGCGAGCCTCTCAACCTGTCAATACCCATTTACTCACGAGGACTCGGGAACACCAGCGGCCTCCAGAGGACTGAATACGTGTGTGAGACATGGCCCCGCTGCCTGAAGGACCCAAAATACAGACCTGAATGAATGAAGAGCGTCCACAGAGAACGGTTTGAAGCCGTTTATTTACAGACTAAGCCTTCGTTCACTGTTGAATCTGTCACATTGTGCACAGGCCTCAGGCCAGCAGGATTATCTGGAATCAACTCAATTTGTCCTGCATGTACATTAAACTCGGTAGATTAAAGAGTATAATTCTGTACAGAAATAAGCACTCCTCTCATCAGATTTATAAACAAACATGTGGAACCAATTTCCTGTTTTATGAAACTCAATGACTGTGAAACAGAGAGTTTGAGGCGTGTTTCCTGCAGTTATTAGCGGATCACAGTCGTATCACGGTCTTGAGTCACGGCTCAGCAGGAAGATGCCCCGATCACTTGTTTTTTTTTTGCCGTTGGTGCCGACCGTTGAGCCATATCTGACATTTTGTTGTTTTGTTATAGCAGAATGAACTGCTCTGAAGTAAGTGTGTTATCTTTTTATTTTGTTAAAGTCATCTATTGTGGTTACCTTCATAAAAACACACATTTAAAACTGCTTAGAGCTCGTGTTAGGGATTTAAAAAGGTCATAATTCACTCTAGAATATACTTTATATTGCTGTGAAATGATCACGATCAAACATCATGAACGTTACAACTTACCGACGCTTAATACTCTTTTATTAAATGTGTCCTCTAATTGGAATGAGGGGGCGTGCAGGTGACCTGTGAGGCGTTACTCACAGCAACAAGTTGTACACCTGCAATAACACAATGATAGTCCTTTAACATTCTGAACCACAAAACAAAGTCTGTTTTCTTCAAACAATCGTCAGAACTACACCATCAGAATCGTCAGATTTTCATCTTTCCGACGGTTCTTGCACACATCATGGTGACGAACGCTTCAGTCAGATAAATAAACCGAAACTAAGCTTAAAATTGTGATATTTCGTCAAAAACATAATATAAATATAAAATCAAATCTCGCCCTGAATAAACCTTTTGTTTTAATCAGATTCTGTACAAAACATTAAATTCTGACTATGAGGCCATGATTGACTCGGCTCAGACCAATAGTCACGTGACAAAAACTTCAGGCTGCAAAAAGCTTCAAAGAAATTCAACTTTTGTTTTATTTTATTATTTATGACATTTTGTCTGCACTAAGGACATGTTCTAGTTCTCTCTACTTCTAGCCATGACGGTCCTGTTTCCATAGAGGAGCAGGAGTTTATGTCACAGTGAAAATCAAAGCACAGCCAGAAAGATGTGGGAGGATCTGCTTTGTGGTTCAGACGGTTAATAACGTTTGAGCCGCCACAGTCATCACCTCTATTAACATCTCACCACGAGGTGCTTATGGTGTCAACAGCAGCTCTGTGTAGCACGTTAACAAAGTACTTCATGTCCCAAAAGCAGAGCAAACCATACAGACACAGACACACAGACACAGACACACACACACACACACACACACACACACACACACACTTAAATCCGATCTCCCCCTCATATCATCAAACGCTGCTATGTGTCATCAGTTTGTTGTTCAGTGCGCTGCCAATGTTCTGTTGTAATTTACTTTACTCAGCTAGAGGTTTGTGTAGGGGGGGGGGATTTGAGTATGTGCTTGTTCAGAAACACAGGTTTTTGCAATGCATTCTGGGCTTCCTCCTGTGGGTGTATGACTTGGGAGGAGGAAAATAAAAAGCAGGTATTGCTCGCTGTTCATCCAAACATCTTAAAATAACCAATGTTGCTGTTCAACAGGGAAGCAAGAAGTAGCTCAGACCAATAGTCTGTATATTAACCGGATCTCTTTATATTTTATACTGTTAATACATATCAGTACTTTATATTTTTACAGAACACACACACACAACACACACACACACACACACGAGCAGCAGTGTGCAGGTGTCCACGGGTGAATTTCTACTGCAGGACATGCATTGAACAGAAATAATTCGCTGCTGTATTTGGACTCAGAAATCCAACACGGTGAATAAAATACAAGGTGCTGCAAGTTGAATGAGCTCTCTGCAGCTGCACAGCAGCAAAAACAATATCAAAACCTCGGTTCATGTATTGGTGCGGAACCGTCACGGTAGTACTTAACACACGGTAAACAGATTGATTCCACATAACATGCATCAAAGTTCACAAGTAAAAAAGTTCCGCCTGGAAACTGTGCAACCTTTAGCGTTAACGTGCTGAGGTCAGCACAACAAGCTGATTTGCGTGGTAATCCGTCACAATGTGGCAAATCAAACTGCTGAGCTGGAAGACCCGCCCACGGGTTCCCGGTCAACGACGACAGCAACAGAAAGAGAGAGAGAGCGAGAGAGAAAGAGATGTATAAGACAAGGACGGCGTGGGCGTCCACATGTGTCGACCACCAGGATGATGACAAAGCAACCTGTGTTTTACTTTTTCAGTTCCACAGCCTGTGTGACCGGTTGTCTTTTGGGAAAGTGTTTGTTCAGCGTCCTACATCGGGCTGGATGGTGTAAAAAGGAATAGAAAGTAAACCGGTGCTGACCGGTCATCAACTAGTCTGTAAAATCACTCCTTTGGCCAAAAGTAGGAATGATTTTGGGACAGCATGCGTGAGGATGACAAAGAACTATTTTATGCCAACAAGTTTCCATTCACGTACAAAAGATCCAAAACCCACCGAATAAGATTTTCTTTCTGAGCCGTCATCACTTCATTTTAAAGACCAGAACCGCTTCATCTTTGTTCCAAGCACAAACACAAATGGACACAGTTTATGTTCATCCGTTTGTTCGTCTGAATCCTTCGTTTGCCAACATGTTGAAATGCACATTATTGTCATTTTCACCAGTACACGGGACTTTTGCGCGGACAACTTGAAGGTAAATTTAGAGCCTCAAAAAGTGAATGTGGAGCCCCGACTATGATGCTCAGCTGACTGCAGAGTTTGAGTCTTTGGCCGCGGGGCTGAGCTGACCGTCTGATGCCGTTGACGGAGCTCCCTGCTCCGCTAGAGCCCTGCTGAGACATCCTTTCACTTCTGAGGAGGAAGAGGAGGAGGAGAGGTTACATAACCCTCTGAGAAGAGCCCCGTCTCAGGGAGTCTGACAGAGGAAGGAGCGATGACAAAGGAGGACGGAAGTCGCCTCCAGCAAATCTGCAGCCAGAAAACACACCCACTAACCCGCAGAAATAAAAAATTTAAATAAAAAACGAGCCTCCACATCAGCAGAAGGTGGTGTTTATCGTGTTTGTGTAATAAACAGCTGCCAGGGGATTAGATGTGTGCAGGGAGCGATGCGTGGGCCCCCCTTCAGGAGGGGGTTTCTTCATGGTTTCCCTGCTCCGCTCGCCAGGCACTCTTGGAAACAAACACCGGGGGAAGACGGGAGGCTTCCGATGTTTGACAGGCGAGAGAACACAACAGGTGGGAGTTTCCTCTCACTGCCAGGGACAATATCTCACACACGAGTACATGGAAGAAATACATGCAGAAATATTCTCCACTAGCTGCTCCACTCTTTAACCAGATTCTTTTTAAAAGAAGCCTCAAGGCCGCAGCGCAGATTGAATATTCAGTGCTGAGCTATGCGATCGTCCACAAGGTCGACGGCGGTAACAACATAAATGTTTCACCGTTCAGCAGCAGCTCCTCGTCCACAACAACAGGTGGCGGGCGGGAAGTTCTGCAGCGCTGCAGGAAAAGAAAGCGCCGAGAAGTAACCGAGCAAAGTGGCTTCTCCACGGTGGATCAGAGAACCAGAGAGGCAGCTAAACCTTCTTAGCTTCACTCTGCCGGTGAAGATGTTAATCTACCGGCTGAGGCGCCAAACTCTCCAACGTGTTGAACATCCGTCCCTTGTGCCTCAATAGAGGAGCTTCAACTAGATCCTCGTTGTTCACTTTACGACAGACGGGGAGAGAAATAAGGAAGAACAAGATTACTATTGACTTCTCCTCTCGCACGGGTCAGATTTGTGGCTGTGTGGTGATTCTGATCGGCTGCTTATTCAGCTTGACATGTTAATTATGTATTAGAATAAATAATGAGCTCTTTGGGAAATAAACATCCTTTGTTTTATCCAGACGGCCTCGGGTGAAGCTTGAGTTTCCTTCCTCTCCTGTGATTCACAGAGCTGGTCGATTCATCAACACCAGACTCCTTACCAAACATGAAGCCAAGGTCCTCTGAGACACGACCACAGTATTGCGTGCTCATTCACCCTTTAGGACTTTCCTGATCTCTCCAGAGCTCAGGAGACTTTAAAGGGCCTCAGACGGATGAGCCGAGTATTAACAGAGAGCTCTTTTGAAGCGACTGACGGGACACCAGATCCTTTAAAAAGGAAGCTTGAAGCACATTCAGTCCAACAGTTAAACTATGTAAACAAGGAAAGACGAGATGTTGCACGGCTGGTTTCTCCGCTTCAGTTTCTCTACAAAACTTCCCCCAAAAGACGTCGTGGTTTCTCCGGTCAGTGCGATTCATATCGAGCGCCACGCTACCCTCAGAGAACCTGTTAATGTTTAAATCAGCAAACAGGATACACAACTCATCAGTGGCTGGAGGGGAAGTAATGAATAACTACTGAGCAGCAGCTAAGAGCCGCAGGTTTGGAAACTCTCAGAAACACCAGAGCAGTTTCTGGAATTTATGATTTCATACCAAGCTCTTGAATGTGGTGGTGCCTCCAACTCTGCTGCTGCCTTCTGAGAAAGCCTTTGTTCACCGTGTTCAACACAAGTGTATGAAAACAGTTTATAAAATAGTGGGCAAAGCCTCAGTACCAGAAGGAGGATAATGTCTCCGACACTTGTTCTACTTCCTGTTCAAAATAAATGATTTGTTTGTTTTTCTTCCTCCTGAACCGTCAGACATGTTCTAAAGGAAGGACGGCTCCCCCGAGGACAATTATGATTGGATTCCAGTTGTGCCATGAATTACACATTTGTTGTTTGTCAATTGAAAAGATGATTTTGCACGTCAAGAAAGTCTCATTTTGTTATAAAAGTGTTGAAGTATAAGACGGTGAAAATACGTCGTTAGAAAGAGTGAAGTCTCTCTGAAGCTACGGTACCGGTGTGTTTCGTACCAGGGTGTTCTCACAACAACAACAACAACAACAGGGTTCTCTTGTTCTTTCGCTTCACTTCTGAAGCTTTAAATCTTGAGTTTACCAGAGAAGCTTCTTGGAAATAAGTCATTCAAAATGACAAAAGCATAAAAAAAAATAATCACTAATTAACTGAAGAAATCTTTGTCGACTAAGACAAATGAAGGAGTCTCCTGAGAGGAGGAAGCCCAACCTTAGAATAGTCCATCATGAACGTTTTAGCTTTCGATCAAATCACATGATCTTCATCAGCAGATGGAGTTCGTCCAGCTGTGATCAAACTCTCAGGACTTCTTGTCCGTGTCGGCTTCAAAGTTCCTCAAACTTTTGACTGAAAGCTCCAGATCACTTACTTTATGGAACTGGAGGCGAGATTGTTTTATCAATCGTTCATCAGCAGAAGTTATTGTAAAGTAAAGCAGATGTGTGTTGAAGAAAGAGGCCACGTGATTACTAACTTAACTATGTGACATCAGAAATGCATTACATAAAAACATCCAAAAGAAGTTGCAGCAGATTAGTTTTACTGCATGAAGATCAACTCTCCGGGTGTTTGGTCTGTAATCAGTCAGGAGTGTTCTGGGAGGTGAAGGCCTGAGGAGTGAGCATCATGGAGGCCCACAGTGAACCCGCTGAAGGCCGAGTCTGTGCGTGGGCCAACGCTCAGCGCCAGCTCGCATCATTAACTCCGCCTCCAGAGGAAAGTGACAGGATTCAAGACGAAACAAAGTTTATGTGCACAGACTATTTTTAAACGTGCACAGTGACTACATCTTCATCTCTAGTTTAGGTCTGCGGCGGCTATTAGACTGATGTTATTGATGCAGCAACATATTAAATCTGTAGCTGGCTGCAATAAAGCTAATGGTATTCATTTCTATGATGCCGGGTGGTTTAATTAAATGTATAACTATACATTGTATCATTATAAATAAATGTAGTGAAGTAAAATGTCCAATAGGTCTCCCTCTGACATGTCGTAGAGTAGAAAGTAGCATCAGAGTTGTACTTTAGTACAGTAGAAGTTGAGTAAATGTACCAGTGCTGCCAGTAGTAAACAGTCTGTACCACAGAGTCCATAATACGGAAACAATATGAGGCAGTGTGAGAAATACTCTATGGCAATCCAAAGCTGGCTGTCATTTATGGATGAAAATCGACTCTCGCACTCACTATTCACATCTGTGAATAAATGAATGAAATGCAAACTGCTGGGCATCAGTACGCTTTAAACCAAGACATTTTAGTGACAACTGTAAGTGTTGAATAATTGTTGCATGCGAGGCTTTCAGGGGGTCTGAGATGTCAGTGAATTAGCACACTGTAACTGAGACAGTGAAGCTACCTTCACACATGAAGCACATGCAGGTGATGGTGTATGAGCAGCGATCCATGAACGGAGCAGAACCGGACATGAACTAATTGAATCCACTTCATTGAGTTATACTTTTACTGTGAATACTAATTCAAACAGACGTGCCTCAGCCTGTCCTCTGATTGGTTCATTCCTCTGCAGATGAATCCATGAAGCTCATCCCGAGCGTTACATCGATCCAGACCCGTCTGCCGGGCGAGAGTCGAGGGATTCAAACTGGCAACTCGCCTCCTGCCGCCTCTTCCACCGTGGGAGCGCTGGCGCACGAGGAAGTCCGCTTCCTTCCGCGAGACAAGAATTCGATGTCTCCCCTCTCGTGTTTTAGTGAACACACACTCCCGTTTACTTTACGCTCAGGGAGAAGCAGGAGAGACAGATCCAGGGAACGGGCTGGTGTCTCCTGCTGGATCTCGAGGGGGCGCTGCCTCATTAATGTGACACGGGGGTTTCATATTCGGATGCTTATATACTTGTGCACAAATAAACTCCCACGTCTGCCTTCTGTCGGAGGAACATTCACCGCGCGCACATGGGATGAAAAGGCCTCGTCTGCAGATTTGGAATGAAACAGCACGAGACGCTCATTACAAGCTCCCGAGGGGGGGGGGGGGGGGGGGGGCTCTTCAGTCGGAACTGGCTCCTCTCTCTCTCTCGGCTGGTTTTTATGGGTGAGAGAGAGCAGGTCCAGACCTCCAAGCACAGCAGGAACACATCATAAAGGTTATTTAAACACAGATCCATCTTCACTGAGTGCAGTGATTCTCAATCAACAGGTGTTATATTAACCCCAGTGAAGCTACTTTAATGTTGCAGGAAACCCATCACATGTGACGTCATGAGCTGTTCGGGTTTGCATTGGTAAGTATCAACAAAGTGGATTAGAAGAGGAAGTGGGTTCATATTATTTTTTGTAATGGCGATGGTTTAATGAGATGGTATTTGACCCCGATGTCTGGTTTAAGGGTGTGGATAGCCTGGTTTGAGTGAGTTATGATGTCACTGGGTGGTTGGTCACTTGGTCATATGCATGAGCTAAAACCTGGATACTCTCAGGTCCCGACATGTCTTTACTACTATACCAGCCTCCTTTAGGGTGTCTGTCAGTGTAAGGTTGACATGAAGCGAACCGAGCAAATAAACAGCACAATCGAGAGAAACACCGAACACTAAACAAGTCAAGTGGATGTTGAATTCGGCATTCATTTCATACAACATGTCGCGCTTATTTAAGACATATTTCAGGATCACGCGGTTGGCCGTCGTCCTCCCAGCTGCGTTACGTCAACGATGTGAAGGCACCGGGAGAGTCGAAGAGAAAATAAACTATTTTCTTGAAATAAGAGGCGGATCAAATAGATGCCGAACTCATCAGCAGCTCTTTGTGGTTCCAAATATGTTCAACGTGTTTGTTTGAAATATTAGGTCAGGTAAGAGAGTACGCTTTAAAGTGACACATTGTAAAAGGAGGTGAGGTTAGCAGGTCCCTTCACGTGACACCAACAGGTGCGTGTTGTTTCGGCTCTGGACTCACCTTCTGCTGCCGCCGGGCCATGTCGGTGGGCTGCTTGGCGTTGAACGGGTAGGCTATGCACCGCAGCACGAACACGTAAATCTGCAGTTTAATTTTCCTCTGCTCTTCCTCCTTCTGGATCCGCTCGCGCTCCTTCCTCTCCTCCTCTTCCTCCTCTTCACCTGTAGCTTTGCTGTCTTTAGCACCTTTACCGGGGGAACCTCCAGGTGCGGCGGACTGACGCCGCTGGCCGCGCGCCCGGCTGCTGCTGCTGCTGGTGTTGCTGCAGGTGCTGCTGGTGTTGTTCCCACGTTTCCCCGCCGGACCGGCTGCTGGTTTCCTCGGAGTCTCCTGCACAACTTCTGGGTCGGACTCCCCGCCGGTGTCTTCGCTGGAGGACGGGTCCAGCATGGTTCACGGCGTTAAAAGTCCGGTTCAAACCGAAAAAAACCAACTGTTTTAGTTTGTTTGTTTTAGTCGACGTGGCGTTAAAGGAGCTGCGCTTTACCGACCCCTCCGGTATCTCCCCCGTTCCGGTGTTTTATAGACCACGACCCCAGCGAAGAAACGTCCGTAATTTCCAGTAGAGTAGCAACGGTTAATATCACGGAGGTTCGTCGCCAGCGTGCGCTTTCGTTCCGTCGCACCGGGAATGTGAGTGTTGGAATGGCAGCGCGCGTCCGCCGCCACTGGCTGCAGCACGGAGCTCTCGCGCGTGCTCTCTGTGTGTGACTCGAGCGCTCCAGCACACAGGTGAGCAACCTGTGGCTGCAACAGCAGATAGAGAAAGAAACTAACAGCGAGAGGTCTCACTCTGTCTGTGTTTCTAAAACCACGAAGCTCGCGGAACACTGCGAGTCTTCCAGTGGTGGAAAAATACTTTGAGTAAAAGTATAAATACCACAGCCTATAAATACTCCATCAAAAATAAAAGTCTCGAAGTCAAATTGTTACTTAATTAAAAGTATTATGAGCAAAATGTACTTAAAGTATTAAAACGGGCTTATCATGCATCTATTCAAAGTGTTATATAATTATTAATATAGAATGTTATACTATGTTTGTATTACAATAAAATACATGCAAGTGCATTTTAATGGTGTGGGTTCATTCATTTTTAGTTTGTATACCACTGGGTATATTCGTAGTATAGTACTACTTCATATCAAAAAGCATATTTCATAAATTCTTCATGTAAAAAGTAAACAGCTATAATTTTCAAATAAATGCATTGGAGTAAAAGTACAATATTTATGTATGGAGTAGACGGAGGCTATAAGGTAACAAAAAATGGAAATGTTCATGGAAACTACAAATATGTCACCTGAGTTAATGTAGGCTGCAAACGACTACAAGCCTATGGAAGCCCATTCCCACCAGAGTGACATAAGTAATGAGCATAAAGACAGTTTGCATGGTTATAATCCTTTTAGCAATATTATGACAAACGGTACAATGAACATGAAGCTACAGCTAGCTTAGCGTAGCTTAGCACAAAGACCAAGGTGTAAAAAAACAAATAATGATTCACATTTTTTTACCAAAAGAGTCAGACCACCACTCTTCGTGCTAAGCTATGCTAATCGGCTGGTAACGATGTTCTCATCAAAGTCTCTGCCAATAACACAAATAAGTATATTTGCAAAATTGTCAAACTTTCCTTCTAAGATTTTCATTAAATCAATTTTTTCTAGATTCAAATGTGCACAAAGATAAACAATTTCCTTAAAATAACAAAGTTCACTAATTTCTCCGACGAACGCCCACTTTTGCAGGTCAGTAGTGGGGAAGCTTTTAACCCTCTGACTGATACCCCATCTCACATAGACGATCTTTGACTGGAAAGGGAAAGCAACGTGTTTTAATTCACAGTTACCTAGAGAGCTGGAACAGAGAACATTTAGAGATATGCCTCATAGTGAGAATATCATGAGAAATATACACTTTATCCCTTCATTTAAACACCAAAAAATAATGACACAAAGGTGAACAAAGGTAATATTTATATAATTTATTTTGGGGGGCAGGGTTTAGAAATTATATACAATTATTACTTTAAAAGTATTTTAAAAATTGTCATTTTTTAGAAACTCTTATATTTTGTCTTCTTATATAAACAAGGGTGGACAAAATATTAGAAACACCTACAGCAATCAGAATCAGAACCGTTTATTGCCAAATTCCTTGCATGTTCAACATACCATGGCAATAAACGGTTCTGATTCTGAGCAAAAACACGAGCATAACGTTGGCTGAAACAGTTTCAACTAAACGAACTAAATGAAGAATTAGTTTTATTTCGGTGTATTGTTTTTATACTGTGTATTTATAGAGTTTATGTAAATAACTTGTGTTTAGAGGCTGTGCCACTAGAGGTCAGTGTTTCTCTGGTAAATACTGTAAATACAGAGCAACACATACAAACGTGTGTGTGTGTGTGTGTGTATACACATTAAAACAGCCTCATGTTTTTAATTATTGACGCTTTATTCTGTTTTTCTGGATTTTGATTCACTTCTTCTGCAGCTATGGACACCCCAGTCCAGGAATTATACTGTACCAGAGTACTTAGAGAGCAGGTACAAGTGTATGTACAAAAACTACATTCCTGCAATTTATGTACATTCATTCCTTCTCATTCAGACTGTATTTACAGTTAGAGAGACTCAAGTTTCAAGTTTTCCAAATTAGCAACTCAAGTAAATCCAAAAGAAGAAACAAAAGGAGTCTGTCATCCAAAGTACCTTTGTAAAGACGTTCTGTTATTTCCTTTGACCACTGCAGCAACGAGCTGTAAACACATCTGACGATATATATCAGTTTATTATTATATTTGAGGAAGACAGCAGCCTGCTGCCACATCCAGCAAACACAGAACAACACGATCATCCAACTGACCCTTCGCTAAGTCCCGCCCCTCCAACGCAGACTGGCCAATCATAGTGTAGCATCGTCCAGAGTCGGTTGTTCCTTGAATTCATTGTCTTCTGTCTGGATCTCCAGGTGATGTGGTGATTCACTTCTTTATCTTTTTAACCTGTTTTCTCTGATGAATCAGTTTGACATCCTTCAAACACACACTGGACCGTTCTGTCTGCTTCTCCTTAAAATACCTTGTTGGTTTTCCCAAAAATCTGATTATATTTCTTGAGGTAGTGACAGTGTGGGCTCCACGGTAACATCTGATGAATTTCAGTCTAATATTCACCCTCAGGTCTGGTTTGAGTAGAGGATGCAAAGTGGCTTCGTCAGAGCTCGTTGGAGACTGAACCAGACGGGAAATGTGCCGCAAAACCAAAACTAGGAGCTAAAGGAGGACGCCGATCACGTTGACGCCAAGCCCCGCCTTCACCTGCAGCAGCGATCGGACACGGAAGTCATGGGTCAACGTGCAGCACTGAACTTTAGAATGAATGTTTCTGCAGCCTGCTTAGACTTCACGAAGGAGAACGTTAAACCTGCATCTGTGTTCCTGCGACAGCGCTTACCATGTCCACGATGCTGATGTGTCCGTAGGCGAACACGACAGCATTGGGCGGGTTGGACACGGGCAGCAGGAAGGAGAAGGATGTGCAGAGGGTGGTGGGGATCAGGACGTACAGCGGGTTGACGTGGATGGCCTCAGCCTGAAGAAACACGGATCACACAAATTAATATCTGTCTGAATACGAAAATAAATATCATAATTGTCACCGGTTCTTCTGTTTGACCATCTGTGTGTCCTTCATACACAACATGTTTGGTCCATTCATTCCTCACACCTACTCTTTAGACAAGACAAAACAAAATCAAGATTCCTTTGTGTTGATGTTGAATGTTTGTGATAAACTGAAGGATGAAGTGTTCC
>NW_022280032.1:481666-488958 GCF_004355925.1 Anarrhichthys ocellatus
GTTGATGTTGAATGTTTGTGATAAACTGAAGGATGAAGTGTTCCTTTGTGTTGATGATGAATGTTTGTGATAAACTGAAGGATGAAGTGTTCCTTTATGTGTTGAGAAAATCCTACTTCTTCAGCTAAATAAACTCTTAAAAAGCCTCTTGGATCAGCTGTAAAATGCATCGTCACAAAGCTGAAACAGGCTGTTTGTTCTTTTTAGAGATACGTGGTTCTCACAGGACAGAGACGCTACAAACATATGATGATCTTATAGAATATGATGCATTGATTAAGATTAAACTAACCAACAGGAAATAAAGGAGTTAAAATACAACATACACATTAATGCAGCAGGAATATTAATCCAGAAACATCAGATACATTTAGAATGCATGACTTTTACTTGTAGTGGAGTATTTTCACAGTGTGGTATTAGTACTTTTACTTCAGTAAAGGATCTGAATACTTCCTCCACCCCTCCCTCACTGAGAGGAGGAGCAACACTGAAGGAGGAGAGCTGCAGAGTCACTTTACCTGAAGTGAAAGTGAAAGTGAGTCTGAGCGACAGCAGAGCTGCAGTCGAGACAAGTCTCTCTGTTTATCTCTGAAGAAACATTCAACTGAATCCAGCAGCTTCTTCTCAACAACACAACAGAGTCTCTGACAAACTCTGGTGAGTACACTGTTCTACAGACTAAATACACTCACTCAATATTTAGTCCAAGTTTAGTTCAAACCAGAATCTGACTGTTTTACATCTTGTTTTATCATATAAAGAATATTAAACCATAGAAATGTGTCATTTTAGATAAAACCATCAGAGGTAGAAACTAAACCACAGTGACTGAACTCTGGCTAGTTAAAGGTTAGACAGAATACAATCACAGCTAGCATTAGCTTAAGCTAATTCACAGACCTGTTTCCTGTTTGAACTCAAAACCTCAGCTCTACTCAGACAGGAAGTTCAACTCAGAGCAAATGTTTAACTGAGCTCCATCGGAGGTCGTGGTGGTTTTAGAGAGAAATAATATTATATATAACATCCTGCAGTCCGGAGCAGTTAGCTTCCATCTTTTCTTTTGTACATTTCTGATCCTCTATTTAATTATTTAAATTATGATATTAACAAGAACCAGAGGGTTTACAATGTTATCACTGCAATGCTTATTAGTTTATCATTGTTTTATTATTATTTTTTTTATATATATATATTTATTCATAAACGAACAAGCAGCTGATTCCCAAAAGCAACAGTCATATAAGTGACTGGCAGCAGGCAGGGATCAGCCAGAGGCAGCCTTAAAACATGATGTTAAACCACAGAGAACTAAAGGCAGAGTGATCCACCTTCACTAGTTTAGTCTTAAAAAATCCACCACACAAACAGACTCAGTCTGATCTTTGGAAAACAGTCTCAAACCGTGACAGTCTGATGTAAAGTAAAGAGTGGGAATCGCAGAGTAACTTAGGATACTATCACGATACGTTGCTCACAGCAATTCTGTGATACTCGATATATTACAGGACAATAATCTACGATACAACAAAATATCTGTGTAACTGAAGAAGAAATAATAACCCTAAAAATGGCAAAAAACTGAATTATGTATGTCACTGCATTGTGGTGTCAGTTTCACAGAATTTGATTAAACAATGTACAACAAAGTGCATATTGTTTTAGCTTTGTGCCTGTTAAACACACAAACTATAACAACCTGTCCATGTCCACATGTGTCATTACAAGAACATAAAACAAACAGCAGGCTGTAACTGCCTGGTTTAAAACTGGAGGACGGTCACTATGATGATACAAACGGCAGTAATGTGGTTTTTATGGTACCTAGAGTCGGACTCTTCTAGACCCATGAGGTTCTGGGCTTGGAGCAGCCACTGGACCTCAGTGCTAAAGATGCTAACGTCGCTAGGGATTGGTGTCGTTAGGATTTTATCAATACAAGTACTCTTATCGATACTCTTATCGGTTCTTTTTATTATTTTGTGAGAATCAAATGACAATAAAGAATAGATTCTACATTGCTTTATTATTCTTGTATGTAATCAAATAGTCTTTCTTGAGTAGCAATACAAGAAGTTCAAAAATCTTCAAAAAACATTTACAGCTAAACAATTAGCGAAGTGCTTAGCTTTTATTTATTGTACTGTTCTTCTGATCAAACTCCATATGACATCACTAACGTATGACATCACTAACGTTACCTGACGGCCGCTCCACAAACAGACTGATGTTCTGCTTGTTGGTCACATGTTGTGATGAACTGCTGCTGTTTCCTCTCTTACGTGTGAGGCTTTTATTGCGTTTGAGACAACCAGAGTTCTCAGCATCTACTAGAGTCAGATGTCTTCTTCTCTCTGATCATGATGTGAGTCTCACGCTGTACTGAGCCGGAGACAAAGAGACAGAGAGAGGACGTTTGAGACGAGGACATCTCACGACAGAACTAAGAAATTACCGATAGAATAACTTCCAACTCCAGACCTCATCAATACTCCGTGTTTTACTCATTTAGAACTGGTTCCCTTTAGAACCAGGTTTTCGGGAGCATCGCTAAGAGTAGCTAGCTAGTTTCTTTTCATCCTTCCCAACACGGCCGTTTAGAGGAATGACTCTCCTTATATTCAAATAATCATAGTTTGATTTTATTTAACAAATAATCAAACGATATGTAATAACAGTTTTGTTTTTGTCACACTTGTTGTCCTCAGAGTGTAGATATGTCTGCTGCCAGCTGTCTGCTGACTGAAGATCAGTTTCTGTGCTCCATCTGTCTGGATGTGTTCACTGATCCAGTCGCCATACCATGTGGACACAACTTCTGTAAAACCTGCATCACTCAACACTGGAACGTTAATGTCCCGTCTCAGTGTCCCAACTGTAAAAAGGTTTTTAACACCAGACCTGAGCTGCAGATCAATACTTTCATCTCTGAGATGGCTGCTCAGTTCAGACAGTCAGCTCAACAGAAAACCGAGCTGGGGAAGACTGAGGCTGAAATTCAGCAGATGATCCAGAAGAGAGAACTGAAGATTCAGGAGATCAAACACTCAGTGGAGCTCAGTGAGGAAGATGCAGACAGAGAGATAGCAGATGGTGTTTACGTCTTCACCGCTCTGAAGGAGTCTGTTGAGAGAAGAATGAACGAGCTCATGCACACGATCAAAGAGAAGCAGAGAAAGACAGAGAAACAGGCTGAAGGCTTCATCAAAGAGCTGGAACAGGAAATCTCTGAGCTGAAGAAGAGAAGCACTGAGGTGGAGCAGCTCTCACGCTCTGAAGACCACCTCCACCTCCTCCAGAGCTTCAGGACCCTGAACACTGCTCCACCCACCAGGAACTGGACAGGAGTCAGAGTCAGTTCACCTTCACATGAGGGGACTGTGAGGAGAGCTGTGAACCAGCTGGAGGAGACGCTCAGTGAACAGATGAAGAAGCTGCTCACTGAGGCCGAGCTGAAGAGGGTCCAGCAGTCTGCAGTGGATGTGACTCTTGATCCTGATACAGCACATCCCAAACTCATCCTGTCTGATGATGGAAAACAAGTTAAACTTGGTGATGTAAGGAAGAATCTCCCAGACAATCCAGAGAGATTTGATCGTTGGGCTAATGTTTTATCAAAGCAGAGTTTCTCTTCAGGAAGATTTTACTACGAGGTTCAGGTTGAAGGGAAGACTAAGTGGGATTTAGGAGTGGCCAGAGAGTCGATCAACAGGAAGGGAAGCATCACACTGACTCCTCAGGATGGTTACTGGACGATATGTTTGAGTAATGAGAATAAGTACAAAGCTTGTGCTAACCCTTCAGTCCGTCTCTCTCTGAAGTCTCAGCCTCAGAAGGTGGGGGTGTTTGTGGATTATGAGGAGGGTCTGGTCTCCTTTTATGATGTTGATGCTGCAGCTCTTATCTACTCCTTTACTGGCTGCTGCTTCACTGAGAAACTCTACCCATTCTTTAGTCCTAGTCCTAATGAAGGTGGTAAAAACTCTGCTCCTCTGATCATCTCTCCTGTCAATCACACCGAGTAGAACAAACACTTGATGTTCTACAGATAGACTCTTTCATTTAATGTAACAAATCTATATTATTGGTGATTTACGGTGTAAACATTGATTCTTCACATTCTGATCAATGGGTTTTTTCTATTTGTCTGTAAATGTTTTTCTCCTCCAACACACAGCCATTAAGCCACTGATTGATATTATCTAATGTAGTCTAATTCATTCTATTAACTGCATAACCTGCCTTCAACACTGTTGAATCATCAGAAACAATGTACTCAGGAATAAGAAGCATTTCAACATTCCTTAAATATCTGGGTGCAAAATTAAAATGTTTGTCTGATTATTGTATATATAATAACTTATGAATAATCTTACAAATTATTGGATAAAGTCATGAACCACTTATTTTATATTTTAATAAAAGGTGTTAAAGGGTTTTCATCATTTCTGAATTAACAGAAGAATCAAGAGATCTCTGTCTGGTATGTTTTTAGGGGTCAATAAAAGATGAATTATTGATTCATATTTGTAGAAAATGAATCAACAAAATGTGATCATGAAACATTCAGCTTCTGTGACCAGAGAAGAAAGGTTGTGTATCGTGTTATTAGTATTTCATAAAGTCCTCCTCTCTGCTGATCCTCAACACAATAAAAACTGATGAAGTTTGAACTGGATTTGTCTTTTTATTTCACATTTAATCAAGTACTGTATTTAAGTAACATTATGAGGTAATTTACTCGTTTATTTTCACTTCATGCTACTTTGTACTTTTTACTGTACTACAACTCAGGTGTAAATATTTTCTCTGTTTCTAACAACCAGCATTAATAAAAGAAGAAATAAAGTAAAAAACTCTTTCACTAGTAAATGTAGTTCTGCTGCATGAAGACCAGATGATGAGATTAGAGAGACTACAGCGATAACACTGTAAACCTACCAGAGGAGAGAGGATGGGGAGGAAGATGGTGATGGTGGCGGCATTGCTGGCCACCTGTTACCGTGGTGGCGATGATGCAGGAGACTGCGATTGTGGCACGCATGCACGCACACGCACACATGTTTAGAACCAGTGTTAATGTAATGTATATCATATGTATGTTTATGTTGATGGAAGCTAAGCTAACCCAGCTAAGGACCTCAGGCTACTCCACTACCCAGCATGCTCCTGGCTGATGCCTCCGGTCACGGGGAAATAAGATGGACGCAATGAGACTTCAGGCTAACCCAACAGCGAGAGGACTGTTGTGCCCACATCTTCACAGAGATCTGTACCAGGCACCATCGTGGTATCTGGGATCAAGCTGCACTTGACGGGCGGAGCGCAGGACAGACTGCAGGACTCAGTTTGGATAAGAGGAGGCGGACTCTGTTCACATCATGTTTGGTGCTCAAACGCAGTCAAAGTCGAGGGACAATGATTCCCTGTTGAATTATGAAGATGTCGGCCACATTATCTGCCCAGAGAATTGTTTTTCTTGCTGCTTTTTACATTCCGTCTGATGCAAAATCACAAAAATGCTGTTTTTGTTTCGTTCGTCATGTTTATCTTGTGTAGCAAACGGTCTACAACTGCATTTCGTTTCGCAAACCCGTGTTGCATATTGACAATAACATTATATTTGAATGCTTACCTTTGTGCCCTCAGCAAGTGCGAAGCCTCCACCGACCAGCAGGGCCACTCTCCACAGCATGGAGGCCTGGAACTCCTGCCAGGAGATCATGGCCTCTGGAGGGAGGGAGATTTTATTTTTTTTTAAATATATCCTGTATCCATATTTACAGACAAGTACCTAAAAAACGCTACTTGAGTAAATGCACTTAGTTTCTTCCAACATCTGGTTACATGTCGTGGATGTTGCAGGAGACAAACCTACAGTACGAATCACAGACTCACATCTCGTGCATTTACGGTATTTTCTGGACGGTCAGTAGGCCGGTACGATGAAGAAGAGGAGGCCCAGCAGCAGAGCCACGTGGCGTCAGTGATGAAGCCCGAGTGACTGCTCAAGACAAGGACAGAAAATAAAGATCAACTTCTTTAATGCCACTTCAGCTTCAACACAACTAATCAACACTTGATTGGACAAGAGATTCTACAATGAACAGTGTCTGATTATAGGAATTACATCACATTAATTGTGAAAGAACATAAAGAAGTGTGAAATGTGGGTGTTTAAAAAAAAAAAACTATCAAGTTTGTCCATCTTTTGGTACTCTCTGAATATTTAAAAACACCTCACACATAAAACGTTTTCTTCGTAAAAAAGTCTCAGTAATTTCCTGAAACAGCTGGTCACTGTAGTTTTTAAACAAACGGGAGGAAATAGTGCATTTGTTGGGGACTATTCACCGTCGGCAGGAAAGGTAACGTCCGCTCACAACATCGAAGTTTAATGAAATCTTCTCAACGTGTGAGAGGTTAAAGCGCGAGTGTCTCACCGCTCGGCTCCGACTGGCCCTCACAGGCTACGGCTCCATCTTCTTCCCCGGCGAGGTGAACGTGACGGCGCTGAACCTCGACGAGATCGTGCACTTCAGATGCAAAGAGGTCATCGTGTACCCGGATGACAACAACAAGCCTCTGGAGGGGGAGGGGCTAAACAGGTGAGGGACGGTGGTTTTGTCTACAGATGTAACGCCGTCTATTCGCTTCCTGTCCTGATCCGGTTCCTTGTTTCCACTCCGTGTGGTCGCAGGCGAGCCGAGGTGACTCTGGACGGCGTTTGGCCAAACGACAAGACGGCCTGCACTCAGATCCGGAGCCCCGAGCGTCTCACCGAGATGAACTACGAGGGCCGGCTGGAGAAAGCATCGCGCAAACAGGGAGCTCGCTTCCTGGAGTACAGACCTGAGACCGGATCCTGGGTGTTCGAGGTCAGTAGAACTCACTCTGAACGGTGATGTGTTCACCTGTACAAGTAGTTCATGTTACGTGATATACTTTTAAGATTGTTTCTGTTCAGCAGTTACAGATCACGTTGTTGATTCAAACATGGCTGAGATAGATAGTTACCTCGAGCTGTGTGCTGTTCAGGTGTAACTGCCCCCTGACTCCTCCCCCTCTCTCTCTCGCTCTCTCTGGTGTAACTGACTCCTCCCTCTCTCCCTCTCGCGCTCTGGTGTAACTGACTCCTCTCGCTCTGGTGTAACTGACTCCTCCCTCTCTCCCTCCCTCGCTCTGGTGTAACTGACTCCTCCCTCTCTCTCTCTCTGGTGTAACTGACTCCTCCCTCTCGCTCTCTCTCTCTCTCTCTGGTGTAACTGACTCCTCCCTCTCCCGCTCTG
>NW_022280032.1:488968-530866 GCF_004355925.1 Anarrhichthys ocellatus
CTCCCTCTCTCTCTCTCGCTCTAGTGTAACTGACTTCTCTCGCTCTCGCGCTCTCCCGCGCTCTCCCTGGGACGTGTCATGTGTCGAAGTGTCCCTGAGCAAGACACTGAACCCCTAATGGCTCCCCGGGTGCCTGTCATTGGCAGCCCGCTGCTCCCTATATACAGGGATGGGTCAAATGGACAAATTTCCCCTTCCGGGATCAATATAGTATAATAAATTAACTGACTCCTCCCCCTCTCTGTCTCAGCGGCCCATTTCTCTAAATATGGCCTCCAGGACTCTGACGAGGAGGAGGACGTCAAAGCCGACTCCAAGAAGATGATGATGTCAACCAGCAGGCCCCCCTCCCAGCAGCTGGTGGCGCCACAGGCTCAGGTAGAGCAGCCTGCGCCCATCCACACTCATCTTCGTCCTCACTGACACACCTGAGATCATGTTCATAAAGAGCATGAAAGAAAACGTAACGACACCTTTTAGGAGCCGGCTAAATTTGTGACTTTATTCCCTAAAAACTCTTCTGAGATTATCTCTGAATATTGCCTCTCTGTAGTTTTTATATTCATAAAAAACGGCTGGGTTCGGATCCGGACCGCGGTCCGCCAATTGGCGACCCCTGGACTAAGTGATCATGTATTTATATTAGAGGGGACGGACAAAATATTAAAAACACTATGAAATTTACATCAATACTAGTTGATGTAGACTGAAAAAATGACAGTAGAGTTGAAACTGTGTCACTGTTTAGAGATAGTCTTAACAACATATATACATATATAGTATATACAGTGGGGCAAAAAAGCATTTAGTCAGCCACCAATTGTGCAAGTTCTCCCACTTAAAAAGATGAGAGATGCCTGTAATTTTCATCATAGGTACACTTCAACTATGAGAGACAGAATTGGGGGAAAGAATCCAGGAAATCACATTGTCTGATTTTTTATGAATTAATTGGTAAATTCCTCGGTAAAATAAGTATTTGGTCACCTACAAACAAGCAAGATTTCTGGCTCTCACAGACCTGTAACTTCTTCTTTAAGAGGCTCCTCTGTCCTCCACTCGTTACCTGTATTAATGGCACCTGTTTGAACTCGTTATCAGTATAAAAGACACCTGTCCACAACCTCAAACAGTCACACTCCAAACTCTACTATGGCCAAGACCAAAGAGCTGTCAAAGGACACCAGAAACAAAATTGTAGACCTGCACCAGGCTGGGAAGACTGAATCTGCAATAGGTAAGCAGCTTGGTGTGAAGAAATCAACTGTGAGAGCAATTATTGGAAAATGGAAGACATACAAGACCACTGATAGTCTCCCTCGATCTGGGGCTCCACGCAAGATCTCACCCCGTGGGGTCAAAATGATCACAAGAACGGTGAACAAAAATCCCAGAACCACACGGGCTGACCTAGTGAATGACCTGCAGAGAGCTGGGACCAAAGTAACAAAGGCTACCATCAGTAACACACTACGCCGCCAGGGACTCAAATCCTGCAGTGCCAGACGTGTCCCCCTGCTTAAGCCAGTACATGTCCAGGCCCGTCTGAAGTTTGCTAGAGAGCATTTGGATGATCCAGAAGAGGATTGGGAGAATGTCATATGGTCAGATGAAACCAAAATAGAACTTTTTGGTAAAAACTCAACTCGTCGTGTTTGGAGGAGAAAGAATGCCGAGTTGCATCCAAAGAACACCATACCTACTGTGAAGCATGGGGGTGGAAACATCATGCTTTGGGGCTGTTTTTCTGCAAGGGGACCAGGACGACTGATCCGTGTAAAGGAAAGAATGAATGGGGCCATGTATCGTGAGATTTTGAGTGGAAACCTCCTTCCATCAGCAAGGGCATTGAAGATGAAACGTGGCTGGGTCTTTCAGCATGACAACGATCCCAAACACACCGCCCGGGCAACGAAGGAGTGGCTTCGTAAGAAGCATTTCAAGGTCCTGGAGTGGCCTAGCCAGTCTCCAGATCTCAACCCCATAGAAAATCTGTGGAGGGAGTTGAAAGTCCGTGTTGCCCAGCGACAGCCCCAAAACATCACTGCTCTAGAGGAGATCTGCATGGAGGAATGGGCCAAAATACCAGCAACAGTGTGTGAAAAGCTTGTGAAGACTTACAGAAAACGTTTGACCTCTGTCATTGCCAACAAAGGGTATATAACAAAGTATTGCGATGAACTTTTGTTATTGACCAAATACTTATTTTCCACCATAATTTGCAAATAAATTCTTTAAAAATCAAATCAGACAATGTGATTTTTCTGGATTTTTTTTTTTTCTCATTCCGTCTCTCATAGTTGAGGTATACCTATGATGAAAATTACAGGCCTCTCATCTTTTTAAGTGGGAGAACTTGCACAATTGGTGGCTGACTAAATACTTTTTTGCCCCACTGTATATTATAGCCTCCATAGCAGTAAATCAACCACACATCTTGTATTGAATTGTATCAGCTTTACCTAGAAGTGTGATGTTATTTACTTCAGGTGTGCAACATAGAATAGGTAGCATCTTTTACAACTTAAAGGATATGCTATTTTCTCTGTGCATTCTAGAGAATGTCTCATGCGCTAACAGAAAAATAATAAATCAGGAGAAACCACATATGATATTCCTTTTATACTTGAAAGTTGATCCCAGAGCATTGTCTGCTGCAGCACCAGAAACTACCAAGGACAGTGTCACAAACAGCCAAGCTCTATTGAGAGATCTGTTTTTTCCTCTTCACCCTGTATTTCTTCCTCCAGTCTCTCAGAGTCTGTAAAGACCTCACTATCAGTCTTTAAGAGGATGTAAATCTCTTCCTCTCAACAGGCTTTGGAGGCTTGCAAAGACACAGGGCTGGTTAAATCTCTGGGAGTCTCCAACTTCAACCGCAGACAGCTGGAGCTGCTGCTGAGCAAACCCGGCCTCAAACACAAACCTGTGTCCAACCAGGTGACCCCAACATGTCTCTTTGAGTTTTCTTGGATAGATGCGACATAGGAACACGTTTCCGTAGATGGTGCAGTATCAGTGTTTGCTTATATATGTCTGATATTCAACAGACTTTGATGAAACTCTTTTTTCATCTTTTGTTTAGCTTTAATGGTATTAAAGGAGTGGATCTTTCCTCTCCATTCCAATCCAATTCGATTTAGTATAGCACAGGGTGCTGATGTAAAGTCGGACCACTTTGGGCCAGTATTCTTTTTAAAATTATTCATTTTCTTCTTGCTTACCTTCAGGTTGATTGCCATCCATATTTCACACAACACCAAGCTTCTGGAGTACTGTCGTCACAATGACATTGTGATTGTTGGCTACTGCCCAATTGGCTGGTATGAAGGTTTTAAGGGATACGCACTTTTCACTGACAGCCGGTATTTTGGAACGTGTTGCTCCCCCTGGTATTGTGGTCATGGACGGGTGAAAATAACTCAAGCATTTTTCAGACATCACGTGTGACATTCAAATCTAAAATCTTTGTCACGAGCAAGCAGGGAAACTGATGTGCAATAACTAAACTGAACAGCGAAGGGAATAGACTCAATTTGGAATTACTTTTGTCATGGAACGAATCTAATCTAGATCCTTATCGTTTCACAATAGACAAAATTATATATAAAATACATATGCAACATGTCAGCCTTCTATTTGATAAAACAACATTCTTATTGCTACCAAACCCTCAACACTTAGGGATGCTAAACTTATAAACTCACTAAAAAGTCTCTATTCTGGCATCATTTGTATTTTCTTCTGTCTCTGGTTTAGGGTGAATGTGAAATGTCCTCCCCTGCTGCAGGACGAGCTGATTGTATCTATTGGTAAAAAGTACAACAAGAGTAATGCCCAGGTGGCTCTGCGCTTCAATGTCCAGAGAGGATCAGAAGAACACATTGAAGTTCAACAGAAGTTTCCTAGAGCTGCACTTATAGCAGAACTCAACTAATTCAAAACAATAAAACTACAGAAAGATCGGAATGAAAGATCAATGAGCGACAACAATGAATAATTATTTTCATGTTCTGTTTAAGTCGACGAAAAAGGTTCGTAAAGTGTTTTTTTTAGGATTTACTCAGCTGTATAATTCTGTCTGGAAGCGGGACACTACATCCCACTTTCAAAATAAAAGCACCTGAACAGAAATTAATTTGATGAGTCAGGGTTAGAACCAGGAATAAAACCATCATGAACTTTATTTTAGATTTTGGACAACAAAAGACCTTTTTGAAACTGACAGACAATACGAGCGAGGGAGTAAACGGGTGACGGGAGAGAGGGAAACCTCGGGGTGCTTCTCAACGAGCTGAGGCCGGCAGGCTGTCGATGGTGCGCTTGCCCGTCGACGGCCGAGGGTCCAGGTGCTCTGCCATGACGGGGATCTGGCTGAAGTGGCGCCGAGCCAGCCTGTGTTTGTGTTCGATCCAGAGGATGAACGTGGCCTCGTACGCCTGAACACAGAGAGGAGGGAGAGGTTCATGTAACAACTGGAGCCTGAACTTTGCAGATGTTTGACCAGACAAACAGGCTGAAGACGAGACAAAGGGCTGACGTGGAGAGGTCACTTGGCATCTTCGAGAGGTTACATTTATGATCTTTCCTTTTGAAGAGGAACCAGAAACCTCTACTTTTGGTTTGGTGAAGGGCCCTGTGCACAAAGCTACGTTCATGAAGAAATACATCTACATCCACAATAACTTGCCTCCTACGCATGTCGGCAGTAGTTGAACTATAAACTGCTGAGTTTAACTGCACTGAGTGTGAGTGTGTAGGTGTGTGTGTTTCTACGGACAGACCTTGTGGACGTCTTCCACCTCCAGGTGAGCTGAAGTCTCTTCTTTGGACAGCAGGATGCAGTTCCAGGGGCTCCAGTCCGTCCGGCGCTCCCAGCGGACAAACACCAGGTTGTAGAGGTCGCTGCTGGCGTGGAGGGCCGAGTGGGACGCCCAGACCACCTCAACCAGGTACCGCAAGTCGTCCACCTGAGAGGACACACTCTGGGTTTCGGTAACCTGCACTTTGAAATCATCACAGCAAAAAAACGTGCAGGAAACAGAAAGAATCCCGGCAGGCGAGCAGGATCAATCAAACTGACAAACACGTGAAGTGAAAGCGGGTCACCTGCAACAGGAAGGGAATCTTGGCCTCCCCGTTGAGCCGCTGCTCGTCGGCTCTCAGCCTCCTCAGGATGTCCTTGTAGCGGGAGAAGTCCTCCCGGGATCTCGCTATGTTGTCGAGTTCGGTGCAGCTGCAGCACCGACCGTTCAGACAGTCGCTGGCGGACGGCCTGAAGTCGGAGGAGAGCAGGTAGCGATGACAGCCGCGGCAGAGGAACATGATGTTCTTCAGCTGAGAGGGATTCTGGGGAACCTGAGGAAGGATTTTAAGAGTATATGGAAATATCTAAAATCATTTTATCGTCAAAATGGTGTCCAACGTTAATGGTCTTAGTGGGGCTCTCGGCTCACCTTCAGCAGCTTGGCCACCTCAGGGTTGAACGCTGGTGTTTTGATGTACTGGAGGAACAGAGTGGAGATCCTCTTCCTCAGCCCCTCCAGACTGACTGCCTTAACCCCCCGAGTCATCAGGTCCATCTCCCTGTCAATCAAATCCACGACGTCCCGGGTCAGCTGACACTCATGCTCCTAAAATAAAAACAACCATGATACCAACAATAACAGATATGCTACAGACATTGTAGTATTGTGACGTATTGTGTGTGGTACCTTGACGGTGTGTGTGTGTGTGTGTGTGGTACCTTGACGGTGTGTTTGAGTGTGTGTGTGTGTGTGTGTGTGGTACCTTGACGGTGTGTGTGCGTGTGTTACCTTGACGGTGTGTGTGTGTGTGTTACCTTGACGGTGTGTGTGTGTGTGTTACCTTGACGGTGTGTGTGTGTGTTACCTTGACGGTGTGTGTGTGTGTTACCTTGACGCTGTGTGTGTGTGTGTGTGCGTGTGGTACCTTGACGGTGTGTGTGTGTGTGTGTGTGTGCGTGTGGTACCTTGACGGTGTGTGTGTGTGTGTGTGTGCGTGTGTTACCTTGACGGTGTGTGTGTGTGTGTGTGTGCGTGTGGTACCTTGACGGTGTGTGTGTGTGTGTGCGTGTGGTACCTTGACGGTGTGTGTGTGTGTGTGCGTGTGGTACCTTGACGGTGTGTGTGTGCGTGTGGTACCTTGACGGTGTGTGTGTGTGTGCGTGTGGTACCTTGACGGTGAGTGTGTGTGTGCGTGTGGTACCTTGACGGTGAGTGTGTGTGTGCGTGTGGTACCTTGACGGTGTGTGTGCGTGTGGTACCTTGACGGTGAGTGTGTGTGTGTGTGTGTGTGTGTGTTACCTTGACGGTGTGTTTGAGTGTCAGGATGACGTGGAGTCTCTGCTCCTGGCTCACAGAGGACCGGCTGATGTTGTTGTACAGCTCTCTCAGCTCTCTGGCTCTGATGGTGTGTTGAGTGTCCATCTCGAGCGGCCGACCGTCTGCCGCTCGCCACCGATGAGGAGCCGCAGACTGAAACACAGCACCACACTGTTAGTACTACTGCTGACACTGGTACTGCTAAAAATACTGCTGTCTACTACTACTGCTACACCTGACGAGACAACTGTTACTAATGCAAGTGTTATTATCAACAATCCTATGACTACTACTCCCGTTACTACTACTACCACAACATCCATTACTGATACCCTCCCTACTTCTCCTCCTCCATACTACAACTACTACTTCTATTACTACTACTACTCCTCATACAACTACTGCCCCAGTACTACTACCCTCACTATTTAACACTACTAATCTCTGACATTTGATGTTTTAATTGTAACTCTACTGAAAATATTTACCCACAATCCAACACAGATGTTATTTAAAAGCGCATATCTAATCGAACATCAAAACAGTTTTTGGTAGTCGGGTTGAGAGAGCCGGGAGAGCGGAGGTCGAGCAGTGACCTCTGACCTTGTCCAGGAAGTTCCCGACGGTTTGCTCGTAGTTGTCGTTGTGGGCGGCGATGCGATGGCGTCCGATGTCGGCGATGAGCTGCGTCTCCTTCTCCAGCAGCGCGCAGAGAGCGACCTTCCTCTCAGCTCCTCGCAGGGACGAGTTGATCCGCTGCTCCTCCTCGAGCCTCCACGCTGAAAAACACACTCACAGTTAGAGAACGCTGGTTTTACGACACACACACACACACACACACACACACACACACACACACACACACACGGCCTACTCTCTAGAGCGCGGTACAGCAGGTTGAAGTCCTCCCTCCTCTGCGGGTTCAACCAGCGGTGGCGTTGGTTTCTCAGCTGCTCCTCCTTCTCCTCCCTCCTCCTCCTCTCCTGCAGCTCCTGCCAGGCCAGCCGCCGGGCCCGGTCCCTCCGCAGCCGGTCCACCGCCTGCCGGGCCAGCCAGCGACGAGTGAACGACTGCAGACGGATCACCTGGGTGGGTGACAAGAGAGGAGGAGAGCAGGCAAGTGAAGCTAAAACAAAGGAACCGGAGGTGCAATAATGCTGATACATATACATATATATGTATATGTGTATATATATGTATATATATGTATATATATATTAATAAAAAGACATCATGCATTATAATCACACACAAACTCAGTGTTCACCCACAGCTCTCAGCCTCGTGTCGTGATGCTCGTCGGCGGTGATGTAGCCGCCGCGTGCAGCGACCAGCTTGTCGTTCATAGAGGAGACGTAGCAGCCGGTCGCGGTCATCTGGGTGGCGACGTCCACCGGACACTGCTGGACCTGAGACCTCAGGTCTACCGTCTGACAGAGACGGAGACACAGAGACACAGAATACATGCAAAGTTTAAAAAAAGAGAAATATTGAAAATCAAATGCGTTTTGTGAGATTGTCTTGGACAGCACGACAGAGTCCAGGTCTTATTCCCGTCGTGGTCCCTGATGTCAGTCCAATCCTCGCCACACAACAAGATGGAGACAGCACAAAAAATCTCAACACCAATCAATTCATACCCTTTCATACCCTGCGTAACGGAAGCAGGCGAGGCCACGGCTGAGGTGTCGGGCTTCAGGCTGTTAATTGAGGTTCACCGGAGGCCATATGAGCCGGTGAGTAACATTTTACATTTCTCCGGCTTGTGACACAGATTGATGACGCTCGAGCGAAAGTCTCGGCCGAACCTGTAATTACTGCTGACCTTTCAAAAGTCTGGAATCATCTCAGAGAGTCCAAAAGGACAGTACGCATATTTGACATGCATTTAGCTGGTAGGTTTATCATATGTCACGATATGATACATTTCAGATCCAACACCATAGACATGACTAGCAACCAAAAGAGTGACATTGAATCCCCCGTGGAGTGTGTCAGCTGGCAAGTCGTCCATAACAACCCGTCTGTCTCGTCTCCTCGAGGCTTTGGATCCCAGAGAGCATCGCTGTGAGAAACATCCAGTCAGAAAGAAGAAGTTAGAGTTTGACCTTTCATTAATGACATAGCTCTCTCTCGACTTCTGCTTTTCAAAATGTCTGCCGTGATGAAGGTCTGCACATTTATTTTTTGCTAGCGCGACTATTAGGATTCAGAATGAGGAGATTTATTCAAACAGAAAACTAAAAAAAGTGAAATACAGGATGGACAGACTTTTGACGGGGAAGTAGCGAAAAACTGATCAACGTTCAACCTGCATTCTCTCCAGTGTCCACCAGGGGGCGACTCCTCTGGTTGTATAGAAGTCTATGAGAAAATGACTCTACTTCTCTCTTGATTTATTACCTCAGTAAACATTGTAAACATGAGTTTATGGTCTGAATCTCTAGTTTCAAGTCTTCTTCAATACAGCATGATGTTCATTTAATACATTATGGTCCATTTAGAAATATACGTGTTCTTCACAATGTTCAGACAGTCTCTGGCCCCAATACGCCGTCATAAAAACCAGATCACCACAGTCTCTACTGAATCCTTTCCCAGCAGCCGTGTGAGGAACCAGACGGTGGAAGTGCTCAAACTGCAAATCAGCTAATCAAAGTTTCTGACACAAATCAATCTGACTGTCAGAGAGCCACATCGGTGATTGTTAAGGGAAATCAATCTCACCCCATCTCAAACAGGTCACACGACGAATATTTCCTCCCGATTATCAAATTAGTTTGGAGTTTAAAATCTGGCTTTATCTGTCAAGGTTTCTCCACATTGTTATCAGTTTTAATGATGCAAACTGATTTAGTAAATCGCTGGTGAGTGTTTAGTAAGAACGTGTGAAAGAAAACACATGCTTCCCAATCCAGTAGACTCGAGTGTCGAGGAATAAAGACAGCAATGTACTTTGAAAAGCAACATCAGCTCCAGCTGTTTGTTTGTTTTTAATGCAGAAGAAAAGACATTATTTCTTGAGAGCGCTCGTTTGTACTCGTTTGTTTTGTCACGCGGTCGAGGCTTTGTTTCTGAGAAAATGTCTGACTGAGGCAGCAACCACAGTTCCACACGTTCATTTAAACTCAGAAAATGTTGGAGATGAATGTGTGTGAACACGGACTGTGATGAAACGTCTCTCTGGCAGTCTCACGTCTCTGCACGGGGATTCTTCATAGGAATAAGAATGCATGGAGGTAGTGAAATCAATCTGAAGAGCGATATGAAACATATGTGGGTTCGAAGTTAACGGGGTTTATTTAATTCTGTTGGTGTCTTTCCTCGATGTGGATAAATGAATGCAGAACACAGTCACCAGAGGTGTGACCGTGACGGCTCGCCTGGTTCAAGGCGCCTCATTCACACTCCTCTTCTTCGCTCTTTGTGATTACATTGTTTAATTTGCACATGAAGTCACGCTCTGTCTCACGCCTGAACGACAACGCTGTTCTGCAGTAATGAGTGACCTTTAAATGCACCACACACACACACACACACACACACACACACACACACACACACACACACACGCGTTTTAATGAGCTTTCTAATCATAATTTTCTATTATTTATTCATTTTAATCTGTACTTAATTATGTCCAATAAACAAATGTATCACGTCCTGGAAACTGACTCGTACCTGTGTGTCGCGGCTGAAGACCGCCCCTCCTCTGTGGGGTCTCCTCTTGGTTAAGGTCTGGATGGCGGCGTGGTGGTACTCCGCCCCTGTCAGCCGGTGTCTGTAGCCGCCCAGGAAGGCCTTCTGCTGGGGGGGGCGCTCAATCTCCACCACCACCTCCTGGAACACGCCCTCATCTGGAGCTCAGAGAGCGGCAGCTCTCAGTAAATATAGTGCTTTTACTGTCACGCTTGTGGAGTGATGGTAAATAATTCATCACACGAGTTTAATCGATGTATTTTTCTCACCCGTCTGCACTCGGACGGTGATGACGTCCGGCATGTTGTCGTGGTCCGGGGGGCGCAGCGGGCGGAGCGGGTAGGCGGTCGGGTCGCTGGAGCTCATCTCCATTCGGGTGGAGCCTTGAGGCCGCACGCCGAGCTCCATCAGACTCCGCTGCTGCTCCACCACCCTGCCTGAAACACAACAGGACATGAGTACAGGTACTCAAGTACAATGAAGTACTTTACTGGAGTATTTCCATTTCATGTAGACTTTATACTTTTACTTCACTACATCTTGGCAAATATTGTACTTTTTACTTCACTTTTTTGACAAATTTATTTACTTTGCAGATTATTAATAGAAAATATATAAAGTAATTAAAATGAGCTCCACCTTTACCAGCTGCCACATTAAATCATCGTTATAAATTATATAATTCTAATATGAGCCATTCTGCATGAAAAATGCTTTTACTTTAAGAATATTTTATGTGGGAATACTTTTGTACTTTTGCTTCGAGCTACTACAAGGAGCTGTCCTTTCCTGTGTATTGTGGCGGTCCCTGTGGACAGAAGAGTGGTTTTGTTTCTGAGCACTTTGGAAGCAGAACTTTTACTTGGAAGAGAGTATTTTTACACGGTGGTTAAATAAATGGAATATCGTACCGTCCAGAGAGATCTGCAGCACCTCTGCAGGGACCCTGAGCTCCGCGGCGAGGTGAAGCTTCAGCTCCTGGACGCTGAGACCGATGGCGAAGGCCACCGTCATCACATGACCGCCCGGAACCAGCACCACCTTCACTGCAACCACACACACAGACAGACGGGGAGTTTACCTCAAATATGTCCATTCTTTTACTTTAGATTTGATCACAACTGTTTCTTTTCTGATTCAACTAAAGTTCACTTTTTCATTGAACATTAAAAAAGCATCAACTCTTTCCACACTATGCATATTCATAGTGTGCATCCACTGCATTAGAATGTGTTGAATTAATGACATGTCTTTGTAGCTGCTGTCTTGGACACAAGACTCTGGTCCTCATGTTGTATAGTTCCCGTGTCAGGTTACCTAGAAACAGCACAGCTTCAGTACTTCATCCACACACACCAGAACACATGAATGTGATCTGCATTCACATACGTTTAATGTAGTGTCGAAGGGATTTGGGAAATGTGTCACACTGTCAACAGATCAGTCTTAGTGAGACAATCTGATGATGAAGAAAACAACAGAATGTATCCTGTGATCAGGGTCTCACCTGTAGCCGTGGAGTCTCCAACATGGTCTCTCCTCTGAGGCTCTCCGAGCTGCTCGGTGTCGTCGGGCAGATCAGCCTGAGTTTCAGCTTCTTCTGCGGTCTCCAGAACATCTGCACAGTCCAGAAAGATATACGGCACATCTGAATATTAATACATACGACTCTTGTCAACAAACACCAGACTTAAGATAGCAGACAAAGTACCCTCACCTGCAGTGGCAGCTGGTCAATGGAGGGCACTAGGGCGTGAATATGGAATCACCCAGTAATATGTGTAAAATATGATATCTGTGGTAAATTTGCTTTTTTTCATATTGGAATAAAGGTTAAATAATTTAGTTTGATACCTTAATTTTTACCTTTTTTGCATTAAATCATACTGGGATGTTTGCTGAAATTGATTGGATGTGGCACAGTCCTACCTAGAACATGTTCCACCAGCCGCCACTGCTCACCTGTGGTCAAAGCGGACTCACCTGTAGTCAAAGCGGACTCACCTGTGGTCAAAGCGGACTCACCTGTGGTCAAAGCGGACTCACCTGTGGTCGACCTGTCAGCCTGCTCCTCGTCTCCATCTCTCCCCGGCTCTCTGTCGCCCTCTGGCGGCTGCTCAGCAGTGTCTCCGCCTGGTTGTAGGTTTGTCTCATCCTCCTCCTCCTCCTCCTCCTCTTCTACGTTTTCTCTTTGCTCCGACATCGCTACCGGCTAACGCTAGGTTAGCTTGTTAGCTTGTTAGCTCTCTCCGTTCAAAGTCAGCTGAAGTCAACACAACGAGCAGTAAATCCTCCGGAACGCGGAGTCCGTGAGAACCAGCAGGTGACGCGCTGAGAACCGGTTCACCGTCACTCGTTTAAACTTGTTCTTTAATCCTTTAATCTGCTTTTATTGTCATCTTTGTTGTAGTTAGCACAGCGGAAGCTAACGCTGTCCTTCTTAACGTTAGCTTGGTTCCCAGGCAACGCCAGAATTTGTTTACACGTTGGTATAGCAACCATAAAGGAACCACTCTCCTCTCTATATTATTCATTTATTTAAGTTTTGTATTTTTGTTTCAAAGACGTTTTTTTTTATAATAAGAAGGTAGATGGGAGGACGTATTCTTAATGTGATTAATTTAGTTTATTTTAAGTTTTTAATTAATAAATAAAAAACACATTTAAGTTGAACTTTAGGAACTTTTAACATGTCAATTATTGTTTTTCTTTTTACCTTTATTAACAAGGAGAGAGTCTTCAAGAGTGTCCTGGCCAAGACATAAAAACAAAACACATTTACAGTTTACAGAATCATAAACTATAAACGACTTTTATTGACATTCTTCACAAGTCAACACACGATCCATCGCATGATCCATCACACATGTTCCAGATGTTCCTGTCTCCAGGTCATTTAAAATCCCTTTAAATGCATGAAGAGAAACAGCTCCAGAAGATTCAGGACACTGTGCAACCGATTCCAAGAATGAGGGATCAACATACTTAAATGTTTTAGGCTTTAGGAATCACTTAACTGCTTTATTTTATTATTGATATTATTATTTTATTTTATTAAATTATTTTATTTATTATTTTATTTGATATCGTATCAATGGGTTTTATTGTTTCATGCATTGTACTGTTTTATTATGGTTTAACTTTTACCTGTCAAAAGACTGACAACTTTGTAAACTTTGTTTTTAAAAGTGCTATATAAATAAAGTTATTATTATAATTATTATTAGGAATAAGTCCTGGGAGCGGAGACAATAACAAGGGATGACAGCGGATGACAAGTCAGCTTTCATCCTTGAAGGAAAACTAAGACTTGTTTCTAAAATAAAAACACGATTTCCACAAAATAAATCATCAACTGAACCAGCTGAACCTTTTAAATCTTTATTTTTAAATATGTGCTTTAGCATTGCATGCAGTATTGCTTGACAGATAATAGTGCCACATGCAGTGCGTGGGATCATATTAACGTTTCACAACAAACAAGTCTGGCATTTAAATCTGAATTAAAAAACAAACTTTCCTTTCACCATTTTTCAACCTTCCTGAGCTGGAAAGTGAAGATAAGTGACTCCAAACTATACGCTGACTCAGCAGAGGAAGCATTCATTGCTTGGCCCCGTCAAAGTAAAAGACCTGAAATGTCACTGCAGCCAAGTTGTGTTTTTATTAACTCATCACCAAAGAAATACCATCACCAGTCGTATAAAAAGTAGTTAAATACAACTGTTGAAGTTTGGTGAGATGAAATCTTTACAAGCCAGTTGTGTCACAGTTTGGATGAGAACCAGAGTCTTATTGTAGTGGTTTTACAGCCCCCCCCCCCTCTACACAGTGACAGTATGGGAGCTGTATGTTGAGCTGCACCGCTGCTATTTCAGTCCGTGAGCCAGAGGAGGCGACGCGCTGGCCCCTGTAAAGCTCCACTGATCTGCAGCTGGACATCAGCTGGCTCCCCGGGGATCAGAGCCTGCAGGGGCCGAGCGCCGAGGACCGGCCGCTGGTGTAAACCTGTCACACATAACGGGGTCTGGATGTCCTGTTAGCACTCATCACACTGTTTACCGCATGAGACCTGACCAGCTAATAGATCCAGTCAGTATTGTGATCCGGGATCATGCTGAAGGAATGTGCTGCAACAATAACGTCCAAAACAACATGATGAGACGCAGGACAGCATGATACAATATGACATAATGTGATATAGTATGTGATGCAGAAGGACCAGCGGGTGGAAAGTCACTATAATTACTTGGCACCAACTGGTCACTGAAACAACACAAACGTTTAGATTATTTTAACAAGGAAAGTAATGTCAAGACTTCTTTTTAATTAAACGAGTGAACAGAATGCATGATAATAAGAAGTATCATTTCAACTAGTATTGCTTAGTGGATGCAACAAGTGTTATACAGTCATGTCAACCAAAGCTAAGGTCAACTCAAAATAATGAGTTGAAACGATTGAAATTAAATCCAATTTGACTTTACTTGAAACTTAAACGCAGCAAATGAATTTAAGTTTTTAATCACAGTGTACATGTACTCTAGTACTCTACTCTATAGTTTTAAGATACTTTACTTGAGTATTTTCCATTTGATGGTACTTTATACTTTCGAGATTGCAAATTTCTATACAAAACAATACAAATCAAATAAATGATGACATATCATTGGAGGCTAAATTAGCAATATATAATGTGATGATAATGTCAAAGTGATAACATTTATGCATTAATAATTATAATCCAGTAACTAATGGGTCAGTCTAGTGCTTTTACTTTTGTGATTTTGAATGCAGGAATTTTACTTGAAACAGAGTATTTTTACACTTTTGCTCATTAAAATATGAGTAAATCTTCCACTGTTGCAAAGACTATGTTTCACTCCACTACATTTATTTAACAGTTAGTTCCTGTTATTTTTAGCTGCTTTTTATGTGCACAGATTTTTTCTGTTATTTTCTTTTCATTGGTTTACTGTTAGAAGTTGATATAGTCGTATATATATATAGTTTAATATTAATATTGAATGAGGGCGATTTGTCATTTCAGCGAGGTTTTCCTCAATAAGTAAAGCTTAAAAACATCCAAACAAAAAAGTAGAGGAGAGGACAGTAAAGCAAACGTAAAACGATTAGTGGAAAGCAGAGAAAGCAACTTAAATCAAGCTGATGAAAGTCATGAAAAGCCAATAAAACCAGAGTCACAAACAGCGAGAAATACCAAACCAGAGCATTCAAATTCAGTCACACCAGGAAACAATTACACAACAAGTTCCCTCCATAAAGTTTAAGCTGAAGAGACGGCGCAGAGGAAAAAATAGACCCGATTTGATTTTGCGTTCCAGAGGAAAAAAACAAAAATACAAAAACAAGATAGCTGGGGAAGTTGTTGGCTGTGTGCGGCTGCAGTCTGAGCCCCCGGGGGGCTCGTGGGATCTACAATGTGGGACTCCCGCCAAACGCGACCAAAGACCCCCGGCTTAGCTCGACACAATAGCCCACGTAGCCCGGCTCTATTTAAGAGCAGCGGGCCAGGTGTCGACCCGCTCACGCCCCTCACTCCGCTTCTTCATCATCATCATCATCATCACCAGTCCGCTGGTTCTCCAGCAATCTGAAAGGAGGTCACACCTCAGAATACAATCTCTCTGTGCCGCCGGTGGAGAGCGTGAGCCGCTAACACGCCTCACAGGTGAGTCTTCTGAGTTCATCTGCAGGTTCTTCACTTTAAGATGTTTGTGTCAGAATAAGGACTTGTTTTCTGTTGGAGTGAATTTGTTTGACATTCAAAAGGGGCGGACACAATAACATGAACACCTGCAGGTCTGCAATACATGCTCCATGCTTTAACGTCATCTGTGGTGTTTGTTTTATTTTGCTTTCATGTTTCCTTGCTGTGTTTTAAGTTTTCTGAAATGCTATGTTTTAAATGTGCTATTGAAGCATTATCTAATGGTGAGTTTAGAGGAAATCAACAGACACAAAGAGACAAAATAGTACATTAAACACCTAAATGTATTGTGAATCATTTGTTCCCACTAGTCTGAAGGAAGACATGTTATGGAAGCAAAATAGCCCAAAATCTTTTTCCCTGTAGTGTCTATCCTTAAATAATCAACTTAACTTTATAATATTTTACCTCTGTAAGGTTATGCTTTATTTAACTAGTTAACTGTAATTTCAGAATAATTTCCATGAAAGTTTCTTGGAAAGAATTACATAGTTTGGCTCCAATTAAGAGAGAACATCTACTGTTCAATAATTTATGATTGTAAACTTCATATATGTTGAATTGTTTTCTTGCCTTTGGACATATTTCACATATTTGCATGCTCAGCTGACCTGCTGTGCTCTGAGTGAAAGGCTCTACGCTGCACAAGCAGTTATTTGAATGATATAATTGGAAGTTCTATTATTCACCAAGCACCGGACATGGGGTGACAGAGCCTTCTCCATATCTGCCCCCTCCCTCTGGAACTCTCCCCAAACACATCCGAGACTGCACTGAGCTTTGCACATTCAAATCTCAAATCAAAACCCACCTGTTCAAAACTGCTTTTAATGTGTGACCACTATTGTGAATTTTATGTTTTTAGTGTATTGCTTTTATATATGATGATTTTAATGTGAAGTGTCTTTGAGTTATAGCGCTATATAAATAAAATGTATTATTGTTATTATTATTATTAGCACCAATTTCCACGAAAGCTCCGATTAGGGGATGAAATTGCACATAGCTGTAAAATGAAGTGTTACCTTTTGTTGTCATTGAAACATACATCTATAACTAATGCTTGTAAATTCTCTTTTAGCTCCTAGTTTCATTGCACATTTACTGTCGGTTCAGCAGCAAACTGCAGACACAGTTAGAGACTAGCTGGTAAATAAAGCAGCTACTTTTAGCCGCTGGCAGGTATTTACCTGCAGAGTAGAGACCGAACTAGAGCTCAAAGGGGAGGGACAGCTGGACTTTAACTATTCGCTCGGACACAAACACCTTTGTAAGTTAGAAACTTTTATCATGGTCTTGAACCAGTCTCGGTGTAGTCCTGATCCTCTATCAGACCTCCATCAGTAAAGAGACCATCAGAGAGAAGGTGGTCTGTTTCTATAGACTTATTCTTAAAGCTCGTCATCGGAGCCACCGGGTCGGATTCTGGTGAAACCAGATGAACTCATGCAGGTTCACCAGAACCTCCTTCAGCTCAGACTCCAGCAGAGACCGGTCCACCGCGGACAGACCCAGATCCTCCAGCAGAGACCGGTCCACCGTGGACAGACCCAGATCCTCCAACAGAGACCGGTCCACTGTGGACAGACCCAGATCTCCGGAGGGAGGAGGAGAGCTCAGCTCCCGGCAGCAGCAGCAGCAGCAGCAGCAGCAGCTCCTCCTCCTCCTCCTCCTCCTCCTCCTCCTCCTCCTCCTCCTCCTCCTCCTCCTCGAGCAGAGCTTCTCCTCTCTGGGAGTCAACACCGACACCACGCTGCTGGAGACCCAGGACTTATTGGTGGACCCGTTGGAGGGAAGGGAGGCACGGGAGAACCAGAACCAGGACTGAGAGGAGCAGACTGTCAGACCCTGCTGCAGTAACATGAGAGGTTTTCTAAAGGGACTCTGGTGCTCAGAGACACTACTGCTTTAGTCCACAGGGGGCGACAGAACCAACACACAATAACAGTTCCATATAGCAGCTTTAAATATCGGTGATTTGTAGTTAAAGTGTTCAGAAAGGCAAAACCACCACTTGAAATGCTGTTCATGAATCAGTGTTTTTCATGCGTGTCCCTGCAGAGTGATGAACACGTATGAAGAATACGGTGAAGAGGAGCTCAGTGACTACATCATCCAGCTCGGTATTCAAGACTCCTGCCAAGATGCCTTTCTGAAGTCTGCAGCAAGGTATGAAAGCCACAACCAAACTTCAACCCGATTCCCCAAATAATAATAAAAATAAAAACATGTGTTCAGTGATCAAACGCAGCTGACTGCCCTGTGCTTCCTCCGCTCCTGGCTGTTAGTTTAGAAGCAGCGACGGATGAAAATCTGAGAGTCCTGGCAGCCATCGAGCAAGGTGAGTTGGACATGAAACACCTTCACCGTTACACGACGTTGTCTTTGTCTGTTGGCTGGTGATGAATCAACATCCCATCAATAAAGATGTGGAGAAAGAGGAGGAGGAGAAACTGTTGATTCACAGAAAAGAGGTTAAAGTAGAGAACACCTTCTCAGCTCTGGAGAGTCCTGAATGTTCCTCTGGGTTGTGACCAGGTGAGGTCCTGATGCTGAGGGGGATGCTGAGGCACACCTTCGCCTTCAGGGAGTCGGACAGTCGCGGCTGGCTTCCCCTCCATCGAGCCGCGTCCCAGCCGGTCCTGGAGGTCCTGCAGACGGTCTTGAGATGTAAGAACATGTCTTCAGTATAAGGACACTCTTCTTTTAAAATGAATTAGTAATTATGATTAAATATGTAAATAAATATATGACTTTATGATTGATCTGAAAAGCTCATTCATAGCAATAATGTTTTAATTGATGAATCAATTAACAGCTTTAAAAAAGTAGACTGAAGACAGGTTTAAAAGAAGTCAGATGCAACAGACATTCTACGAAAAATTAATATAACCTCCTCCCACCTTCAACCGCTGGAGTCGACCCCAATAAATAACAAAAAGACGACGGGTGACGGTGAAGCATCGGGTCACATCAGGTCACAGGCAGCAGAGACGACACGACCGGTGGCAGCAGGAGAATAACGGCTGCCTGAAGTAATATTATTCCACAGAATACCTCACGGAGAAACGATGACAACAGTCATCTCTGAAAATAACCTGTGAGCCTGAGAGGTCGGCCACGGCTGAACTCCAGGAATGTTGACCTGTTTGTGTTTGTGTGTCAGTGGCGGCTCAGGGGCTCAGCCTGGAGGAGAGGACGGCCGTGGGAGGGGAGACGCCGCTGACGCTGGCGGTGAAGGCCGGACTGGTGCAGAACGTGAAGAGCCTGCTGGAGCACGGAGCCTCGCCTCACAGCACCAACAGCAGGAACGAGTCGCCGCTGCTGCTCGGTAACATAAAAAAGCTCCAGTTGGTGACATTTCCTGTGTTCCCAAAGAACACCTTTTTCAGAGAGAGGATGTTCCTATTGGTTGTTCTACAAATGCCGGTGCACGTGCATGTCCTTTTAGGGAAGAAGTTACTATCCAAACATTGGCAACATCTGCCTACACTGCAGAGCAACCCTAAAAGAAGAGAGGCGCATGTTTAGCATGCTAATGTTTCCTCATGAATATGCTCACGTTATGCCTGCTGAACATCAGTATGTGAGCATTGTCACTGTACGTACAGACTCGCACAACCGCTAACATGGCTGCAGATAGTTGTTTTCCTCATCACCTCAGTATTATCTGCCCATACAGATAGTATAAGTTTTAAATCTTAATTCACCAGGTTGCAGAAACCATTTACAATAAATAAAAGGTACATTATAAAACTATTCTTACATTAAAATGATATTTGACACATATTGCACCTTTTTCCTCACCTTGCAGCGGTGAAGGCCGGCTCGTGCGGGATGACGTCCTTGCTGGTGGCTCACAACGCCTGGGTGGATCAGGTTTGCCAGAAGAAGAGGACGGCAATGCACGAGGCAGCCAAGGTCGGCGACGTGGACATCCTGATGCTGCTGCTGAGGAACGGCGGCCGGGTTAACCAGAGGGACGAATCGGGGGTGACGCCGCTCTCCGTGGCCGCGGAGCACGGGCACTACCACGTCGCTGAGATTCTGCTGAACTGTGGTCAGTCTGAGGATGAAGCTGCAGGTTTAGAGACTGGGGAGGAATTATGTGACTATGTAGTGATTTTTGCTGGCTTCCCCTCTACACACCTGGACACCAGGTGCCTTTGAGCAAAGCTCTAATCCCCTCTCTCCTCCCTGCTCAGGTAGCAGAGTGAACTCCCAGGCCTGCAACGGGGAAAGTGTCCTGCTGGACGCGGCCGGATCGGGAAACATCGCCTGCATCCAGCTGCTGCTGGACAACGGAGCCGACCCCAACCTGCACAGCGTCACCGGACACCTGCCCATCCACAAGGCGGCGTACGCCGGACACTACGAGTGAGCTCGTGACGCATGAATCTGTCAGATAACTGTCTGCAAACTATTCCTCTTTTGTGAAGAATTTCATACTCTGACACAATGTTAGCTCCACAGGTTTTTAGGTAGAAACATAACATTTTAGAAACTTATATATCCTTCCAACGTTTAACCACGACGAGCTCCAAACCCACGAAACCAGCCTGAACATGAAGAACATCTGAAACCATTGATGAGTCTGTGGAGCAGAGACGGATATTTGTGGGACCCTGGTCGGACTGGACGATGTTACGCTATGATTGGCCAGTCTGCCTTCGAAGGGTGAAGGGTCAAATGATTGAACTGTCTTCTTCTCCCACAGTGCCCTGAAGATGCTGATACCTTTGTCCACCAAGAAGGCCATCAAAGAGGCGGGTCAGAGCCCGGTCCACTCGGCGGCGGAGGGAGGCCAGTGCCGCTGCCTGAAGCTCCTGTTGGCCTGGGGCTTCGACGTCAACTACCGCATGAACACCAGAAACTCCGAAAACTACCGGGACATGAGGAGGAGCGCCTTGCACTTCGCCGTCTCCAACGGGGACGTGGACTGCACCAAGATCCTGCTGGCGGCCGGGGCGAAGACGGACCTGGACCCGCTGTGCTGCCTCCTGGTGGCCGTCAGGTCGGGGCGCTACGAGATCGTCAAGCTGCTGCTGGCGGCCAAAGCGGACGTGAACCGCTACTTCACGGTGGTGAGCGACACGGTGTTTCCCACGGCGCTGCAGTACTGCCTGAAGGACGAGGTGATGATGAGGCTGCTGCTCAACAACGGCTACAAGGTGGAGAGCTGCTTCCACTGTCACCACGACAGCGCCTTCGATGCTCCGAATGAGGCGGACAGGAAGATTCCAGTGAGGGACTTCTGTTACTTTTTTCATTAAAGCTTGAGATTGTGAAGAGTTTGATTAGAAGATTAATATCACTCTGATATTTGTTAATTAAAAAGCTACAGCTGGCAGCCAGTTAGCTTAGCTTAGCACAAACGCAGCAAACGTGAAGTTTAACATTATAACCTTTACAATAATGTCAGTTTGGATTTAAACTGCATGCACCATGATTAGGATATTTTAAAATCATTTGAGACAAACTTATAGCAGCTGACTATAAAAGATCAGGGGTAATGTCCATTGAACCATCAGGGTGACTCACATATACTCAACATATTTAAGATGCTACATTTATCATCGAGGAAGGGAATACGTTGCACATCTATTCAGCTGAAAGTTAAGGTGTTTTCATTGTAAATGTGTTTATGCACATATGAAGGAAACGATAATGACCTGCTGAATGTCCGTCCTCTCTCTCCAGTTCTGCGAGTTCATGAGCCTCTGCTGCATCATGCATCTTTCGGGACGCGTGGTCCGGACTCTGCTGGACTACGTCAGCCACGTCCACATCTGCTCCAAACTCAGACTCCTGCTGGAGAGACAGAGAGAGTGGCCCGACATATGTGACATCCTCTGTGAGTTTTTAATTCACGATTCACGAGACAGAACCAGAAGTGTAAAGCTGCAGCCGGACGGATGAATAAAATAATGAGCTGGAAGTCACTACAAAGCTCCGTAAAGCCGAGGGGAGCTTTCACATGTAGCCGATAATTCTCTGGAGGTTTGTTAAACACAGTTGCTTTGAAGTTGATATCAATGATCATTTCTTGCTGATCATTCCCAACGACTGGGCCGGGACCCACAGGTGGGTCACAGGAGATTTTATTCGGGTCGCAGAATACATTTGATTTATATCTGCAGCTCACCTCTGAGCCACACGGGGGAGCCTGAATGTTCTATTGTTCTACTTAGAACATTGAATCTAATATGAAAGGCCAAAATGAATTTATTTGGTTGCATTATTTAACATTTGTATATGTTTTCACACATGCGTAAAGCAAAGTTGAGATTTATCTATTTAACGTACAGCTCTTCTAAATGGGTGGATTACCGATTTAACATAATATAAACATAGACGGGACGTGTATTTACCCACGAATTCACTCTTCTTATGATTTAGAGATAAGGGCTTGTTATTAATTGGGTTTTGTCATATATATATAAAAAAGTGGGTCCCCAGAAAAAGTAAGTTTGGGAACCACTGCTCTAGTACACGTAAAATAACAAGATGTAATTTGCTTTTTAATGTCCCCATCACGTTCATGCCCTCCAGAGGATGCATCTTTTAGAATTTAATAACTCTAGTGGTACCCTCAGGATGAACTCCAGTACTGGTAAGACTCTTACAATAGATCATGATTTATTATTATTATTATTATTGTGGCTGTAATGAACACTGCAGCCTCAAGGGGGCACTAGCAGCACTGAAGGCCTTTTACTTACCTCTCTATCGTAAACAAAGTCTATATTTTTCCCCTCTATATCGTTGTGTTTCATCCTCTCGGTTCTGTGTTTTATAACAGTATGAATTCATAAAGTAAAATGTTTTTCTGGACCTTGCTCTCCAGACAGTCCTCGCTCCCTCAGGCACCTCTGCAGACTGGAGCTCAGGAGGCGTCTGACCCTGAAGAGACTCAACAACCCCGAAATCATGAACTCGCACGTTTTCCCTCCGCGACTGAAGAGCTTCCTGCTGTACCAGGAGCTCGACCTCTACAGCCAGGACCCTGAACGCACCATATGAACACAACAGCAAGACTCCCGCTCGTTCTTTAATCTGTGTATTATTTGTTTTCTTGGGTACGATGCTGTACAAACAAACTTTATTGTTATATACATTATTATATTTATATTTATATCAGTTTTCTTTTTACACATTTCAGCTCATTTACTGCAACTTTAATGTACTTTCATTTCTTTATCTTCACATTTTGGTGTCAATAATCTTTCTGACAGATCTCCCTACTTAACACAGACTTTAATGAAATTCCGAACTTGTGGGCGACACACTTTTGATTGTTTCTGTTTTTGGCAGACGTAGAAAGGAAGGAAAAACTGATGTTTTGTTTGAGAGGGGAAGGGCCAGGAAGCAACAGGGCTGATGGGAAATGTAGTCTTAGATGAGAAGAAAAAACATTAAAGGGTAACTTTGGTATTTTTCAACCTGTTTAACCTATTTTCGCATGTTTTTGTATTTAAGTGACTAATGGGGACAATATAAGTTATTATTATAAGTGTCATTACATTATGGAAAGAACCCTACAGAGACCTGTCTGTTTGTTATTGTGTCATGTGACTTGTTGCCGGAAGACAACGGTGGAAACAAGTGAGTGAGAGTTGTCGGGAGGAGTGCCGGTGCTCTCAAAAGTTTGTTGTGTTGGAGGACAGAACATGTAGCTGAGTCATGGTTAAACATTTTACATGATTTCAGAACAAGGTGACATGTTGGCTGATCGTCATATTGATTGTTGATCACCAGCTGCCGGTAATGTACAATATATTGATGATGGACGTTTCACCTTCATATTTAATAATTTAGGATTTTGAAAGAAAATGTAAGATTATGTCACATGTTCTGTAAAGTTATTTCTCCACAGTCAAAGAAAAGGAAATAAATGCTTTTCTTGCAGCACTAATTTAATTTCTAAAATGATATCGTATGTTATTGAGCGTTAGTGTTCCGTATTAAAGAGACAAAAACATGCAGAACTGTTTGGGTTGAAAGTGAAAAGTCTCAATCAGACCGTCAACATGCACAAAGGGGTCGGAGATCAGCAGCAGATGGAGAAAAGGTCAAGAGTCGTTTCACCCTTGAAGCCTCCACATTTCTGCAGCAGGTCCTCGCCGACTTGTCTCACGGCGGATCGTAATGACTCAATAAATATTCATACAACAGACCGCTTCATTATTGTTTGTTATTAGCTGTGGAGTCACATTACACTCCATTAGGTGCTGTGGAACCGGCCTGCATGTTAAATACACTGGAACAGGTGACGCCTATAAATAGCCTGGTGGAGTGTGTGTGTGTGTGTGTGTGTGTGTGTGACGGAGCAGTTCAGCCATGAAGCAAACACTTTGCTGCTGCTGCTGCTGCTTCGTCCTATGACTCAACACTGACACATTCTATCAGGTGAGAATCCTTCCATGCAGGTTTTATTATGTTACAGGTGGATTTTGCAACTTTTCCTGCACAGAATACAGTAAAGTTTGTACGGTTGTGTACTTGCTCGGGTGACTGGTCAGCCGAGGTTGTATCCGATCAACAGTACGGAGGTCAGGGGTCAAAGTGCTCCGAAAGTAGAGCTGACGGGGAAAACAGTTCAGAGCTCTGGCAAAGTAAATTCATGCAGAAGTGTTGGGTCAAGTCAAGAGTCTCTTGACCTGAACAAACTGTGTGAAGTTAGTTTGGTTCACAATTAGCTGATAATTACTCTTTAAGCAAGAAGATTTTTAGTCTGAGGATTATTTTAGAAGGATTCAATGTTACTAAAAGGCCCAGCACCTCTTCCACATAAGAGCAGGACAGCAGACTGCATTTGAGTAATGTTATAGTCGTTCCGTATCTCTCTGTGGTTTTATGCCTCTTTGTTGTAGTTTTATGTCACATTGAAATTTTTGGTCTTTTCTGGTTATTTTTTTGTCTTTGGGTGTTTTGCCGCTTTTTGTAAACATTTTGAGTCCGACTTCAGTTTGAGTCTCTTTGCACTTACTTTGTATCTCATTATAGTCATTTTGTGTCTCTTTGTGGTTGTTTTGTATCTCTTCGTTGTCATTTAGTGGTTGTTTTGAGAGTCTTTGTTGTTACTTTGCATTTCTTTTTGTTGTTTTGTGTCTCTTTGTGGTCACTTTGAGTCTCTTCCTGGTTGCTTCGTGTCTCTTTGAATTACGTTTTGTGAGTGAAGGCCAGGGCGGCCCCTGACACTTTTGGCCCTTAGGCACTTTCAGTAATCCCTACTGCTTGTGGTGTTTGAAGTATTTGGAGTAGAGCTTTAGGATTTGGTTTTCCCGTGCTTTTTTTTCAAGAAAATACATGACATGAAATGGGAGGTCATGGAATTCTGATTCTCAAAGGCAACAATTTCATGTTTTTGTCTTTCATCACAGTAAGCTGAATATATTTGAGTTTTGGACCTTTGGTCGAACAGAAAATTACATTTCATTTAGGAACTGAAGTCGTGTGACGTTGTGACGTTGTGTGTCTGCACCTGTGTGATGTCAGAAGGATGGATGCAGCTGAAGACCTGGTTGAAGACCAACTTCTGCACTACAACGTTCAGATGAGCATCCAGGAGTCGTGTCAGCGGGAACGTCTAATGGTATCTGAGAGGTACAGCAACATGAAACAATTTCACATTAAATATCGTAACGTTTGACATGTCGCATATTTCCAAAAAAGTACCTTCATCTCCCCTTTGTCTGTTTAGGAGTGAAGCTCTGAAGCTCACGGGGGCCATCAAAAAAGGTAACAAGGTCAAATTCTGGTGTCAGATACGAAAAATACAGACACTTCCTTATGTTTTCAGTTCTGTCTTCAGTATTTGGTCCCATCTCAGGGAAAGTCTGCAGGATTTCTTAACACAATAATAGAGGAATGACTCAACTGAAACTGTCCCTGCAGGCGACATGTTGGCACTGCAGAAGCTCTGTGATTTCCCAGCAGCCTTCAGTCAGGTGGATGAGCGCGGCTGGTATCCTCTGCACAGGGCGGCGGTCCAACCTCTGGTCCTGGTCCTGCAGACGGTGCTGTACGGTGGGTAAGAGGTCCGCTTTTTTATTTCCCATGATGTGAAGAGAACAGAGCGCTTGATGTTGATGCAGGTTTTAACTGGACGTTAAGAATGTAATCAGATATAAACCAACCTGATGTGATAAAATCGTCAGTAAACAACTATCAGGTAGTTTGAGTCCCTTTACAGCAGAATTCAGTGAAATAAAGTTGAACTTTTATTGTGTGTTTCAGCGTCTTTCCGTCTGACTCTGGAGGAAAAGACTCCGGAGGGTGAGAGCCTCCTGACGTTAGCAGTGAGAGCTGGTTTTGTGGAAAACGTGAAGATGCTGTTGGACCACGGAGCGTCTCCTCACACGACCAACAGCAAGAACGAATCCCCTCTGCTATTAGGTCAGACTTCCATACAATCAGACTTCTTTTTATAACCGGAGGAGTCGCCCCCTTTAGGTACATCCTGTCCTTCACAGCAGACAAACGTTCAGTCCATCCTCACCTTCAGTTCCTCCTCTCTGCAGCAGTCCGAGGCGGATCTTATCAGATGGTTTCCGGTCTAATAGCCGGAGGAGCTCGGGTGGAGCAGGCGTGTCTGAAGAAGTGGACGGCCGTGCACGAGGCCTCCAGAGCCGGCTGCGTTCGAGTCATGGAGCTCCTGTTGCAGAACGGAGGTCAGGTCTCGGAGGCAGACCAGTATGGAGTGACTCCTCTGGGCATCGCTGCGGAGTACAGCCACTCTGAAGTCCTGGAGCTCCTCATCAAACACGGTGAACCGCTAACGCCCCCTGATTTCATTTCAGTGTTTTGAAACCAGTTTTAAAAGTCCCGCTCTTGCTCCGAAATGATTTTGTTTCCGTTTTTACATTTAAAAAAAGGTGCTGATGTAAACGCCCAGGCGCCAAATGGTGACAGCGTCCTGTACGACGCTGCAGGTTCGGGGAACCCAGACTGTATCGACGTCCTGCTGCAGCACGGAGCGAATCCCAACATCCACAACCTGAGCTCCCAGCTGCCCATCCACCACGCCGCTTACGAAGGACACTACCTGTGAGTGGGTCGATGTTCCAGAACCGTTGACGCAGCGATCAGCAAAGCTTGTTCGTCAAGACAAAAGAGCCAAGCTCCAAAGCTGAGATGACAGAGTTGTTGTGCATTGAACTGCACCAAACGCAGGAAAGATGGATGAAAAATGTTCATTAATGTGAGGGGATGACATGACTCCGATTATGGATTAAGGCCCTTAAAAGGACGGGGTTGGGTCCCAATGGCCCTAAAGGCAGAGCAAGTCTGTCACCCATGGTGTCTGGTATGTTTCTGTCTGCTAACATGAGCTAGCTAGGTAATGAGTAAATTAACGCTGTGAATGAGTTATATCAACGATAACCAGACCAATATAATTTAGTTTAGCTAAGGTCACAGCCTAACTAACTAGTCATCACACTTGCTGTCTCTAGTCCACCATTAGTACTCCGCAAGACCTGGAAACGTACTTGCAAGTTCAGACTGGCCATGCAGGTTAGTTTCTGATGCTTTAGTTCTTCTATAATGATCTACTCTTTTTCTCCGTCAGAGCTTTGAGGATTTTGATCCCGATCACCACCAGACGAGCCCTGCGTCTGTCCGGCCACAGCCCCGTCCACTCTGCCGCTAACGGAGGCCACACCCACTGCCTGGAGCTGCTGCTGCAGAAAGGCTTCGACGTCAACGCGCAGTTAGCCCCTCACGTCTCTGACAACTACGGAGACATGAGGAGAAGCCCGCTGTACTTTGCCGTCTCCAACGGGGACGCGACCTGCACCGAGATTCTGCTGAAGTCGGGGGCCGAACCCGACCTGGACCCGCTGCGCTGCCTCCTGGTGGCGGTCAGGTCGGGGCGCTACGAGATCGTCAAGCTGCTGCTGGCGGCCAAAGCGGACGTGAACGGTTACTTCAGGATGGTGAGCGACACGGTGTTTCCCACGGCGCTGCAGTACTGCCTGAAGGACGAGGTGATGATGAGGCTGCTGCTCAACAACGGCTACGACGCCGAGAAGTGTTTCCGCTGTAACCACGGCGAGGACTGGGACGACCTGAGCGAGTCCGATTACTCACAAGATCAGGAGGAAAAAGTTGCAGTGAGTTGTTGTCTTTGCCGTAGAAGTAAAATGATGTTTCAGAGTACGAAACGTTGAAGCGCAATAGAATGTTAAGATCTCGCACCCGGCATGTCAATATGTCATTTTTTCAACAACATCAGTGAGAGATAACAGCAGCTTTCTGGAATAGTTGTTCTGAAATATCAGAGAGAAGTAAATCGAAAAAGACTACAACATGCATTAGAGAGTAAGTTACAATATCATTTTGTTAATTTGTCAGCAGAGTATTGTGAAAGAGGCCATTCAAATGGAGGGAAAAGCTCACCGGTCCCAATTCAAACGTCTACACCCCACGTCTTGAAAAACTCAACTGAAGGACAAACTTATACAAGAACAACAATAATCCTGCACAGCAAAGTAACTCAAGAGAAGTTAATGTTAGTTATGACTCGCTGTAGCTTTCATTATGTAATATAAAACTAATTTATCCCGCTTTTCAATTTGTTTAAAATACGCCAGTACGTTGCTCGCTTGATCCATACATTGGTTATCATAAAACAATGATAATTAACATACAACCGCCTGGATTCGAATTTGATCAACTGCTACCAAACTCCACTTTGATCAATAAATATGTCTGAAAGCTTATTCTTGTCTTTGGAAACAGCAGCTTAGACAGAAATAATCGTCACTGAGGGTCTGCTTGTTGCTTTTTCAGGAAATTTCAATCTTCATGAGCGAAACACATTTTTTCAAAATAAATAATTTTTTCCAATATGTGCAAAAAATCTTCAAGCTGAAATAAAAGTGCACGTAGCCATAATTTGTGTGATATATTTCTAAAATAGAATTATTTTTATTTATTTAATATTTAATATATTAGTTGTAAATTGAATAACCAACTGATTCCAATAAATGTTTTTGTCATCAGTTCTGTGACTTCGTCAGCGTCTCCTGTCTGGTGAACCTGGTGGGCCGAGTCGTGTCGATCCTCCTCGAATACGTCGGTCCGGTTTCCCTCTGCGGCAAACTGACAAAGATCCTGGAGGAACACAAGGAGTGGCCTCACATTCACAGGAGCACGCGTGAGTTAACGGTGTGGTGAAGTCCCGCCCCTTCCGTTGGACCACCGCCGGACTTTATTTCATAAAAAATACAAACGGTCGTCAACGGCGAGGGACAAATCATTTTTGATACAATTTAAATAGTGTTTAATGAATAACACATGGGATGTTTGTCCATTTAAAAGATAATTTTGCAAGTCAAGAAAGTTGCATTTGTGAAGACACACCTGAAAGTAGCGTATGTGACGTCTCTCTCTGAAGCTACGATGCTTCGATGTTTCGTACCAGGAAGTACTCTCACCAACAACCGGTCTTGCCGCCTCTTTTCTTTTAAAGGCTGATAAAAAGAGTCACTTGATAAAACAAATCAGGTAAGAGAGCGTTACATGTATGCAAGGATATAGCTAAGCTAGCTAGCCAGCTAGCCAAGGTAACGACCATGTTGGTGACGTACGTTTTGCGAGACGAGAGATGTAGTTCAATGAGCGGCTTCACACGATAAACTGCGACAGGAAATTAGGTCAGAAAAGTTAGTAAGTATACTTGAAGTTAGAAATAAAGACACGTCTCTAATATAAGCCTGCTTTATAAATGTCCCGGCAACTATTTACACATTTTCAGTGAGAAGTAAATAAACTTATAAAATTATATTTTGAATTGACAAACTTGTGTAATTCATGGCACATTTCAAACAGTGTCAGGAAATGATTTCTCTCTCGTTGTTAATTGGCGAACATATTTTTTCCAAAATAAAATCCCATGGGGGCGGGACTTAGTCTCTATAAAGCTGCCATGACACATCAAAACCAGGAGACGTAGCTCCTCTTATTGTGTCATTTATCCAAATATCCAGATAAACGTGTCCAAACTGCTGCTCTCTGTGATCTCCAGGTAACCCTCGCTCTCTGTCTCACCTGAGCAGAGTGGTGATCAGGAAACACCTGAGCTGCAGCGCTCTGATGTCCGTCCAGCTGCCCAACCGGCTGAAGGACTACCTGCTGTTCAAAGACAACGACCTGTACCCCAAACTCATCTGTGGGGAGGACTGAGGGGACGTCTGTCTTATCTACCGAGTCTTAAATGTCAGTAGTGACATCTGGTTTATGTAACGGGGCCTGGATTTATTACTCCCACTTACAGGACCAGATCTCTAATCAACTGTATGTTTATTTTTATCTTCACGTTGTTTCAAAATGGCATTATTACTAGCATTATTATGATTGTTACTATTAACCCTTAAATAGCTACAGGTAACTATTGATCAGTCACTTCATCAAGTGTTAGAGGACAGAACCTCTTAGCTGTGACTCTGTTTGTGGAAACTGTAACAGAGCAGCTGATGTTCAGACCATTAAATAACCAAAAAGAACATCAAGAACCTAACTACTGTAAATTCTCAAATAAAAGCCGACATCTTAATGTCACAGGATCAAAAAAACTAGCTCCTTTTTTTTTTTCACATCAGTAAAAATAACTGAGATGATGGCAGAGGAAAATGCCAAATAGATGGTGTCCCCTTCTAAGACCAATCCATGTGTTGATTGTGGAATCAGTTCACTGGATACATCCAGCAGTTTGACCTGCTGTGATCACCAACCTCAATAACATCCATACTTAAATACATACATGAATGTGCAACCAAATAAGTCAATTCATCCAGTAGTTGCAGAGAGATTTCAGTCTGGACTAAAGTTGTAGGTATTGTGTTGACATGGCCATCTAGTGGCCATTAGAGGAACTGCAACTGAGCAAACTTCCAGCTGTAGCGCTGAACATCAACACACACAAAGTGACCACATTGAGGACGTGTGAGCTGCTTCCTCTGGCTGACAGACAGTGAAAGCAGATCGACTCTAATTTTAACCTCCTGACCTGCAGGAACAACCACAACAACAACGTGGCTCCACATTCTGGCGGGTCACCCGAGAACCTGATAACAGACAAAAGGCTTGAACGACCTCCAAACTGTTGACACCACCGGCAGGCCGGGTCAGCTCTGAGGCAGCTGTAAAAAATAAATAAATAAAATAGAACAGCAGGTGTGTTAATGTGATAAAACAAAGCAAAGCACGAAGAGATTAAAGTGAGACAATGAAACAAGAGGTGTGTAACATAGCGCGGGATTTTCAGGTGACATAACACTCCATTCAGTAGCCCCACTGCAGACATGTTCCTGTCTGTTTGGATTCAATTGAACTCAAGTTAAAGCCTTAATTTAAATGTTTGCCCACTTGTGGGCAGCAGAACGAGCTGTACTTGCTGCAGCCAGTTGCTCCCATGAATTCTGCTACATTTTTGTTTTGATTTGTTTTGTTCGTGTTGACTATCGGAGCAGTAACGGCATATGACAGAATATATTCATCAACATCTGTGGAGAAAGCGTGGGGGATTAAGAGCAGCCAGACACGACACCAAACTGCCCCAGGGAGGACAGGGAGGAGAGCCCATATGGAAGCTAAGCTAACCCAGCTAGGACCTGAGGCTACTCCACTACCCAGCATGCTCCTGGCTGTCTGAAGCCCGGTCGCAGAAAAATCAGATGAATGAAAGCAGCGGCAGGTCGGTGACTGTTGAGCCCCCATCTTCACAGAGACCTGGATCCATGGTGGTCCAGGATCAAGCTGCACTTGACGGGCGGACATCAGGACAGAGAGCAGGGCTCTGGTGGCCCAGAGGAGGAGGACTCCGTTTAATTCATGATGCTTGGTGCTCAAACAGTCAGAGTTGATGGACAATGTTTTTAATGTGAAGACGTCGGCCATATTATCTGACCAGAGAGTACCGGTTCAAACGGTCACATTTACAGCCGCTGTGGGATGAGAGCGGTGTCATGTCACTGAGTCTTTTCACTTCGGACGTGTAACACGAGTCGACTTCCAAAGCATCTTGTTAAACATGAATCAGTGATGGACGCATGTCTTTACTGAGCTCTGTTGGCTGTCTTGGAAACCAAACAACAGGCCACCAGCCCTCCAACAAGAATCATAAACAACACAAAACTGAAGGTCAGTCCTCCACGTCCATACACGTGTTACTCATGTGACATAGAGTACTGGAGTGGACACAATAATGACAACATCTTACGCTCTGATGAGTGCGATGTTTAGTTTGTTTACGCTTTATAATGAAATACAAAAAGGCAAACTGTATGACAGAAGGGCTGGCAGTAGCAGTGTGGACGCTAAACATCCGAGAAAACCTGCATTCTCTCTCGTGTCCACCAGGGGGCGACTCCTCTGGTTGTATAGAAGTCTTATCCACAGCCCTTTCTTCAAATCCCGACGCTCTTCCTGGAGATCAGTGTTTACGAGTTATTTTGAAGTTACGTTATAATGTTTGTTTTCCGTTCTTATGTCACGTTGTTTATGTGATTATTTTAGGTTTATTTTAAGCCCAAACATGATGTTTCTTCTAAACCTAACTAAGTGGCTTTGTTGCCACTTAGTGGAGTGTTATGCATTTGAAAGGCTCTGATGGCTCAGTGTGCACTGCCATGAAGTGGGTTTGTTCTGGTGTAAACAGCACCAGGCTTCACCTTCTCTGGACTGCACATAATCCCACCATCCTCGGGGAGAACAAGTGTTTCCTTGACAGCAACACACAACCACGTCGTGTTTCTGAGTCACGACGCGTAACGCCGCAGAGCTTCATCTCCGATGTCTCCCCACGGCGTTTTGTTCCCCTTCGATTCTTTTGGAGGCGCGAGTCGCTGATGAGCTCTCCCACAGGCCACTCAGAGGGCTCGCATTCCTGCTGTAAGCCTATCTCATGGACCCCCTAACCCTAACCCTAAAAAAAGACAGGGTCGATCAGCGGGCCCCCTCCCCTCTCTCCCCGTCAGGCCCCTCTGGCAGCTGGGACCAGTAGGTGAACGAGGACTCTCTCCGACTCGCCATTCAGACCTGAAGGAACCTGATGGAGGACAAGTCAACGCGGAGACTCGAGCAGGAAAACAACTGAGGGAAGATTTCATCAAGTGCACAAGGAGATAAAAGTACAAGAAGAGGTTTCAGAGAGTCCTACAACCAGCGCAGAACCATGAGTACTTTTGGGTACCGCCGGGAGCCGAAGAAGTCCGAGGAGGTGGACGAAGACGAGCTGCTGGCCACTCTGTCCTCCGAGGAGCTCCAGGAGCTGGAGAGGGAGCTGGCCGACCTGGACGACAATGTCCCCATCGGCCTGAGGCAGAAAGACCAGACCGCAAAGACCCCGACGGGGAGCTTCGACCGGGACGCTCTGCTGAAATACTGGGAGGACGAGAACAAGAAGCTGCTGGAGGACGAGAGGACGGAGGACGAGAGGACGGAGTCCAACGGCGGACAGGTGAGACATCGGTCCTCTGTCTGCTGGTTTAACACATCGAGGCTGGGTCGAACCAACGAGGATTCATTTAATACAAGATTAGTTTCACAAAACTAGGTTTAATATGAGTATATCAGGTTTAAATCAATTAAAAACTATGACTTGCCCAAATTGAAATCAATAAACTTGCATGCTGTCTGGACTAAGTAAGTAGGCTGTACAAAAGGAGGGGGACTTTAACTCATATATATTGTAAAGGTAATATTCAACTGTAAAGTTCTGGTGCAACATGAATTAAATTGAAGGTTTGAAGTAAAAAAGAAATTTTAAATTCGATCTTTCTTCATTTTAATCTCGTATTAAAGTTAGGTGCAACTCTTTGTTGGTGTGAAACATGCCTAACATGACCATAACTGCCTGTTTTAACTATCAAAGGATCATTTCCCATGATGCTTTTCACAACATCCATGTTTGTTTAACATCTTGGTTCGATTTAGAAAAAAACCCAACAGATCTCACCTGCAGCCGACTCTCAGCAGCAGCAAGAGCAGATTTAAAACGTCACCAATCAATAATCTGTAAATGTTGCATGTGATGCATTCTTATATCATTCTTAGTTTCAGGTGATTATACGCCAATGAAAACATGAATATTGTATTCAATTTCTGCCAATAAATACTCCTAAAACACTGGACCTTTCAGCACAATAGTAGTAAATATACAAAGTACTCATCATGCAGAATGATATATTTTATTATTGGATTATAATAATTGGTTCATTAATGTGAACGTCACTTTAATGTTGCAGCGGTTAAAGGTGGAGCTAATTTGACCTTTTATATTATATCAGTCATTTATATATTTACATTATATACTGCCGGCTGTCTGAATTCCTAAAAATATATAATAATTTATAAATTGATTGTATTTTGAGTTTATAATCTGAAATCTGCAAAGTAGCAATAAATCGAACAGAGCTCATATTTTACAGTATAATCTTTATTTATTTTCTAATTGTCTTAAATGAGAAAACAGATTCAGATTCAGCTTGGGATTAAAGGAGCAGTTCAACTATGAAGATCAGTTTACTCTTTGTGGTTCGTGTTTAGTGTCTTCAGTGAAAATCTCAGTTTGGAGACTATGAAGCTATATGCAGGTGTGGAGTTCAGATCAGTCCAGTTGCATTGTGGGAAACATAGGAACCAGTGTTTCTTGGGGCTAAAAGGTAGAATACATAAGCCTCAATTCTTTCTAAACTATAATTTCTAAAAATACTAGACCACTGGAGTACACATTCAATGCTAGAAATAAAGTACTTCTGAGTCATACTTGGGCATATTTGGCCAAAAATCAATTGCGGTTTTGATATCAAGCCTTTTTAAGTGTCCTTACATGTTTGTTTCCTTTTGTTAAATTCTACATACATGTTTATCGTGTGTTCAAACATAAACCCACTGGTATGATGAATATAATTAGTGTCACATGAGTCCAGTTTAAACGTGTTGGTGGAAAGCAGTCTAAAAATATAGACTTTCAGAGAAATGCCAGCTTTAATGACCGTCTGCCAGCGTTAGAGAGGGTGCCTAATTAAATGCCGGCGTCTGGAGAATGTCACGGTTCGAGCAAATTTTCTGTTCCGTTATCATGTGCAGGAAATACGCCCAGATAACAGCAGAGGGGAACGAGCGACAGTGACCACCGGCGACACCGGCAAGACTCTGGACGGCGACAGGAAGAAGATTTCACAAAAGGGGAAGAAAGCGAGTATTCTCGCGAAGGAAGATGAGGCGGAAAAGAAAGACGAGTGTAAGAAGGAGGCTCCGATGAGGAGTAAATGTCCTCAGAAGAAAAGTCTGTCGAAGGGCTCAAAGAGCGAACCGAGGAGGACCGAAACCACAGACCAAAACCTGAACCCAACCACCGACAGAGCGAGCGGGAACCCGACCGTCGTCGCCGAAACTCTGGAGCGGATCCTGTGCGACGACCCTGGCGTGAGCGAAGTCAACCTGAACAACATTGAGGACATTTCCCAGGAGACCTTGCTATGCTTCGCCAAGGCCCTGCGCGCAAACACTCATGTCCACGTCTTCAGCCTCGCCAACACCCACGCCGATGACCGCGTGGCCCTCGCCGTGTCCCAGATGCTCAGCGAGAACCGCTTCGTCAGGAACCTGAACATCGAGTCCAACTTCGTGTCCGGTCAGGGCATCCTGGCGCTGCTGGCAGCGCTGCAGCACAACAGGACGCTGGTGGAGCTGCGCTTTCACAACCAGAGGCACATGTGCGGGGGTAAGGTGGAGATGGAGATGGTCCAGCTGCTGAGGGAAAACACCACCCTGCTCAAGCTCGGCTACCAGTTCGACCTCCCGGGCCCGAGGATGACAGCGACCAGCATCCTGACGCGCAACCAGGACCAAGAGCGACAGCGGAGGCTCCGACAGAACAAGGAGCAGAGTCCTCCAGAGGTGTCGGGACAAGGTCCTGGTTCATCTGCAGTAAACAGACCCCCAAAGAAGACGTCGCAATCTTCTAAGACTGTTGAGAACCAGAAAAGACACCCTCCTCCTCCTCTGTCTTTAGACCCGCCGACGAGGAAGATCTCCGAAATGGTCAAACGGCACGAAGGCTTGAACACGACGAAGACTCAGTTAAACCAAAGAAAGACAAAGTCAAAGAAGCTCAAGAACGGCGCCAACGAGAAGGAGAGCGCAGATATTCTCAAAGACCTGAAGAACGCCTTAAAGCCGTCGCTCCAGAAGAGACGAGACGAACCTTCGAGCCTTCCTCCGCCAACGCCGTCACCGCAGATGTCGAGCCGCGACGACCTGATGGCGGCGATCCGCGAGAGCAGCATCGGGTCCTTAAAAAGGGTAAGACTTCCTGTGAGGCTGTCACTGACAGATCTTACTTTGAAGGAATTTTGTTTAGTCTAAGTGAAAGACATAATTTAGCCTCCAAAGTCTGTTAGGCCCCCTCAGTGGGGGTACGAACCAAGTTCTGCCGAGTGAAGTCGATGCGGAAGTGTCTTAAAACTTGCATTCCCTCTAATGTCCAGCAGGGGGCGACTCCTCTGGTTGTATAGAAGTCTATGAGAAAATGACTCTACTTCTCTCTTGATTTATTACCTCAGTAAACATTGTAAACATGAGTTTATGGTCTCAATCTCTAGTTTCAAGTCTTCTTCAATACAGCATGATGTTCATTTAGTACATTATGGTCCATTTAGAGTCAAACAGACCATAAAGCAGGGGATGCTTTAGGGCGGAGCTACACGGTGATTGACATCACTCCTCCTCAGTCCTAATATGGTCACTTCCGTTACTGTGGTTGTGGGGAAAAAAGATGGTGACGGCCAAATTGACAAACTCATGGCTTCATAACATCAGTCCACAAACTAATGGGTGACGTCACGATGACTACATCGCCTTTTCCTAACTTTTCCTAAGATATACAAAACGTATGATATCCGGGGACATTTTGTCACTGTTATTCAATGCAGCATCATATGTAGTTAAAGTATGTCTCCAGCATAACTGTGTTTTTTAGGTTATTTGTGTGTGCAGTAACTTTAACAGGTGTGTGATGTTTGTCGTTTCAGGTGGCTCTGTCACAGGCCTGAACTCACCTGAACTCTTCTCACTTTGTATTGAAACATTTCATTATTATTTCACACTAAAATGTCACTTTTTAAACAGCACCCTATTGAACTCGTCACATGTCGTAGCAGCAGACTGCCTTTCTGTCCGTTTCAGACGTTGTTGTATTTTGTTACCGTGTGAAACCGACTGTGAAGACCGATGTGTGGAGAAATAAAGTTTATGTTGTGACTCGGTCTACACGTGTGTGAAAAAGGTTCTCCAGCAGTCTTTCATTTTAACACAAGTGTCTTTTCTTCAGTGACTCAGGATCAGAATAACGTTCTTTAAGATGTCTTTAAGATCATGGTAAATTAAAGCTACAATGAGCTATTGTTGCCTTCAAATCCTCCTGGGACATTTCTACATTTTCCCCTTTTTTATTTTCCGTCCGGTTTCTTCAAAACTACTGGCGAGCTTTTTGTGAAGCATGCCACACCTTGCAAAGTTTGGTTGGTAATTATGTCACGTTGTTTGTGACTTTCCACAGTTTTTGATATCAAAACAGTTCGTCGTATATTTAGTCAGTGTATATATCAGTTTTGTTTTTCTTTTGTCCAAAAAGTCGGCTTTCTTGGGATTCATTTTTTTATTTATTTGTCTTGGTTATACTTGTTAAAAACAAAAACAATGTATTTAAAAAGATCAGTTTTCAAAGCTGGACGCCGATTGATGGAAAAGCAGCAGCTTCCTAAATGTAGTTGAGGTGCAGGATGGAGGCTTGTTACTGCCTTCAAATGGAAGTATCTTTGCTATGTCTCTGAGCTTAACTCAGCTTCCAGAGTGTTTTTCATATACATATATATATATATATACACATACATATACACACACACACACACACACACACACACACATACATACTACATACATACATACACGTTGAGATACAGACAGGAAGTGAGGAGGAAGCCTCCGACATGCATGCAGGTGGTGTTTCCCCTGCCTATCAGGGCAGAACGTTTCTTACCTACGAAATCTTAAATCGGTGGTTTTGCTCAGAGCGACTCTTCTCGTAACACACGACATGTCTTGCAGACATTGTTACAGTTCAGCGGCTTCACGTGTTGGTGACCTGAGAGGAGGATCAGCTCTGTGTGTTCTGTAATAAAAGACAGCTCACAGAGGGATTCAACTTTAAGACGGACGGAGCTGTTACGTGAGCCGACTGCAGCAGCTGCAGCTTATACTGTCCATCAACACACACACACACACACACACACACACACACACACACACACACACACGATTTGTTCATTACAGTGTAAATGACAGATGATTATTTGGTTTTACATTAAAGCAAACTGCAGGTTTCATAAAATCAAAAGTAAAAAAACAAACCTCTGCTACAACAGGATACTTCGGAAACTAATGAGCTACATGTCGGCTGAGCTGTGCATTAAATTAATGCTGACACACCATAAATAAATCAAAGCATAGCTGAGTCTGACATCTTTCAGCTCAGTCCGACAGTGTAGAGCTGAGCCTGACAAGGCAGAAATGGAATAGGAGTAGAACGGTCATTAAACTGTTTTCCGTGTTCATCTGACTCGTAAAATGGCAAAAATGGCAAAAATGGCGGTTGTTGGACCGTTGGACCCGGCCTGCTGTTTAGCTCATTTTCTGTTACGATGTAGCATTAAAACATGGTGGAATTAGCAAGCTCGCTAGCTAGCCAGCTTGCTAATTCCACGATATTTAAATGCTACACTGGTTACAGAAAACGAGCCGAACAAAGCTCGTCTGGTTAGCAATGTGCTTTACTACGCTGTGACAAGAATGTGTGTTTTAAGCATTGAGTCGTTAAATTAAACTCTGTTATTCTGTCTCAATAAGCTTAACGTTTCTACTCCACAGCTTGTTTTATTAGTTACTGCACAACCTCGCCTCAGTGAGTCAGCGACTTTCCGTGTCTCCGTTTAGTTTAAATGGAAGTTAGTCCGCTACAACGGTCGCAATGGCAAACGCTACACATAAAAATGGCCGCCGCTCTGACCATTCAGCGACATTGATTTGAATGGGAATGTCCATCACACTCCTGAGGATAAACCACGGATACTTTATACAACTGAAAACCGGAGCTTGAGATCGAGTCTAATCTGTCCGATGAGGACGGCTTGTTGGCGCATTCGCCCCCCAAAAAAATGTAACTTCTGGTGTTCTGCGCAGTCGTGTGAAACAGGCCTGATGATGTGAGTTTTATTTTATTTTTTTATGTTCATGCAATGTAATTACAGCCCAGTGGTATATAGTACAACTGTTCCACATACAACTATAGAATGGTATAGTACACTTTGGAGGTACTTTGAGTATTTCCACTTTATGCTACTCTATAATGTAACTGAAGCTGTCAGATAAATGTAGTGGAGTACAGTTACATTGCAGATTTAAATTATTAATACAAAATATATTGAAATACATTATGTAAAATTATACATTAAACTATCCAACAGTATATAAAATAACTCCACCTTTATAGCTGCAACATTAATGCCTCACTAATTATAATCCAATAACAAATATATAGATTATTCTGAAATCAACCACTCTGCATAATGAGTACTTTTGGTACTTTAAGTATATTTTGATGCTAATACTTTGGTACTTTTACTGAAGTAAAGGATCCGGTTTCTTCTTCCATCACTAATGAGACTGTAAAGTAAGTTCATACAGTCTGTGAATGCTACAAACAGAGATCAGTACAGTGTGATCTGATATCAGCTGGCAGAGAAATACATCTGTATATGAATCAGTTTCTAATCCAGTCTGCTTAAAACACACACACACACATACACACACACACACACACACACACACAAAACAGCTGTTCAAAGTAAATATGGACTCCCCTCAGGGAGCCCTGAGAGACGCTGTGACCTCCTCATTACATCGCTTCGCATCTTTAATAAAGCGTTACGTTTTACCTGGTTACCGATACATGTACATTAAAATCATCCCACTTATTTTAAATGATTGTATTCAAGTATTGTGTAGGTTTCTTTTGCACAATATCTTTTTCTTTAAACTGGTACAACCCAAAGAGTTCAGAGTACTAACGCCACTGAGCTTCATCCTCTGGGGACCATGAACGTCTGTCTTCTCCCAAAACAATCAAGCAAAGAATTCACAGCAGCTTTAATATGAATAGCATCACTTACCGGTTTCACAAACGTACCCGTTACCTTCCACACAGACAGACTACCTGTGATGTTCTAGAGTCTGTCATCAGCTTCTACATTGACCTTCTTCCTCTTTCCTTCAATTGTAACTATTGGAACCGAGATAAAGAGACACACTAAATGTTTTATTTACATGTGAAATAGTTTTGGCCCCAAATGAAGAATGAAATGATTCAAACGTCCACAGAGTCACGTGACCGTAAAGAGTCCTGTTGAAACTTCATCAGTTTCATGATTGAACTCTAGATATTGAGTGAGTTTCTGATTGAAGAGGTTTAATTAAAACACGGTGGTACAGCGTGTTGTTCTCCATGTACTAAACTAAACAACATCTGTTAGTAAAGAGAACGACAAAATAAAAGCATCGGACTGATCTTATGGCAGCAGATTACATCATCGTCTCCTCTGAAGCAGAACTTTGACAAAGAACGAGACACAAATTTCTCTGTAAATATTAACATTTATTTAAGTATACAATTTAGTATTCTCATTGCCCCTCCCCCCCCACCCACCCCCTTTTCACAGGTTCAGTATCTCGGCTTCTCGATGCAGCATTAAAGCCTCGTTGGAGGACGTTAAAAACTCTTAACACGAACAGTTAAAACGAGCGTGGGGTTATTTCTCTTCACAGGCATCGCCAAACCCACAAGCTGCTTGCAAATGCCACATTTGGTTTATTATTATTTGCTCTTTTTAAAAACGTATTATTCTTCACGACGAGGCATTTACAGTCGCGTTGCATAAAATTATATTTTGTTAACTGGAAGAGGATGAATTATATTTTTTATCTTTTAATGTTTTAGTTCTTTTGCATGACGTGAAATTTGTTTTGAAATACCGTCCGGAGCGCCGTTTGGATGTTTGCCCTCCTGCAGAAAAAGTAACGGAATGACGTCACAACAAAAACAACCAACCAGACGTTAAGAACAAAACTTCTATCATTTCACAAATGCCACAGTGTGTGTGTGTGTGTGTGTGTGTGTGTGTGTGTGTGTGTGTGTGCGTACGTTACCCTGCGCAGAACATGTTTCTGTATCAAGCCAAAGAGGGCGAAACGTCCTCCGCCATGTTTGTAGTCCTGTTTTTTTAAAGGTCGACATATTAACCCTTTAGCTTCTTAAAAGGGTCACGGTCACAGTAACCTGCTCGAGACGACATGAAAACGACTCGACAAATGCACACCTGAAAAAACACAAAACGTAACTATCATATAAACTGTGTGCAAATAAACGGCTTTTAACGTCATTAATAAAAAACGTAAAGTTGAAAATCCACACGAGGCGACCGAGCCGCCGCATTTTTGGTCAAAAAAAGGGTTCATGAGGAAAAATAACACGACTAAACTTACAATTTATTAGGAAACTCGGAGGTACGAAAAGAAGCACGGTAAGAAAAATAGTGTTATATCGCGTTTTTAAACCGACCGCTGTCAGAACACAAAGAGGATCCTGCCTGTTTGGTCGCACCTTTACGTCTCCCTCTGCAGTCTCCTTCACGAGGAACGAAAACAAGAAATGAACACAAAACAACAACGAGCCCACGAAGACTCCAGTTCAGACTCCTAGTGTTTGATACCGTGAATAATGAAATGTGGCCCCGGGCGTCTGTCTCCACACTGTGCTGATGGCGGCGTTAAGTGCTTTCTAATGACGGGATGAGAGGAGTCTTTAACGGTGAGGATGTGTGACGAACTTTACAGATTTAACAGATGAGGTATTGCACGGATTAATTACAACAAATCATAAAAAAAAAAGCAAAAAAAGGGCAAAAATAAATATACAGCCAATTCATACAACATTTACATTGCAATGTTAGTCGGATGCTGGAAGATTTTTAGAGGATATTTTAGTGTCAGCAGAAGGTGCGG
>NW_022280032.1:530966-533040 GCF_004355925.1 Anarrhichthys ocellatus
GGGGGGGGGGGGGGGAGATGTCTTCACTAGTCGTCCCACTCGTCGTCGTCTTCGAAGTCGTCGACTTCGTCGTCATCCTCGTCTTCGTCTGAGAAAAGGACACACGTTTAAAATTTTAAGTGTTTGCTGCCGAGATTTAGAAGAGAAGATGGATACCAATCTCATGTCCGGTTAGCTTAGCACAAAGACTGGAAGCAGGGGGGGGGGGGGAAACAGCTAGCCTGGCTCCGTCAAAAAGATAACAAAATTCCCCCACAATCCATCTCGTTCAGTACTGACTAAGCCAGCAGCATTTAATGTGTACATGTGTGAGGTTAAGCTAAGAACCCTGGACGTCGCGATGGTGTCGGCAGAGTTACCTGAGGAATGGATGGCTTTGCTCCTTATCAGCATCACTTCCATGAGAGCGCCGACGATGCCCGCCGTGGGAGCAGACCCCGGCGGTCCGGACTCCGGAAGATCCGGCACCTGGAGACACACACAAACAGATCCGGTCCAGTTACTGCAGGTACAACCTGATGTTTCTCTGACCGTGTAAAGAAGTGATGCACCAGAACGTGGTCTTACGTTCTTGAGCTGGATTCCCTGTCGGATCTGGTCCAGCAGGGCGTCCCGTCCCACGCCGGAGGCCGGCGTTCGGTTGTTCTGCTCCACCTTCTTCAGCTGAGCTCCTCCTCTGATCTGCTCCAGCAGCGCCGACTTCCCGCCGGGGCTTGGCGAATTCGGGGAGTTTCCGCACCCGCTGATGCCGTCCAGCTCCGGAGGTGGAGGGGGGCCGGGAGGGGGAGGAGGAGGAGGAGGTGGTGGAGCGGGGGCGGAGCCGACAACTGGAGACTGCTGGGCCACCGGCGGAGGTGGAGGGGGCGGGGCTTGTGGGGAGATCGAGGCGTGCAGGCAAGACAGAGGAGGAAGAGGAGGAGGCTGGTGGTGGTGGTGATGGTGGGGGGGAGGAGGAGGAGGAGGAGGGGGCTGGTGACCTCCCCTAGTGGGAGGAGGTGGAGGAGGTGGGGCACCCAGAGTTCCCGGTCTGGACGGAGGCGGAGGGGGAGGCGCTGAGGCGGGGGCTCTGGACGGAGGAGGGGGAGGCGGGGCTCCGCGTCCTCCTCTGGACGGGGGAGGAGGAGGAACAGGGGGAGCAGCCGAGTTGTGTGGTGGTGGAGGAGGTGGAGGAGGACCGCCACGAGAAGGAGGTGGAGGGGGTGCTGCAGGGCGGGGGGGGGGACGACAAAATGACACGATATCTTTAGGCAAACAGTTCCCAAACCCTGCTTCTAAAATGTGCGGATCTGATGCTTTTTAAAGGAAACTGAATGGATCTGTTTTTGAAATGTTGGGCGAACAAAAGAAGTTTGAATTAGTTAACCGAGGCTTTATGAGACGTTGTGACCGACACTTTTCACTACTTTATAATGTTTTAAAAACTAAATAATTGATTGAATTATCTAGACATTAATGGATAATGAAACTAATTGCAAGTTGCAGCACGAAACTGCATTATGAAAATAAAGCCACTTCTGTACTAGAAAAACATCACACACACACACACACACACACACACACACACACACACACACACACACACACACACCTTTAGATTCAGATCACTCTCTGCTTTCACACCAGCAGAGGTTAACATGAATAAAACATGCAGAAGAAGAAGAGTCTGTCACGAAGAATAAAACTGACAGAGAAAAACGTTTCATCGGCATTTCAACTCGACTGTCTGACGGAAAAATACAAAATACAGGAAGACGGACGGAAGAGATCCTTCAGGATGAAAACCGTGAGACGAATTTAAATCAGTTCATAAAAAATAATGAAAAGTTATTTTGTTTTCCATTTCAAAAGATGGTGAAGCTCTCAATTCATTCAGTAAATCTGTGACACCTGCAGTAACAATAGTGCACAACAAGATTCCATATCTATTGTATCGAATAATAAGAAAGAATAAATCCTTTACAGACGCTTTAATATGCAACTTTAAATACTTTATACGTATTCTTATGCAAGGCTTTACTGTCCCATGAGAGTTTAAACAAATGGAAACAGTACTTGCAACAGTGCCAATTCAAAC
>NW_022280032.1:568040-579109 GCF_004355925.1 Anarrhichthys ocellatus
TGGTGGACACTAGAGAGAATGCAGCTTTAACACATGAAGCATTGGCTTCACCTTTCACGACTGGATGTTGCCGCCTGGTAAATTTTCATATTTAGAGGATTTTGAGACGGGGAACATCAATACTTCCCCATTACTGTAGCTAAGAACAGCGTCATGAGCCGCTAGCATAGCTGTAGACTCTTTGTCTCGTATATTTGTTTGCGGCATATAAACTGGACTATTCTGTGGTGTTAGTTATCTGTTATCTGTTTTGGAAGTAAAGCACATGGCACATCCTTGTTGCTGGTCCACCACAGATAGTGTTTTCAGCGATTTACTACAGTTCTTTGAGTTTGCATTTTTCAGGAAGATTACTTGTTTTTTCCGTCAAATAATTTTTCCTCCATTAAATACGTTTCTAAATTACCAGGTAATTGTAGTCCACAGTAGGTCTAGACCCTAGAATGTGCTCCAGTCTGTTTACCGTCTAGAACTTCATCCGCCGTTTGGTCCAGTAAATGAGAGTCCTGTTGGGCACAGATGAGGAGGGGCCAAACCAACAATAGTGGGTCATCTCTGCCCCGAGAGCAGCCAGGAGACCCGAGAGAGGGACGACAGGGGGGACAGACACAATTCAGCAGCTCATCAGATGGACAACTTCTGTATCTGAGCTTTTTAAACAAAAGAGACGAAGAAATCATCCCACAGGAGGCCTTGATCTTCGGCACAGTCAGCAGGGACGGGAAGGTATGTTACCTTAAAATCATAAAACTGTCTTAATCTTCTCTTATTGAAAGTTTTCGTTTTTTGCATCAAACTATTAGAGGCAGGTCTGGTTACAGTTTTTGTCACATTAGAAAAAGCAAATTGTTGGTTGAAAACGCTGCTGACTTTTTAATGTTTCCAGCTAATGCCTTTTAAAATGAGAACTCTGTACAATGATCTCAATTATGCACACAAAATAAATACATTTCATATCAGCCTATCATGACGTAACAACACAACAACTCAACGCAACGTAACAACTCAACGTAACAACTCAACGTAACGTAAGAACATAACTAGGCTAAATACATAACAACTGCCCTAAGCGGACTTTCTTAGGTAACATTGCGTAAGAAGCGTAAAGTCAACATTTACTTTTGGTTTCACACGGGACACGATTAGCGGTCTCCTGGGTGAAAGTCCTGTGTTTGTTTGACCCCTCCCACTCAAGCTCAGTGGACTTTCTTGCTCGTTATACTTGTCTTTATCACTTACTGTATGTTTTATTAATGGTGGCTTGATATACAATGTTACCTTTTCTGCGTTCTGCCCATTGTCCTACATCCTCTTCCTTCGGGTTGATTTCAGCATGTAGATATATCCAAATCTTGACACACCTGCGGTGACTAGTTATGGTTGCCAAGCTATCTGATATCTAAAAAAAGATGCCTGTCAGAAAAGGTTAAATTAACTGCTGAGCACCAAACTATGATTCAAAAAGAGCAAAACTCAAACTCTCACGAGAAGAATAAAAGAATAAAAGAAATTAAAAAAAACAGATGGATGGACCGATGGGCTTAATGACTAATCTGTAAAATGTAAAACGCAGCTTGTCGTTATTGCAGCAGTGAGGTGTTTTGGGCGCTGGTGGTAATAAAACCATAAAATCACATCTGGAAACTGCAGCAGAGAGACCGCGGTCTGAAAACCACACGTGAACCATAATCAAGACTCCACCGAAACCTGGAAATGAACCAGATGTAATCAGTGTGCGTGACAGTTACAACGGCTTCAGATAAACTAGTTTGTTCGACATGTCGACGAGCCAACGAGCACTTTGTTTGAAGCAGACTGAAGTCCAAAGTTTAGTTGCAATAATGAATTTTTTTGTATTTGTGGATGTATGTGAGTGACACGACCTCTCATTACGAATAACAGACAGCTGCAATATGAAAGTGTGAATACAATCCTGATAATTTAGCTATTCTTGAAGTAATGGTGCTAAACATGGTTTGTTTGTCCTGAGGGTGAATGTGGCCTATATTTATCTCTTTCAGTTGGATATGCAAATATATTTGTGTCTCAATTCTGAGCATGTGAAGGGATATTTTTAACACAGAAAAATATATCTTTTGTATGCACATAAGTTATATTTTGTCGAGAAATTATTCCACAAAGAATACTTTAATTAAAAATATATTTTTTCCTTCGTAAATATATTTTTTGTGTTTGCGTTTTTTATTTTGCATCATCCACATTAGCGCACAATGTCAACACTCATAAATAAGACCCCTGCCTTCCTCAGGTTCTCAGCTAGTGTTTATATTCTGGACTACATGTCTTCAAGGATCCATCACGACCCTGTAGTCCTGTTGTACTGCTGCAGGTCTCCGGTTTGTGTGTCTAATCCAAGCAGTCTCTCTATCAACTCCGATGACATAGGATCATTACAGGAGAAAAATATTATTTCCACCGCTAATGCTCTTTAATTGGTGGAACATAATGTTGCTGTTCTCACTGTTTGGGTCTGTTCAGCTCCATCTCAGTTTGAATAAGTTCTGATTATTTGTTAATGGATCAGGTCAATGAAGACCTCCAGTCTGGAGAATATATCTTTAATCTGGCTTTAATGCACAGCCATCTCTTTAACACACACACACAATTGTCTTGTAGACACATTTGCAACCCCACACATACATAATGAAAAAATGTACATGTTGGGAGTCGAATCAGCAGTCTGAGTCAGACTTTCTGTGGTTTTAAAGCCCCTTAACACACACATACACACACACATACACACACACACACACACACATACTATGATGTGTGGTGTTGCTGAATAACTCTGTTTCTGGTTGTTAGTCGTTAACGCTGGATCATTAAATGCTAATTCAAGGCTGGCTTCATATTTTCCAGACTACACTGTACAAACTGGTCCTGAATCAAACACACTCGCTCAGATCCATCCAGACCAGCCCGAGACCCCCGAATACAACATGTCCACATCTGCACACACCGCTGCCAACACGTAGCAGACAATCCAGCTAACACAAGCCAGCTAGCTCTGAGAGGGGGTTTGCCCTCTTCAGTATGAATGAAAATGAAATAAAATGCTAAGAGGGAGTAAACAGCCCAGAGTAGAGAAAATAGAAAGAAACCCAGAAAGCTACTCTGCGTGACTTGCTAGCTGGCCAGCTGGGGCCATGTCGTTATTCCAAAGCCCCAAGCGTCTGAAAAATGTCCCATTCGACCAAGAAGACCTTTTTCCGACAGCCTGTTATTCAACATTTTTCCTAAAGCCTGTTAATACAAAAATACTAAATGTTCATGCAACAGAAGCACATGGTTAATTATTATGCAGAATGACCCTTCCCAGATGCTTTATTCTTTTCATACTATGGCGAAGGAATGACCCGCCCTGATCCAGTGCCTTTAGTTGGCTTACCCTTAATATCTTACCCTGAACTTCACCAATTCCACTCCTCATGCCTAAACCCAACCAACCAACGAAGGTGGTGGGTCACGCCTTTCGCCAGTAGGAAAACAAATCTGGAAGGTCAGATGATGTCATTCTGCTTAATCATTAGCGTTGTGCTTGTGTGTGTTGGTAATGGGCCTTTGGAACATTAGTTTGTTTTGGGGATAAGGGGCCGTCGGACAAATGGGTCATCTTTCGGACAATAGGATTTTTTAGAATAAAGGACCGGCAGATCCCGTTAGCTCACCCATTAGGCTTGCTATGTGTCAGGTACCTTGAATGTGAACAGAACAATTAGTTTACATAATTTATTAAAAGAATGTTTGTTATGAAGGTTAAATAGCCTACAGACACAAACATCGGCCTCCTGTGTGAAGGATCCATCTGGTCTGACCTCAGTTAGGGTTTCTTCCTTTCTTCTACCCCTTAAAGGGTGTTTTTTTTTGGGGGGGGGGGGGGTTCCAGTACCGATCTGAGGATTCTGGGAATAAAACTCTTTTCTGTTGAATCCGGGAAGGATCCTAATTGACTTTCCATTCCATGCATTGTTCCTGTGGTGCCGGCACATAATTGGAAGACATTACATGCCACCACCGTGTAAAGAAGCTGAGGCCCTTTCATGTGTTCTTTGGGCTGCTCTGTGAGGCTGTGCTGTGCTTTAAGCTAAATGCTAAAGTCATGCTAACATGCTTGCCATAACAACGCTAACAGGGGGATGTTTAGCAGGTATAATGTTCAGCACGGTCACCATTCCAGTTAATTGTGTGAGCATGCCAACATGAGCTTATCTTCGCTAAAGTACATCTGAGGCTGATGGGAATGTCATTATTGCTGCAGGCAATATGATCATAAACCAAAGATTTGAACAAATTAAAAATGTTGAAAAGTTCAGACCATTGCTGTCTGAACTAAATATCCTGGCAATCCATCCAGTACTGGCTGACTGCCATCGCTATCACCGGAGCCATGCCAGTAGCGTGGTTAACATGAGGGTTGGATCCCACTGACAGTTTACCCCCTTGTCCTCATCTGGATCCCATTAGTTGAGTTCAGCTGCTTTTTTGCCGTTTCGATGTGTCCGTCTGAGACAAAACATCAAACTGGATCTCCTGTGTCAGTTTGGACTGAGCATTTGGGGGGTCTTTCTTGTGGTCTGGAGCTGCCGTGTTTCCAGGCCTTTTGGTGGTTTGGAGGACAGCCTGAGTGGCTTCACCGCACTCTGTTTGTCTTGGATCGGCATCATCAGAAAACCCATCCAGCCTGGAGGATTACGAAACTGGTTTGCGAGACACACAGCATGTAGAAATGCTTTCCCAAGCTCAGCCGGAACATGAGGAAACTTTCTGATCAATTGCAGCCTTCTTAAAATGTTTTGGAAGGAAACAGTTTGACAATTTATTTGTGACTGTAACTCTCCGTCTTCTCCTCCATCTCTGAGCTCACTGATCCGCATCCAAGATTAAAGCGATGATAAAGTTCTCATGCCATTAAACTCAGCAGAGAACATCAGCTCCAGGCCAGCGCCTCCTCAGATGAATGAAAAGTTGAAATGATGGGAGAAGCCTCAGCCCACCGGTGGTTTCCTGCTCTGCTGCTCTGGTTACAAAGAGAATGATGGGAGATTTTCCATGGCGTCCTTGGAGGCAACCTCAGTGGCCATGTTTCCCAAGAGTGGGGTCACGATGTCCCCCCACCCTCCAACCCGACTTTGGAAAAACTGAAATATGAATTACTTGCATATGAGGGGGCGCCATCAGCAATTAGATGGGACTCTTATGTAAGGAGCTGGAGGGAGCAGTTTCAGAGGAATGACAGAGAAGAAAATAAAAAGCAGAGCCACAAAGAGACGAACCATGATTTCTGAATGTGTAAACAGCATGGGCTCTTAAGCTTTGTAGTTGATAAAAGTACAATTAATTAAGAAATAGCTGCTTGATTCTGAAACTATTCAAAGATACAGATGAAGAATGTGTATCTTTCAAATGTTTATAAACCTTATATCGACATTTTAACTTGGCCCTAAATACAGCAATTGATTTTTTTTTCGGTTTGAAGAACTGCTGCAAACGTTGGGGTAATTGCGAACTGACTGCAGTGGTTAGGAGCAGTTAACATTTTCTCATGACAATTTAAGACATATGTCAATTTAAAAGTTAGGTATTAACAACCTGTAAAGACATCTACGTTTGTCAACATTTTCATGGCTGTATTTCTGTCTTTTTCGATATCGGAAAATATCGTCCACAGTCTGAATTTCTCCCAGAAAAATGTATCAGCTGCAGTACATAAGCTCCTCATTAAAGCAGCATTATATATCTCTGATGTTTTTAACGAATTAAATCAGTAAGAATCTATGTCAGTCCTGCAGAAGGACCATCTGACTGTAGGGAAAGCGTCCCTTAGTTACTGGTCAATGTGTGTTAAGAGGGGAAAACTTACCCTGATTGCTTTCCCGATCCACACAGTCTCTGCTGCTTTAGGATTTGAACCAGCATCCTTTTCATCCCAGTCCTGCTCCCTCTGAGAACAGGGGAGCTTTTGTGTTTTGTTGTGTGGTGGAATTTGGAGCATTCATTTCACTGATCATCACTCATGTGTCCTCTCACAGGCCTGGCTGATTATCTCTGCTCACTGAAGCTCAAAATGTGTTTATTGTCTCTCCAAACATGTCGATTCTCTCCTTTTCCGTAGGACCACTAATTGCTCCATGAGGAATCAGGGGCCATGGCGCTGATGGGGGTCCGTCTCCTGGCACTGGCCTTGTGGGTTGGTGTCGGAGAAAAGCTCCAAGTTCTGGGTGATCAGATGAAGCCGGCCCGGGCGCCTCTGATCCCTCACCGGCCTTTTGTTGTAGTGTGGAACGCTCCGACCGAGTCCTGCCGCCTTCGATTCAAGGTGGACTTGGACCTCAGCGTTTTCGACATCGTAGCGAACCTCAACGAAACCCTAAGCGGACCAAACGTCACCATATTCTACCACAGCCACTTGGGATACTACCCGTACTACTCCAACTCCGGGGTGCCCATCAACGGTGGACTGCCACAGAACCAGAGCATCTCCAAACACCTGAGCAAGGCCCGGGCAGACATCGACAAGCTAATCCCCCACAAGGACTTCAGAGGCCTGGGCGTCATCGACTGGGAGAACTGGAGGCCTCAGTGGGTGCGAAACTGGGGTGCCAAGGACATCTACCGCAATAAGTCCATGGAACAGATTCGGAAACTTCACCCGAACTGGCCGGAGAGCAAAGTGGAGAAGGTAGCGAAGGAAGGTTTCGAGAGGGCTGGGCGGACCTTCATGAACCTGACCTTGGCCCTGGCCGAAGGCCGCAGGCCGGACGGGCTGTGGGGGTTTTACCTGTTCCCAGACTGCTACAACTACGGGTACAAGCAGCACCCGCAACGGTACACAGGCGAATGCCCCAACGTTGAGCATGTGCGCAACGACCATCTGATGTGGCTTTGGAAGGAGAGCACAGCCCTCTTCCCGTCCATCTACCTGGACTACGAGCTCAAGTCCTCCTCCAACACTGTCAAGTTCGTCCACTACCGAGTCAAGGAAGCCATAAGGATCGCGTCCATCGCCCGCACAGACTCCACACTGCCAGTGTATGTCTACTCCAGACCTTTCTACGCCTACACCTTTGTGGTTCTTTCCAAGGTGAGTTTTTCAGTACTTCTTCAGTAGTTCTTTTTTTTTAAATAAGCAGAAAATTTGCTGAGTCAACTGGCAGGAGAAAAACAAATACTGCAATTCTTTGTGATTTAACGTTTAACTTGATCTTTCTGTCATGATGGTTGCTTGTTGTTTGTGTAAATATTGTAATTAAACAGTTTTAAGCCGTTCCCTTTACAGCAACGTCAGTGTAGTTGAACAAATACCTTAAAGATGCCTTCCCATAGCACTCAAGGTGTTCGTAGCCCCGAGAGCTTTAGTAGATGATGAAAAAGTGGAAGAGAAGGACTGAAGCTTTTGGATTGTTGCATGTGCCATAAAGGGTCAATTATAACCAGACAGTTATAGTTAGATCTGTATGTTTACTGGGATACAAAGGCCCCTGTGATTCTTTTTTTTTCTTCTTTTTTTTTTAGAGCGATCTGGTTCACACCATTGGGGAGAGCGCCGTCTTGGGAGCGTCAGGTGTCGTCCTCTGGGGATCATCAGAGTACGCACGATCACAGGTAATGTTACACTATAGCAAAAATAAATAAATAGTTGAAAGTGTCGAGTTAGAGCTGATAAAAGTGGTGAAAACTTGGCGTTTATATAAACTACAGAGGTTTTAGACTATGTTTCAATACTAAATTCAAAAGCGAAATCTTTAAATTCAGATCAAAGTAACAGCCCTTAACCGAATGCATTATATAGCATTACCACTATATTATAGAATACATTACATAAAACAAGCCACAAAGCAGTCGTGAACAATAAATGTGAATGACAGAAACTCCATGCAGTCACTGTGCATAAACAAAGCCAACCGAATGTTTCTAAAAATAGTGATTTTGGGTTTTTTTCTGACCAAACTCCGAAAGTCAAAATCTGAGAAAAGCATCTGATTTATGTGAGAAAGTGGTCTGGATTTCTGTTGGAGTCTGTGGATTGTTTTGAATCCTGTTTACAGCAGACAGGGCTGTAAATCTAGAAGAAGGAAAATCTGTAATGTAATTATCACTGAAGAGAAAGATTCAAACATACTATGACACAACTCAAACACTGGAAATGAGCTCATTCTCATTGGAGTTGAACATTTCCATGGTCGGTCATCAGACTCTTGAAACCTTTTACATATCAGGCTGGTCTCATCCAGCATTGGTAGCTATACCTTCAAAAAAATAACGCGCCGTAATTCGTAGATATCCCACGAAATAAGTTTGTCTGTATTGCACAGAAAAATGCACGAGGAAGTCTAAAGACCATGAAGGCCTACACAGTGGAGTGGAATGGGTCCAACATACATCGATCTTTCAGCCAGGAGATCGCTGTTCCTTCCACATGTGAAACGAGAAGTCAGATATATTCGTCACGTAACTTGTGTACTTCAGTAACCGCACTTCCATAGTTATTTTAACCTAAACAGCCACGGTCTTTTCCTAAAACTATATAAGTATTTTTGTAATTTAAATATAACTAACGATCTTTTATTAAACACAATCAAGTATTTCACAATATTTTCCCAAACACATAAGTATTTCATGATCTTTCCCTAAACCTAAGTATTTGTGTTGCCTGGACCTATCCGAGTTGTTTCCTGTGAAAACGGAAGCTTATTTTGAAAAGACTGTATTCATGTAACGAGCATTAATTGACACGTGTTGGTGACTCTTCATGAAAAACAATTAGGTGTACCTTTTGCAAGACATCATACAAAAAGTTGTATCAGGATACGTTACCTTTTCCGTTTAATTGAACTGAGTTACTTTTAACATCTTTGGGTTCTTTGACCTCACTACTAATGGCATCTGTCTCCTGCCTCCTCCAGAGGAACTGCCTGACAGTGAAGAAGTACATCGACGGTCCGCTGGGACATTACGTCATCAACGTCACCTCCGCCGCCAAGCTGTGCAGCAAAGCGCTTTGCAAGAAGAACGGCAGGTGCGTCCGCAAGAGCCTGGACTCGGGCGCCTACCTGCACCTGAACCCGCGCTTCTTCCACATCCACCGCAACCCGGCGCCCAGGGGCCCCCGCTTCCACGTCAGCGGCCACCTCAACAACCACGACATCCTGGACATGAAGCACAAGTTCACCTGCCAGTGCTACCAGGGCTGGACAGGCATTTACTGCGAGATGCCCCAGGCTCCCCCCCCTCCTCCTCCGTCGCCGCCTCACCCCGCCTTCCCCCTGCCTCACCCCGGGGAGAACAGCCTGCTGGGTGATATCCTGCTCCTCCTAACCCTCCATTTCTCCTGTCTCTGTATCATCATGTTCCTGGGCCTCTGTCTGGTTATCAAGTGTCTGATACTGTAGACGCCAAGACTTCATCTTTAGCATGTTAGCCAGACCTGAAGTGAGATCAGCTGCAGTTCCTCTGATGAAGAAAACTGTATTGACATCAATGGGAAAACCAGTCAGAGAACAGTCAGTTCTCAGTGGCTGGATTTACTTCAACTAATGTTTGTCTTAGTGGTGATTTTGAAAATGATTATTTTAATTAAAGCAGTATTTCACTATTATGAGTTCTTGAGTATCAAAAACGTCTGGAGGCTGAAAAACTTTATATTTACAGCACCTTTCAAACAGGTTAGTGCAGCTCACAGATGAACAACAGAAAGAAGACAGAAGAAGTGTGGACTGGGAATACAACAGATAAAGCAAAAAAATTCAATTTGACAATTTAAGACCAATACACACAAGACAAAAAAACATAAAATATAATGAATAGAATAGAACAATTTAAGTTTGCAGCTTGCTTTTTTGCAAGAAGAAAATTCCACAATGTCCTGATTTCAAAGCAAAAGAAAAGCATCCATAGAAACCAGTGAACCAACCATAACCTCTTTGCATCAATCATTCATTTTCTGCCACTTATGGGTCCGGCTCATACGTCTGTTAATCGTACATCACATCCGTCTGCTGATCCACGTCCTCCAGCTCCTCGTACAGTTGTTTCTATACAACAACAACAACAACAACAACAACAACAGTACAGTCATTCAACAGAAACACAAAGCAGCCAGCTGTTTACCGTGCATGGAAACCTATCAGCACCTCTAGTCCTGTGTTGCAACTCAGACAATATGTTTGCGTGTAAAAACTGTTGTCTATCAAATGAGTGCATCAGGAGCTGCTGTAACTCAATCTGGTCAACCTTTACTTACTCGAGGGAGAAATGTTATCTCCCCTCGGATACAGTCTTAAAACAGGCGACCGGGAATCAGTTCTGATCGCGGGTCCAGACCACATCAAGTGGCTCCATCTTACACGAAGGAGCAGCACCGTGAGCTCCTTCCACTGCGTCCGTGAGGCTGAGCACCGACGACATGTGAAGAAACCACCACTAGTGTCCAATGCTAATCTGTGTGCTCAGTATGTTCCAAACATATTTTTGACAAAATACACAGCCGTGTTTATTTCCATGGATTATTTGTTTGCTGTGAAACTGGGTCTCCATGTGAAACTGCAAGCTACAGACCATTCAGAGCCTCCCGGAGGGGAATGAATACAAACAATGCTGATGATGCTTTTGGGTTTTTAAAAATGAAATGAAAGAAAAAAACGTGACCACTTATTCTTACATGTTTACGTACAACAAAACTGCCTTTAGTAAAGGGGTTCTGCACTGAGAGTTTGCATGTTCTCCATATGTCTGCGTGGGTTTTCTCTGGGTCCTCCAGACAAGGTTAGATTAATTGTTGACTGTTATAAATTGCCCGTATGTGTGATCGAGAATGGTTGTCGGTCCTGTTATCGGCTCTAAAGATAAGCCGATGCAGATAAAGAAAGGATGGTTGGTTGGAAAAACAGGTCTGTCATCCAGAATCATCTGCTGCAAAACTAACAAAGAACCAGCAACTTCTGTAATTTGACTGGTTTGCAGAGAGAGAGAGAGAGAGAGAGAGAGAGAGAGAGAGAGAGAGAGAGAGAGAGAGAGAGAGAGAGAGAGAGAGAGAGAGAGAGAGAGAGAGA
>NW_022280032.1:579119-579346 GCF_004355925.1 Anarrhichthys ocellatus
AGAGAGAGAGAGAGAGAGAGAGAGAGAGAGAGAGAGAGAGAGAGAGAAGGAGAGATAGAGAGAGAGAGAAGGAGAGATAGAGAGAGAAGGAAAGATAGAGAGAGAGAGAGAAGGAGAGATAGAGAGAGAAGGAAAGATAGAGAGAGAGATAGAGAGAGAAGGAGAGATAGAGAGAGAGAGAGAGAGAGAGAAGGAGAGATAGAGAGAGAGAGAGAGAGAGAGAGAGA
>NW_022280032.1:579446-583478 GCF_004355925.1 Anarrhichthys ocellatus
AGAGAGAAGGAGAGATAGAGAGAGAGAGATAGAGAGAGAAGGAGAGAAAGAGAAAGAGAAAGAGAGAGAGACACAGAGATAGAGAGAGAGAGAGAGAAAGAGAAAGAGAAAGAGAGAGAGACACAGAGATAGAGATAGAGAGAGAGATAGAGAGAGAAGGAGAGATAGAGAGAGAGAAAGAGAAAGAGAGAGAAAGAGAAAGAGAAAGAGAGAGAGACAGAGATAGAGAGAGAGAGAGAGAGAAAGAGAAAGAGAGAGAAAGAGAGAGAGACACAGAGATAGAGATAGAGAGAGAGAGAGAGACAGAGATAGAGAGAGGGAGAGAGAGAGAGAGAGACACAGAGAGACACAGAGATAGAGAGAGAGAGAAAGAGAGACACAGAGATAGAGATAGAGATAGAGAGAGAGAGAGCGAGAGAGACACAGAGATAGAGATAGAGAGAGAGAGAGAGAGAGAGAGAGAGAAAGTGATCTGGAGTTAATTCTCTCCAGCAGCAGGACACAAATAAACATTACACTTCTACAAAATCCTCAGAAAAACAATCAATAAATCAACGAGAATCCAAGATGACAGTTCAGCCGTGTTTACAGCATTTGTTTAATTCGGGACAATGACTGTGATCGTCAGCCTGTCCGGTCAAATGAGTCACAGCGAGCTGCGGCGGGACGCGTCACGTGACCGGGACTGTTTAACAATAGTCTCCGTTTGTCCCACGGGGAAGGAAAGGGAGGGGCGGCCGGGCGCCAAACAACTGTTTGGAGAAGCTTCTGTTGCGATTCATGACTCAAGAAGAAGAAGAAGAAGAAGAAGAAGCTGTCAAAACAGAGTAAACTGAGGATTACGGAAAGTGCTGAAGTCAGCTGATTGTAAATGAAGGTCTTTGTCAACTCGACTAACAGCAGCTTTAGAGTTTCATCACTAATCTGCTGCTGCAGGAGGACCGCAGAGCTGCACGTTGTTCATGTTTATGCTCATGAATAAGATATGTATTTATCTGCAGGTGATGGCCGAGAGATCTACAGTCCTGTAATCACTGACCTCATTTTAACCAGATAGCAAATTAGCAGCTTTGAAGGAATGGTTCAACATTCGGGGAGACACTCCGAGTGTCTTTATGTCTTCCTGAGAGTCAGAGTTAAGTACAGAGCTGAGGTCAGCATGTGGGTAGCCAAGCTTAACGTGAGGAATGGAAGTATGGAAACAAAGTTCAAACATGCACCCAACAGCACAGGCTGGTTCATGCCAGCAGTCGATGCTGATGAAAAAGAATGTGCTGTAACTCGTAGAAATTATTTCTTATATCATCAACGTAACTTATGAACGAGTAAAGACCACAGAAACCCACACAGGACGAGAGAGAGAGGAGGTGGACGGGTCCATCAAACATGGATCCTTCACCGGCGGTTTGTTCCTCATGTGAAAGTCAACATTGATTTATTTGTCACAGAATTGTGCTCTTCAGTATCAACACTGTTGTAGTCGTTTTAACCCAAACTGTCTTTTCTTCAGCCTAACTCAGTATTTCACCATCTTTTCCTTTGCTCTGCTGTTCTCTAAATCTCTTTCTGATGAACCTCTGCCTGGCTCAAAACACAGTGACTCAGATTATTTCATAATGGATGAAAGAAAAGGAGAGTTTTTCCAGGAAACTCACAATGAATCTTTGATTGGACCGACGAGTGGAAACTGTCAGATCCACTCGGCAGGAACATTCATCCACTCTTAGATTTGCAGTTTTTTAAATAATGTTAAATAATCACACCCACACCTCATTCCTTCCTCCCAAAAACATCAATATTTAGATTTCTTTCCTTCCCGACAGTCATTTGTTATTTCTATGAAAATCAACTAATGCGGAAAATGTATGAATCTATCACATTTAACTTGTTTTTCAAAGGTTACTCTACTGTTGAATACTGTTAAAAAATCCATCTGTAAAGTCTTACAAGTTAGTGGAGGGATATGTTGGAGCTCTGAGTTTGGGTTTTCCATCTTTTTCTGGAGCGAGAAAATCTCATTTTGCAGAAGGAGTGGAGGTTAGGTGGATGAGAAATGGCAACGAGGACCAATCACACCCGAGAAAGATAAACAGAATTTATAAAAAGTGAAATTATCTTGAAGATTGGAGGAACTGCATCTGAATAAAGCACTCGGTGGTTTCTGATTAATTGAGCTATTTGTTTTCACTATGAAACTGTGTATTTTGTATTTTATTCGCGGTAGCTGGTGGACAGAAAAGGGATTATACGAGTTATTATTTTACCTACTTGACCTCCTGCCTGCTGGTTGTATTGATGATGATCAGCTGACACGTCAGATGTCATAAATCAGCTGCAGCTTTGAGAAGAGGTGAGAAAGAAGAATCCTGCAGAAAGACTTCACATAATGACGTGAAAGCACTGAATGTATAGAAATGTTGTAAACTTGCAAAGAAAGTGAAATGTTTTTTCTAGTTTTTTATTTATCATGCACTTGGTGAGTAAAGGCCTTAAGTTTGATTTCCTGTTATCTGAGGTCCAGTGATAGAGAGTCTACAGATTGTGAAGCACTTTGAAGCAAATGTGTGGAAACCTAAATAAAATTCACTCAAACTTTCTTTCGATTTTCAACAAGCTTATTTCTTTAACCTTTTGGTGGCGCTAGATGAAAAGTCAGAGGATCAGCAGAGTCATTAAGATCCGTCCTCTGTGGACAATGAATGTCTGAGCCGGATCAACAGCCTTCAAATCTCTTCAGGAGCAAATGTGACTTTGGCAGCGCTGAAGCAAACTCAGCTGAGTAATTCTGACAGCGTGACTCCGTCGGTGTTATTATTGTTATTATCGTATTATGATGATTGACAGCCGAGGAAGTAAACAGCCTCAGCATTTGCAATTCACGATCCTCTCCCGTTTCCTGTCGCGGTCTTTTTCTTCTTCATCTTCTAAACACAAAGCAGAGAATGTGAGAACAAAGAGAAGCATGTTGTCGTTGAAAGTTAGATCAAGTTAAACTCTTTAAAGACACAGTTTCCTTCAACTGTTTTTACACGACCACATTTAAAGAGTTCCTCTTCTCAAACACTGTATCCAATATCCTCCTCATGAAATAAACTCCTGAGGTTCATCATTCAATATGTCTTAAACACAGAATCCACACGCCTGTAATTTAACAACCCACAGACATCAGTTAGCTCCTGTACTTTGAGCCAATAACCATAATCAGCTTTAGTTCGGTGTCAGCAGTCACTCTGCACTGAAGCTGAAGCAAAGGTTGAACAATCTGTCTGAGAACCTTTTCACTTTGTGAGAAATCAAACCGCTGATCTGCACGTTACAGGACAAGAAGACATACATCTTTAAAAATGGCTCATAAATATTTAGTTTTATTTCAAAAAAATGTTTTTAATTTATTCATTAACTTCCTAAAACAGCTGTCACAGTAGCCCCGCCCTAAAGCGTACCCTGCTTTATGGTCTGTGTGACTCTAAATGGACCATAATGTACTAAATGAACATCATGCTGTATTGAAGAAGACTTGAAACTAGAGATTGAGACCATAAACTCATGTTTACAATGTTTACTGAGGTAATAAATCAAGAGAGAAGTAGAGTCATTTTCTCATAGACTTCTATACAACCAGAGGAGTCGCCCCCTGGTGGTCACTAGAGAGAATGCAGCTTTAACACATGACGCAACGCCTTCATTCTGCAAAACCAAAAGTTGCCGCCTGAGCTTCCGCAATCGGTCGGGATGGAGATGTCAGTAAACGGCGTATGTGAGCAGAACGCGTCCTCGAGCTAACCGGTAGGGTGCGCTCACATGCACACTGGGATTACAACACACACAGAGGGAGAGTGACTTCTCTGCTCAGACATTACTGCACTATATCTTTACGTAGATAATAGCGCAGTCCGAGTCTGACCTGTGGCCCGGCTTCAGTCTGCGGCTCTGTTGTTTTTTTTGCAGCCAGTGAACAGGAAGTGACCATATGTGGACTGAGGAAGAGTGACGTAGAGACGCCGTATACGTCTCTGGTAGAGACCTGTCAAT
>NW_022280032.1:598478-622915 GCF_004355925.1 Anarrhichthys ocellatus
CTCTTTACAGTGTGTCTCTCCCTCTCTTTACAGTGTGTCTCTCCCTCCCTCCCTCCCTCTGCTCTCTAATCACTGTGTTGTGGTGGTTTCTCCTCCCTCTCCTCGCCGTATATAAGTGCGGATGGCTGGCTTGTGTCTCAGACGCCACACAGGGAACCAACGCGAGCGTGTCGGACGACGTACGGCGCAGAGGGCCACCATGACCCCTGCGGTGACCCCGGAGACAAGACCTCCACCCCCCCACCGGACTGCTAATAATCGGGCGTGTGCCGCATCTACAGGTGAGCAGCTCCAGTTGTCAGCTTTTGTTTTTGCTGCACAAAAGAGGACAGCAAAGTGTATTTTTAAACCCGGAGGGAGGCGGGGGAGCTCTGGGTTCAGCGTCTGTTTTGAGTGATGCAGGAAGGGGAAGGGGGGAGGAGGAGGAGGAGGAGGGGGGGGGCACGCCCTGCCATGCCAGGACTGTTGGCTCACCCTAACAATGGTCTGGCAGTGGAGGAAGTTTCACTGATGTAGAAATCAGCACATTTTTGAAGTGGTGTTTTTCTCCTATTTCTTTTTACCCAGCATGCATTAATGTTGCTGCTCATAAGCTGTAATGGGGACATTAAAGGTCTCAGTTAGGTGGAGTTTCAGTCATTTGGGAGACGCTCTGACTCATAAAGACTTACTGTAAATAGTAAAAAAAAAAAAAAACGTTGACAACACGGGAGGTCACGTTTGTTTTGAGGAATGCCAGCGAGAGCAGCTGGAATAAAGTTCATCAGGCGGCTATAAAAGAAAAGCAGTTCTTTATAGGAGCTTGTTGTTGTTGTTCGGTCTGAGGTTAAAGATCAGAAGCTGAAGTAGAGTCTCTTAATGAGCCGACAGGATCTCAGGATTGAGCTCTGCAGTGAAACTAAGTCGAGTAAAGACGAGTCCATCGGAGGGATGACTTGGCTTCAGGTGTTTGAAGAACAACAAAACATCTTATGATATATATCGATATATAGATATGGAGAGTCACATTGAACAACACGTTTTAGTTGCATTTTATTGATCCCCAGGGGGGTGAACTTCAGGTGTTACAGATGTACAAGAAACAATAGTATAAATATTATATATATATATATATATATATATATATATACGGAAGCCCTGAGAGGCCAAGTGAGAAATAATAATTTTGGTGATCTGTTTTCTAAGTCTGATCTAAATTGTTTTCTCTGATGTGTTTATGATTGAAACAGTTGAAAACTGTTTTGCCAACATATCCGAGTTTCTTTTGAAGAAAATATCTGTGAAAAAGGTTTTGGTGGACGATTTGTTTTTCTTTGTCAGAATCATTTTCAGTATTTGTTGTTGTAATAATCATGTTGGCCACAAGAGGCAGCAGTACATCACTATCTCATCCTCTCAATCAGACTAAAAGTATTCATGTTTTCTTCCAGGTCAATTTTAAGATAGAGCTCCGTTATAGAAACGACGACAAAGGGATGTCTTGGAAAAAGCAAAGACCATCAGAATAAATAAAGATCCATTTACACCTCCATTAGTTTTGCTTCCTCTCTTCCTCTGAGGTCCTCCATCTGTTTTCTCCATCAGACGAATCCTCCCCAAAACCCAAAGTCACCAATCTGTTTTCTCGGCGCTCACCAGGCGCTGTGATTAACGCTTTGGCTCAGCGGAGTGGAAAGACTTCCCCCCCGTCCTCCAGCTTTTGTTTTCAGGCTCTCGCGTGAGGAACATGAATCATGAACCAGGAATATTTGTTGAAATGCTCTCTTTGCTCTGGTTAGCGTGGTTCGACCAGCTTCTTGTCTGTGTGCGATTAGTGGAAAGTCCTGATGCAGAGTCGCGTGACGGAGGACTCGAGTCCAGTTTGGAGGGTTTTCAAGGTTCAGATTCAGTTGAAGCGTCACAGCGACTCCTCTGCTCTTGTGTGTTGTATGAGTGTTCCGCCATGTAACAGGCTTCTCTGTTGTTTCATTGTGTCTCACGGTGCTGAAAGAAATGACCTGCTTTCAAGAAAATAGTTGAACAACAAATTTAATACAAATCACAAACTGTATATTTAGCAAATCTTGGCATCACTGTGTTCTCTGCTGCTTATTCTTACTGTTAGTAAACACTCACCAATTGGGGCACGATTGACATGAAAATTTGTAAACCATTTTGCGTAATCTTGGATTACAGCTGCCGCAACCGATGAACGTTAAGTGATCGTATTTGAAATGCGGTGGAGTAACGTAGTGACGCCATACATGTCTCTGGTAGCGGAAGGTACCTGTCAATCACAGAACCTCCCATAGACTTCTATACAACCAGAGGAGTCGCCCCCTGATGGACATTAGAGAGAATGCAGCTTTAAGACACTTCCGCATCGTCTTCCCTCGGCAGAGCTGCCCCCTGGTGACGAAGTATAAAATGTGAGACCCTAACAACATCATTTCAGATTCTTATACTTCAACAGGTTTGTGACAAAATGCAACTTTCATGACATGCAAATGTTCTCTTAAATCGACAAACATGTATGTAGTTCACGACACAATTCAAACGTTATCAAAATAATATATTTTTTTTACGTTTGCAAACACCGACACTACTTTTAACAGTAACCTTGGAAGAAGATGTAACAGGGTTGAACTTTGAATGTTTTGTTGTAAATTGAAATAGTTTTCAAGGAATACTACAAAGAATCTCAATGTTTGACTGAAACAAAATGGGACGACAAGTTTCAACACCGCTGAGCGTTTGCAAATCATACCGCGTCAGTTTTCAGGTTGAGGACCCTCCTTCCTGGAGACCTGTCCGGCTCATGTCTATAGACATCGAGCTGCAGAGACTCGAACCACATGCAGGTATCTTCATGTGTTTAGAGAACCGGACAGCAGCGTGAAATGCCCAAATCCTCCATGGAGTTTAAAGCGTCCATGCAGCCAGAATCAGACTGAGTAGTAATGCAACTTGGTGCTGGAACATATCTACGGGACAGATGGTGCATGTGAGGGAACTTGTTATTTTTGGATCCCCCCCCCCCCCCCCTGGCCCTCCATCATGGGTGGTTCGGCTCAATTCCCAAAATCATCAAACCTCGAGGACATGCTTCTCCCTCTCCTGGCGTCTCTGAAGGCACTCATCTTTCCATCCTCTTAGAAAAGGCCTCCATCAAACTGTCGGCTCCATTTACTCCCGAGTTCAAAATGCTTTCTTTGGGCTTGAAAACTCGCCGGCGCTCCAGGAGCTTCTGGTGTGACTTGAGCTCCTTAGAGGTTGCGAAGGTTTTGCAAAAGATAGAAAACTGGCTTCAGTCCTTTGATGAAAGATCTTGAAGTGATCTGTTATCAGATGCTCGGAGTTACAGAGAACTGCAAGGCGTTGTGCCGACATCGTATCTTCATCTTGATCTTTGCCCGGCGTCGTCATCTGGTTCGTAGACGCTGCCGAGAGAACCGTCTTCACTACAGATACGGGCAACTGTGGCTCAAATTCACCCCAGTTTTCCAAGAGAGACACTCAAAAGACACTCAAAATTAGACGGCGTCTCGGTTTCTTGTTTTTGTTGAATGAAAGCAGCCATTCCACAAGAACCACAGACATCAACAAATTCTGATCTTAATCGATGCCAGACCGACCTGGCGGCTCCGAGTTCCTCTGGATAAATAATTCACAGTTTAACGCCGGTATTTGTGCACGTAGTCAGATAGAAATCTGTATTTTTTTATGTGTAGAATTAGATCCCAGAGGTGCGTAGGATTGTTACCGACTCGGATCCAAACATTTCCACCGAGCGTTGTAAAGTCCAAAAGTAAAATCTGTCAAGACGTCATCATTTAATCTATGTTGATGAAACTAACGAGTTATATTCATTAAGTTGTGCATATGTGCGTGATGATCTTTATGTTTTGCATTCTAAAAAAGAAAATCGGCAGAAAATGAATTGATTCATCATCTCAGTCATTCTTTCGTTTTTGACTTTTGGGAAAATAAATGAAGCAATTTGTTGACGTCACTTTGGTTAGCGGCAACTCATCACGGGACAAAACGATTAATAGAGAAAATGACTAAAAGAATGAATCAATAATAAAAACAAACATTAATTGCAGCCTTGTGGTACCGCTGTAGACACATGAAAGATGAATTCAAACTGAAACGCATCCGAGGTCCGTCACACCTTGATGTCACTCAACCAGGATCAGCTGACTGAGCTCAGAGATTTCAAGCTCGGATAGAAAACCATCAAAGAGAATAATCGTTCCTGTCATCAAACCACGTCCGCTCTCAAAGTGGTTTTCAAACAGAGAGCCGTCATCCAGCCGCAAATCTATACAATACCCAAAATAGTGTCTGTTGCAAAGGGTAACTTAAATTCCTAAACAGCTGGTCGTTGATATGGAGGTTTTTGTGAACACTGTAAACATGGAGCTCAAAGCTGAACAGGTAAACGACATGAGGAATCCAGCCGTCCTTGGTTTATCGTGCACTTTGATAACGAAGGTGTTCTCCATGCTAATATGTTAGCTTATACGTCGTGAGGTCAGAGAGGAAGTGAAACACTTTAACTAACTTATACGTCAAGCAAACGCTTTAAAACACACAACTTGAAAGGGAAAGTAAACTCTAAAGCTTCTGCATGCATTTAGTTGAAGTCGGTTGTATGCTGATGATGATAGAAGTACGACGTGCTAATGCATTAGCATACACTTTAGCCATGTTGCCATCAACATATTTTTATGCACATTTCTAAGAATCGCATTAGAAAAGCTGTGTGCAAAAAGTTGTTGCGCTTGTTTGAGGTGTTTTCTTTTTGCCTTTGTTAACTAGAAATAATCTGCAGAATAATCAATAATGAAAATTATTAATTCCTGCCCTCTAGTTTTTTTAAATGTTAGAGTAAATAAAGCACTAAATATTTATAAAAGTTAATAATTTAGAAACCTTAACAAGTTATCAAAGTCCAAGTAATGTCCAAATAATGTCTCGCTGTTTGCTCTCCGACTGGATGTTCAACCAGCTTCATGAACGAGAGGCAGCGACTCACTGAGACATTTGGCAGTGAAGCCCGTCATTGTGGCCTGAGGCTTCAGCTCTGGTCGGAGGAGGACGGGTTGTGGACAGGAAAGCAGCGGTCTGTTCAGCTGAAGTCCTCCTTCCAATCCCTGGGTGTCAACCGACTTCCTCTCTGTGACCTCTGACCCCTGGGTGCCATGGAAATGAGCCTCTGAGACCCAAAAAAAATTAAGAGTATCAGTCTAAAGTAGGCTCACTAGAACTATTACGAATCATCCTCTGGGGAGCAAAAATATCAACAGTTAGTTGTTTAGGACTGAAAATAAATATTTTTACAACCAATTTAGCTGGCAAATACTTTCTTGTTAAATGGAATTGTTGTTTTGTCTATAAAATGTGGGGAAATAAGTTATAAAGGCCATTAAAAAAGTCTTTAAATGTCCCGTTTTATCTGACAAACAGCCCAAAACCCAAAGATATTCAGTTTATAATCACATGAGACAAAGAAAAGCAGAAAATCATTACGAATGAGAAGCTGAATCTAAAGAATCTCTGGTATTTTTTAAGCTAGCTAGCTGTGTTGACAGTGTAGAAATTGCTAGAAAAATTAGGAGATACAGCTGTGAATGAACACAACACGAGACCTTAATCAGACCCATCTTCATCAGATATGTGCGTGGTAATTCAGAGGTCTGGAAGCAGGCTGCTGAAAGTGGAAAATGTGTCTTGGTGCTTGAGGAAATTTCAGAAGCTAACAGAAATATTTAGGATTAGTCCTCGAGGGAGCAAGATTTAATGGCAATCCAGCCCCAATTTCTGCAAGAATCTACAGAATACTGATGTTCCTGATGATTAGAATATGGATTAGGGCATTCATCATTAATCGGAGCAAAATCCTCCAAAAAAAGATGATTCATTTAAAGCTGCTCAATACGAAATCAGAGCATTTGTATTGCCTCCACAGGGCTCTCAATATGGAGACTGCTGAGATGACTGAGCCTCCAGCTAGAAGCTAACGGTGCTAACAACGCAAACAACAGAAACGGTGTTTACCTGAGGGGGAACCAGAGGGATGGGCACTGATGGAATCCGGATTTTCAGTATTTTTTTTCATCTTTTAATCAACACAAGTTAGAATACTGAGGACATGTTCAAATTCATCAAGTAGAAATATTTCACATGGCTTGTGCATAAAAAAATGTATCAATCCGTCCATTCATTTATTGCATCTCTGAATTCTCTGAAAAAGATCTCAAAGGAATTTAAAATAAAATGGCAACAGCTGGAAAACAAACGAGGATTTAAGTTCTGCAGAATGTCAGCGTGGCGACCGCATCCCAGATGTTTTCACACTTCTTAAACATGGAAAAAAACTATTGGCTCCAAAAATATCATGTAAAAGCAAAAGGCGAAAGCTTTCTATTGTGCTTTCAACACTCACAGTAAAACAGAGCACAAGCTGTGGATGAGCAGTTCGGGGTAAATTCGGAGGAACAGTTGAGCTTATCCCGCTGCGACTTCCAACTTCAGCGGGATGAAACCCGCTAAGCTGCCTCCGATTGGCCGGAAGCCCTTCATTCCAACTTCACCTGACTCAGAGGGTCAGGTGAAGTTGACGGGCTGAAACAATAGTTTGGAGTATTCTCTAAAAAGAGCCGTAGTACTGAGCCAATGCAGACGTGTCTTAAACCTGCATTCTCTCTAATGTCCACCAGGGGGCGCCTCCTCTGGTTGTATGGGTATGCTTTAGGGCGGGGCTACGGTGATTGACAGGTCTCTACCAGAGACGTATACGGTGTCTCTACGTCACTCCTCCTCAGTCCGAATATGGTCACTTCACTCGTTGCAAAAAGCCAAGATGGCGACGGCCAAATCTTCAAACTCGAGGTTTCAAAACTGTACTCCACAAAACAATGGGTGACTATTTTTATCTCAGGCTCTTGAAAATGCTTGCTCACCGCTCTCGCTTTTGAGCGCACTAAACAATGGATTTGAGGGCGCAATAAACGTGGCACGTGAACTTAAGCTTAAGCTTTGCCAAAAGAAGTTTGAAAGATATTCATTGTTTCTGTTTATTCTCTCTTCAGGATGATTGACAGCTGCTCCTCCTGAACCCCAGGATGCCTGTGGTGCCAGTGGGCGGGGCATCCTCCTCCCACCACGTCGTACCCGTCGCCCTCACCTGCTGCTGGCTGCTCCTGCTCTTCCACGCCGCCTTTGGTCAGAAACCCGCCAAGCTGCCTCTGATTGGCCGGAAGCCCTTCATCGCCGCCTGGAACGCCCCTCTGGACATGTGCACCATCAAGTACAACGTCACCACCAACGCCAACCGCCTCTTCCACATCAACGGCAGCCCGCGCGCCAACTGGACGGGCCAGAACGTCACCATCTTCTACGCCAACCGGCTGGGCTACTACCCCCACTACACGCCGCAGGGCGCCGCTGTGCACGGCGGCCTGCCACAGAACAGCAGCCTGGACCTGCACCTTTTCAAGGCCTACCAGGACATCAACCACTTCATCCCCTCGGAGGACTTCCGCGGCCTGGCCGTGATCGACTGGGAATTCTGGCGGCCTCAGTGGAGCCGTAACTGGCACAAGAAGGACATCTACCGCCGCAAGTCCAGGGAGCTGACCGCCAAGGCGTACGTCAACGTGACGGCGGCGCAGGTGGAAGAGCTGGCACGGCGGCGGTTTGAGAAGAGCGCCAAGGCGTTCATGCAGAGGACTATCCAGTTGGGGACACGCCTTCGCCCCAACGGGCTCTGGGGTTTCTACCTATACCCGGACTGCCACAACTACAACCTGCACGAGGAGAACTACACGGGCTTCTGCCCTCTGCTGGAGAGGCTGAGGAACGACGAGCTGATGTGGCTGTGGAACAGCAGCACGGCGCTCTTCCCCTCCGTGGCCATCAGGAAGAGTCACACCAACAGCATCGGCAACCTGCACTTCTCCCAGCACAGGATCCGAGAGTCGCTTCGCATCGCCTCGCTGACCTCCAGGGAGTACGACCTCCCCACCTACGTGTACCTGAGGCTGGGCTACCGAGACGAGGCCCTGGCCTTCCTCACCATGGTGAGAACAACCGTTAGCACAGCAACGCACTTGTTCTACTGCTCAGTATTAAGCATTTTATTTACAGACTCTGGTTGAATAATTATTAACTTCTTGCCACTTTGCTGGAGCACAATGAAGTACTTTGTTGACTTAAATATCTGTTAACCACTCAAATATACATTATCACATTACTGAAAACATCCAGCATTCGTAGCAACACCCACGAAGAATAATCTGCTGTCCTTCGTGGATATCCCATGAAGTTACTACATATGACACGTAATCATGAACGAGGAAGTAGAAAGACCACAAAAGCCCCAACAGGTGCTGCTCCATTCCCTACAATATGAGAATCGAGCAGCTCCACATGCAAGGCAATACAAATGCTTCCAATCCGGTAAACGGCACCTTTAAATCAGCAGGAAGCTCATGTGTCGGCTCACATTGAGTTAATATTAGCTTTAACCTGCAGCATGTTTCCTCTACAGCCCTCCAATATATATTTACTGAGACTCTGTCCTGGGTGATGAAAGTTTGTGACAACTATAAATATAAAAGAAACATTGAGATGTTATCCAGATTAAATTGTGAGATTGCTTTCACTGATTTATTTATTCTTTTTTGACCTCAAAATGCTAGACTGTGGAATAACTTTGCTGTTTAATTACAAACAAGTACCAAAATTAAAAGTACTCATTATGCAGAATTGCCCGTGTAATATAAGCCATGACAAAACTAATTGAACTCCTACAAAGATGTTAATTAAAGACATTTCTAGAAAGACAAATCTCTGACATAAAGATGGATTTTTTTTTTTTCACTGACTGAAGGTCAGTTTACTTCATCACTGCCATCTGGTGGAGATCCACAGAAAAGCAGCTCAGAGTCACTAAATATGATCCTGCGATGCTGTGGTTTCCTGGTTCTCCGAACTACACCACCAACACCAGAGTGGTTGTACTTTGTGCTTACTGGTCTGCCGATTCATTGAGGACTTTCAGAAATAACCTTTAAATATCTGTGTCACGCTGGTAAAATGTGTATAAAAAGACAAAAACACAAAATCTGGTCGGAGAGTCGTTTGTTTATTTAATTTAGAAAAAGCTCATTTGAGAAATACCTCAGCTCTTCTTTATTAATAGTTAAGTCTTTACAAGTTCATGAGATTCAAAGATATATGATTATATATGAAAAATATATATTCTTTTGTTTTGCTTTTTGGTTCATAAGAATCTTTTCTTGTACTCTATACTTGCCTTAATGTTTGGTCTATTTTGCTTCCATAACACGTGTTCTATCAGACTAGTGGAAGGAAAACATCCAAAATACACATTCAGCTGTTTATTTAAGTACTTCATCTATTTGCGTTTGAAGATTTCTCCTAAATTCACCAAAAGATACCGTTACATAATGCCTCATTTGCATATTTAAACATAACATGTCAGTAAGCTTGTAATAAATAATCCTCTTAATGTGAGTGATGAACTAGGTTAGTTCCATAGTGATATCTTTGATGTTAACCGTATCTACCTGTAGAGTGTAGACGTGTGCGACCTGACGTCTGTACCTGTGTCTCCTGCAGAAAGACTTGATCCACACCATCGGAGAGAGTGCTGCTCTGGGAGCGGCGGGATTCGTCATCTGGGGCGACCTGAACCTGACCTCGTCCAGGGTGGGTGTCCTTAGTCCTCGACTCCCTCTCGCCCTCTGTCAGCCGGCTCCGTTCATCAATACACAAAGATCATTTAAATACAGGTCACATGTTCTGCTGCCAAACTCTTTGTTTCCTCATCTGTGTGTTGAGACGGACCGACCGCGTATACTCGCATGTGAAGAACAAACAAACAAACTTCATTTGTTTTGGACTCCACTCAAACTGCAGCAGTAACTATAGTCAGACAATAGAGAGCTGACGTCTTGTGGTCGCTGCGTGTTGTGAAAGCACTTTTGACATTTTGAGAACTGTAATGCTCGTGTTTCTTATGGCCGGTCTGCACGGAGAAAGAGTTCATCTAAACTGCGTTTGACTGTCTCAGAATCTGAACTCTTAAAACCTGCTGCATGAGCTTAGTTTGGACAATGTTAGCGAACTGCCAAACCTGATGACAACCGTCGTTACGTTGTTCCTTTACACACAGTCACCGGGACTCCTGATGAAGCTGCATTCATTTTGTTTGACAGCAGTAAACTCAACAAGCTGACAGACCATAGGCTGTATATAAGAAGTGCACGCAGTCATGATCATCATAATGTCCAAGATGGCGATGGCGAAATCATCAAACTCAAGGTTTCATAACATCAGTCCATAAACCAATGGGTGACGTCATGATGAACAAGTCCACTTCCTATCGACAGACAGTCTGTGGTTTTTCAATTTGATTTGGCTGCAAAATATTTACTCAAATGAAGATTTTTAAGACCTCCGGTTTTGTAAAGCATCTAAAAGTGAAAAGGCATTTTTTGTATGATCCCCAAACTTGTAAAATGCTTTAATCAGTAAACTATTTGTGACGGTCTCGTCTGAAAACCTCTGATTGCACTCAGAGGTGCACGACCAAACGCTGAGAGGACATGAGACATTTGGATGTTGTCATATGAGCCAAAGCACATCACGTCATGACAGTTGCGTGTTTTGTTTCCACAGCATAACTGCACCAAGGTGAAAGCCTTCCTGAGCCACCGCCTGGGCCAGTACATCACCAACGTGACGCGAGCCGCCGAGGTCTGCAGCGACTTCCTGTGCCAGGGCAATGGCCGCTGCGTCCGCCGGGACCCGCTCGCCCGCCACTACCTTCACCTGAGCGCCGACAGCTACCACATCCGGCCCTCCGGCGACGAGGACTTCGCCGTCACCGGGTGGCACTCGCAGCACGAGCTGCAGCTGCTGGCAGAGAGGTTTCGCTGCCACTGCTACGAGGGCCACGAGGGCGAGCGCTGCGACAGCATCAACAAAGTGAGGGAGGACGACGGGCCGTGGGGTGGGGGGGAGGAAGAGGACGAGCAGGAGAGGCGGAGGACGGAGTGGGAGGACGAGCAGGGTGAACGGTGGGAGGGAGGGCAGAGTGAGGCGCCGCTGACCGGCTGCAGCTTCCACCTCTTGTTGCTGATGCTCCTGTTGAACTTATCGTTGGGGACGCGGTCGTATGATGCACTCTGACAAAACAAATATTGTTAAACACAGCTGTGTACAGATGTTACCTTTCAACACACAGAATGAGGATTTGAGCCCAGGATGTTACTGTTTCAGCTGGTGCACCACCAGCACCACCCTCTTTAAGAGACCAAACATTGAGCATTATCAGTAAATCTAAACCATTTGTCCCCGTTTCCAGACCCCTGAATCACATAGTTCTGGTGTTGTGCTCATAACAGCGGTTTCGTCCGTTTACGTCACTCCGGGCTTCTTCTTTAGAGAAACTTCAGCTGATCGACACACATCAACACTCAGCTGAGGTCGCTGCTGAGCGGAAGAAAGACATTTTAAATGAACGGGGGGGTCAATGTGAAATGAAAACAGCTGCTGTGTTGAAAAATAACGCGTTTAAAACAAAACAAAACATGGCACTTCCTTTTAGAGCAGTGTGATGGCACTTTACCCCGACACACACACACACACACACACACACACACAGGGATGTTCACAGTTCAACCAGCTGAACTGTATTTGACAGTCTGCACTGCCTCTTCACCCAACAATGCATATCTTCTCCCAGGAATGTTAGGTAGTAAATGAATACGCTGTTTGTTAAACTGTGGACTGAGTCAACATCCAGCAGAGGAGCTGAGGATCGGAGTGAAGGGATCATGTTTGTTTCTTAGGAGCTAAAAGGGTTTGCGTGTTGGGATCGGTCTCGCTGGAGGATGATCCTCTGTTTTGTGGAGACGCAACAACAAACCAAAAAAGGGTGCTACTGTCCCACAAAATAATCTCTCCTATTTCACACTTGGTCTGTGGTGCTTCTGAAGACATATTTCTGATGGCATGTTTTAACAATAAGCTGTTATTTCACTTGGCATTATACATGAAGTGTGTATTGTTTTTGTGCATTATACTCTTGTACGTATTTTATGTCAGAAAACGAGTCTGTTAGGACACGCCGTGCACGTGTTGTAGGTGCTATCGACAACATATTATATATCTGTATCCTTTCTATATAGATATCAGTGTAGAGGATCAGGTTTGTTTTACTCTATAGAGGTTGATGTTACTATATCTCAGTCCAGAGGAATCAAATCAACAGACTGTAGGTTTGTGTATAATACACTGAACAGGATGTAAAAGACGACACATACCGTACCTGAATGTGACGGTGGCTCTCTGCGGTTCCACTGTTTTTCAACGCCCACTTTGCACCACAGAAGAATCATCTGGTGCAAAGTTTTGAGAGAATATGAAAAAGAAAGCTGACTAATGCTGACTGAATGCAGGTTAGTTTGATAACTAGGTGATGCTAAAGTTCGGAGAACTATTTACACTCAATGTTTGTTTTCTTCCCCATTTCTGGAGCTTTCAATCTTCCTCATCAGCTTCAGATGCTTGAACTGGATCAGAATTTAAACAACATGCCTTTTCTAAACCCGGTATCGCCATCCTGTTCAGTTCACAGACTTTTGGACTGAACGTCTCCTAAAGAATTATGTCCTCAAACAACTAAACTGCATCCTCATCTACATTTTGAGGGAAACCTTTTTATCTCCTGGAATCCGGTCACAGTTTAAGACGTTAAGTTAGTTAACGTTGTAAATTGAAACAAAAGTGCTTCATTAGGTTTGGTTAAACATCAGGGTTTGGCTTAAAATAAAAGTAAAAATGTCCCAAACCCGTCATGGACTTTGATTAGAAATGTATTTGTGAAACGTTTCTTTCTGCAAACCACGAATACGATGAATGTGACATAGTTTAAAATTAAATGTAAATCCAACCAATAGCTCTTGAAACATTTCAGAGAAAACCACAAATGTCAACCTCATGGTGGCGCTATAGGAAAAGACAGGAACACCGAAGTCAGTAGGGTTCATCCTCTGGGAACAATAAACGTCTGCACAAAAATGTTGTATTGTACATTTTCACATATGGTCAGAGTAAGTTACGTTGTGCTACTCGCGCCTATTGAAAGTTATGTGGTTTAATAACAAGACAGACCACTAAGACACGGGCGGGTCAAATGAAAACAGAGGACTTTCACACAGGAGACCGCTGTTCATGTCCCATATGAAACCAAAAGTCAACGTTTACTTTACATTTGTTCAGCAATGTTGTTACGGAACATTACGAAAGACAGTTCACTATCGACGGCTATTTATTTACACTAGTTACGTTGTTACACTTGTTACCGTACGTTGTTGCATTATTATTTTAACAGTAACCCTGATCTTTTTCTGAAGTAGTTTTGATGCCTAAACCTAACCAATTGTTTCACACTTAACTGCGTGTCATTGTGAGTTTCTGCCAGCGTGATACACGGCTGATCTGAAAGATATTTTGGGTTTGGAAACATGGACTTTCAACATATCTGCGGTTTGTACAGACGCATAACGCCTAAAACTGTTCTGGCGGCTCGGTTGTCTTTCACCGTAAGATGGTTGATTTTTTTTTCTGTGGCAGCTGCACACAAATATCTCAATAATATTTGTTAAAAAGGCCTCGAGAGAAACTGACTGGAACTGGATAACTGTTTATAACACAGAGAGCATTATAACTCAAACCACATCCAGAGCAGAGGTGGACCTGAAACCTGGTTTGGGGTCTGTTGTGTTTCTGGTCTTTGAAGTTAAACATGTAGCATCCGTCGCACATCTCTGTCACACTGATCCTGGTTGAAACTGAATCTGTACATTCATCTCAAAACCAGCCTTCAGGTGAAGCCCGGGTCTCATGATGCAGTAACTGTTTCCTGCACTTTGTATTGTAATTTTTTTCTTCTGAAGATTGTAAACCAAATATGCAACAAGGACTATGCAACACATGCAAAATGTTACCTGAATGTAAATGCACTGCAAATAAAGACTTCTCTTCAGCACGTCTGTGGTTCTTAAAGAGAGGATGTTGGCAGCCATGTTGGATAATTAGAAAACAACTTCCACTTTGTGCAACATGTTTATGCCACGTATGAGCATTTTAGTGTCGCAATGACTTTAGTCTTCTTTGTAAAATACGATCTGAGGAGGAGCAGAAACAGAAATATGTCTGAAATAAAGCTTGAAGTGGTCTTTCTCAAATTCAAATCAATAAACATGGAAATATAAAACCAGCTGGTTTCTGCCCAAATACTGAGGACTGAAAAGAGGAAGAGGTGAGAACGGAGAGGTTTCTCACCGACGATGACTCGTGAATAAATACCACACGTTCAAAACACATGCGAGTGTTTCATCTGAGGGAAACAAGTCAAAGGCAAAAACTGGTGAACACTACGGTCACACATAATATGTTCGTAAAGGGCAGAAATCTGATTTTCAAATGATCAAACATTGATGCTGATCATTTCAAATGTGATATTCGGAGAGGAAGGCGTCTGATTTACTAATGAATATCTCTTTGACTAATTACAAGTGCTTTTAAGGGTTTTTTTGCTTTTGAAATTGTCCAGCTGTTCCAAATTCAGTCATTAAAACCAGAGAAGCATCAGGTTAAGAGTGATCCTTGTCCAGAGATGAACACTTTGTAGACTATTTAACCACAAATAAATTATGAAAATACTACCAACCCCTCAGTATGTCATCTTTGCTGACGTCTTCAGACTGACTGCTTCATACTGCTGTATATGTTTCTGCTGTTAAAACCATGATCAAATAAAAACAACAGAAGAAATACACAAAAGGGCGTTAATATAACACATATTGTCAGCTTGCTCATAAGCAAGGCACCGACCCCTGAACCCTCAACTCTCCCAACAACTGACTGGATGTGGAGTCCGGGCCAGAAGACGGGTCATCGGTCAGATAATGATCAGAGTGAAGAAACCATTTCCTCCGACACATGAAGTGAAGCAGCAAAAAAACAGAGACGTTTAGACACCAGTCGTTCAGCAGCAGGTAGGAACATATATATATATATATATATATATATATATATATGAAATCAATCATCTGAACATCTGGACAATTTGTCAATTTTTTTGATGACAATTTGTCTTTAGGAGCTTTTCTGCTAATTTTGTAGCGACAGTAAACTGTTTTCGTGTTAATCTTCAAAAAAACGTGTCAGGACAAAATGTTAAGTTTTTTGGAAAATTAGAAACAAACACCTTATGTTTGGTTTATATTAAGTAAATCTTTAGTTATATATAGTTTTGTCTTTCTTCTTTGAATTATTTTCAAGTGTATAAAGAATAATTTTATTGTATGTAATTTATCAAGTCTAATCTTTATCAATCAAGAAGTAACTTGAGATGCATTACGTTTTATAAACGAGACCTGTCGATACATTTACATCCAGTGGAATAACATACATGTTTGTCTACAGCTGTGTCATCTTTCTTTGTGCCTGGTCAGATGTGGAAAAAGGAAATAGAATGAACAAATTAACATGTTATTAATATGTCTTATAACTTTATTAACCCTACAAATCTAATCAAAACAAGAAAAATCATCAAATTAAAACTATTTAATCCAGAACAAATTATATTTTATCGCTGATCCAGAAACCATCTGGATTAAGGAAACTAAATGAACATAGTATAAACTTATAAATGTTAAATGTATAACATTCATAAAAATAATCAGCATATGCCGAAAATAGTCTCCTTCAAAAATGTTGACAGAATCAAGAATTTAGGAGCAAATTCTCACAATGTGAGTGCTGCTTCGACCAACATCTACCAACCAACCAACCGGAACACAGCAGGAAATGACTTTAGGCGCTGCATTGGACGCACCAAGGCGGCAACCTCTGGTTGTGAGTGAAGTCAATGCTTCATGTCTTAAAGCTGCATTCTCTCTAGTGTCCACCAGGGGGCGACTCCTCTGGCTGTATAGAAGTCTATGAGAAAATGACTCTACTTCTCTCTTGATTTATTACCTCAGTAAACATTGTAAACATGAGTTTATGGTCTCAATCTCTAGTTTCAAGTCTTCTTCAATACAGCATGATGTTCATTTAGTACAATATGGTCCATTTAGAGTCAAACAGACCATAAAGGATGGTATGCTTTAGGGGCGGGGCTACTGTGATTGACAGGTCGCTGCCGCTACCAGATACGTATACGTCGTCTCTACGTCACTCCTCCGCAATCCAAATATGGTGACTTCCGTTCATTTGTTGCAATAAAAAACATCCAATCCAAGATGGCCAAATCGCGAAACTCAAAGCTTCATAACGACAGTCCACAAACCAATGGGTGATGTCACGATGACTACGTCCACTTCTTATATACAGTCCATAGACTTAAACATGCAGATACCACATTGGCATCTATAAATTGTAGCAAAATGTATCAAACAATCTGACATATTTAGACACATGGATGAATTGGGACTGAACCTTATTTTGTTGTCTTTCTCTCGTCCAGAGCCACCGCGATGGCCTCGTCCTTGTTGTCCTGCTTCGCCCTCTGTATCATTGGATCTGTCGCCGCCGACCTCGCACTGCCGCCTACTGAGCCACCGCTGATCCACGACCACCCCTTTGTGGCCATATGGAACGCCCCCACCGATCGGTGTCGCCAGCTCCACATCCTGCTGGACACCGCGGCCTTCCAGGCGGTGACCACGCCCGCGGTGGTGCACGGTCAGTTCCTCACCATCTTCTACGAGGACCGCCTCGGCCTCTACCCCAAAGTCGACACCGCCAAACGCAAGCTCTACGGAGGCGGAGTCCCCCAAAAGGGCAACATGACGGAGCATCTGGCCAAGGCACAGAGTCAAATCGATCACATCATCTCCCAGGATTCTTCTCCTGGGCTGGCTGTCATCGACTGGGAGTCCTGGCGCCCCCTGTGGGACCAGAACTGGGGGTCGAAAAGTATTTATAAGAAGCTGTCCATCACTCACGCCATGCAGATGGCCCCGTTTTTGTCATCCAAGAAAATTTCCACACTGGCAAAGAGCCAGTTCCAGCACGCTGGGCGGCGCTTCATGGAGAAGACCATCAACCTTGGCATCGACGAGCGTCCGAGCCGGCGCTGGGGCTTCTACCTGTTTCCCGACTGCTACAACTATGGCTGGGAGAAGCCCGGCTACACAGGGAAGTGCTCCGCGAAGACCCAGGAGCAGAACAACCAGATGTTGTGGCTGTGGGAGCGCAGCACTGCCCTCTTCCCCTCCATCTACCTCCGGAAGATCCTGAGGAACTCCCCCAAGGCAAAGCTCTACGTCCGCAACCGTGTCCAGGAGGCGCTGAGGGTGGCCGCGCTGCCTAAACATCAATACACCATGCCGATCTACGTCTACTCCAGACCACTGTACCGGGACCAGACCCAGATGTTCCAGACCCAAGTGAAACTAGCTTAAAATTACTACAAGGAACCTTAATTTTGTGTCGATTTTGGCGGCCCCTGTGGATGAAAGTTGTAGTGTTTCCGAGCACCAGAGTCCCTTAAGAAAACCTCTAATTTTACTGCAGCAGGGTCTGACAGACAACTCCACTCAGTCCTGGTTCAGGTTCTCTTGTGCCTCCCCTTCTTTTCAGCGGGCCGAGAAATTCGGCTTGGGCCTCCAGCAGCGTGGAGTGGTGTCTGTCTGCAGCGTTAACACCGTGATATTAATCTGAGAGTTTCATAACAGGTCAAAAGTTCCTCCAAGTCTTTTAGCTGGTAATGAACCAGTCTCAGTTTAATCCTGATCCTCTATGACCTTCATCAGTAAACTAGACCATCAGAGAGAAGATGGTCTATTTCTATAGAGTTATTCTTAATGCTTGTCATCGGTGCCATTGGGTCGGATTCTGGTGAAAACAGATGACATCATGCAGGTTCACCAGAAATTCCTTCAGCTCAGACTCCAGCGGGGCCTCCAGCAGAGTCGGTCCACCACGGACAGACCCAGATCCTCCAGCAGAGACCGGTCCACGATGCACAAACCCAGAACTGGCTTCACTGCGGCCTTTGACCTGCAGTCGGAAGCTCCGGAGGGAGGAGAGCCAACACCGACACCACGCCGTTGGAGACCCAGGCCGTATTGCTGGACCCACTGGAGGGAAGGGAGGCACGGGAGAACCAGAACCAGGACTGAGCGGGACAGAATGTCAGACCCTGCTGCAGTAAAATTAGAGGGACTATGTCACAGGGACCACCAAAATCAACACAAAATAAAAGTTCCTCACAGTAACCTTGAGTCATTTCTGCACTAACCGTAGGTTGCAAAGGTTATCATTTCTGCAAGTCGAGCTGCAAACATCTCATCCACACTGTTCGACTTGGTTGCTTTTTAGCCGTGAAAACAGCCACAGATATACTGCTGTTTTTGCTTCCATCTTTATACACAAGTCTATGCACCAGACCTTTATGAACTGCTGTGAAATGAATCCATCAGCAGCATGTTTTAAGTCTCTGTACGTTGACTTTCAAAGAAGTTATCTAACGAAACAAAATGAAAACAAGCTTAAAAAGCGTATTATTAGGAGTGTGAAATATATGTTAGGAACATGTTAAATCTCCTGTGTGGTTCGTCCTCTTTTAGACGGACCTGGTGAGCACCGTAGGGGAGTCTGCAGCTCTGGGAGCTTCAGGGGTCGTAATGTGGGGAGGAACCAAAGACTACGACAACGAGGTAAACGCACTTGGTCTGCTCCCAGTCGAATATGGCAAAATACATTTATTTATAGAAACTGTCTCTAATCATCCTTCCTCTTAATACTAGCCTCACTTTTAAAGTCTCCGAGTCTGCAGGCATGAGAACACACTGTAAAGAAGAACACAGATGACCAGGCTTTAATCAGCCAATAATTAACCTGCCTTTGTTTCCTGTTTGAGGAGGAACTGACAGCTGTGACGCTGCAGTGTTTGTTATCTCAACTAACAGATGTGAAAGAACTCACAAAGTGTTTTTGTGCGTTGTCTAAGTTAATGGTCATTAATTGTGTGAAGTTCAAACAAATACATTTGTAGCTATGCTAGTAGAAATGTCTGCTGGTCGGTCGGTTTGTTACTCCACCACTTTGGTGCAGACTGAACTATTGGATGGATCGTCATGACTTTTGGGTTCCCCAGAGAATCACAATGATTGTGGTGATGCTCTGACGTTTTCTCAGAAACACAGTTTCTACAGGGATACAAATTGAAATTGAAATATTTTGCTAAATTTATTTCATGACTTCACCAGATCTATTTTTTCCATTTCGGCTCACCCCATGATACATTTCTAATTTTTTTAATGAACTTGTAACCAACTCTCCCTTTAGGCTGCCTGTGAGTCTCTGTCCGAGTACCTGACGTCCACCTTCAACCCGTACATCGCCAACGTGACGGCGGCCGCAATGCTCTGCAGCGAGGTCTTGTGCCAGGGGAGGGGCCGCTGCCTCAGGAAGAGCTACGACTCCGGCCAATACCTGCACCTGAACCCCGCCCACTTCCGCATCCTGCGGTCCGACAGGAAGTACGTGGCGATCGGTCACCCCTCCGCCGACGACCTGCAGGTCTGGGCCGAGAACTTCACCTGTCAGTGCTACACGGGGTGGAGCTGTTCACCCAGACTGTTGAAGCCGACCAAAATCAAGCTCATCTGGGTTTAATCTGGCAACCGTTTCCAGAACTGCACTTCCTGCCGATCCACAGATTTCATGATGTGGTCGTTAAGACTACTGTCTGTAATTTGATCAAAATTATGCTCTCATCTACTTTACATCAGTAATTCTGTGTTTATTTAAACATAAAAATTATACATTTTACAATTCACATAGTTAAATGTGTCTTTACCACGTCAGTTACAATACTGATTTATTTGAATTGAAAACCCAAAGTCACCTTAATAAAGGCTTTTCTGAAAAACTCTTTTCATTCTTTTAGTTTATTGACAAACTGTTGAAAGACTGAGAAACAGCGAAATGAAATCAGATTAATGAGGAAGAATAATGGAGGCCAGTTATGTACAAAACTACACGGTTAAAATTAAGACTTTGGTTGTTAAAACACCCACGAGACTGAGCCAACTTGCCTTCTCCGTTCTCTACACTGGCTACCTGTAAGAGCCCGCATCCAGTTTAAGACTCTGGTGCTAGCCTACAGGGCAGTGAAAGGAACAGCTCCTTCCTGTCTCCAGGCCATGGTCAAGCCCTACACCCCGGCCCGACCACTTCGCTCTGCTACCTCGGGGCGACTGGTTGCCCCGTCGCTCAGAGGTCCCTGCGGCCGATCGACCCGGTCGCGGCTGTTTTCTGTCCTGGCCCCACAGTGGTGGAATGAACTCCCCACTGACGTCAGGACGGCAGAGTCGTTCGGCGCAGGCTGAAAACTCACCTCTTCAAGAAGGCCTACCCTTCCGCTTAGCACTTACTTAGCATCTATTGTATTCATACTAGCTTATTGCACTTATTGTTTTTATATTAGTTTGTGGCACTTATTGCATTCGTTTGTTTCTGCACTGTACGTTGGCTCTGGTTTATGCTCTTAGATGCTTGTTTGAGGAAAGAACATGCACTTATTACTTCTGGTGACTAGTTGTTCTCTCGAAAACCGATGTTGAATACACTTATTGTAAGTCGCTTTGGATAAAAGAGTCTGCTAAATGACTGTAATGTAATGTAATGAGTCAATACAGCCACAAGACTGAAAGAAGTCAAGAGCTAAAGCACCTACAAGGAAGGGAGAATTCCTGTAGTTATACAAGTCCGAGACAGATTGGAGTCAAAACACCCATGAGACGTAGACTTGTCCGAGTCTAAACACCCACACAACCGAGTCAAATCCACATCAACACACCCATGAAATAAAGACAAGTCCGGGTCGCCCATTAGAGGAAAACGAGTCTGAGTCAAATACCCACAAGACTGAATAATATGGATTCTCACTGGAAACATTTTGATATTATTGCAAGAAAAGATTCAGAAAAACTTCAGTTATGGACGCTTTTTACACTTAGATGTGTCAGTGAAACAGCATGCACAATATCAACACCCTGGCATGCCTGAGTAGAGTGCAGTCATTATAAAGCCATTATTTATGTCTGTATTTCACAAGAGAACATGTTGTCGAAAATTCCTGCTCGTCTGTGCAGAGCTTGAGGGTAAGGTGGGGTCAACGATCGGTCAACAAACTGTTCAGTATGACGACGATTAACCGTTGTATCTGTTAACGCATTATTTTATCTGCACATCAAACACAACAATGGAAGAGATAATGCAACCATGACTCGAGAGACCCTCCAGCTACAGTCATGTGTCTCTTTGTAGTTGTTTTGTGTCTCTTTGTAGTTGTTTTGTGTCTCTTTGTAGTTGTTGTGTCTATCTGAGGTTGTTTTGTGTCTCTTTACGGTCATTCTGTTTCTCTCTTTGAAGTCAGTTTGAATGTCTGTCTCTTTGCAGCTGTTTTGAGTATATCTTAGTTGTTTGCGTCTCTTTTGTAATCTTTTTGTCATCTTTTCCTGGTTACTTGGTGCGTTTGAGAGACATTTTGTAGAGCTGAAGGCCAGGGCTCAGTAATCTATCTATGGCTACAAACCCATAAGTTCAGTTAGTTTACGACACTCCAACATCCAAAAGATTATACTGTACTATTTTTACTGTGTTTTAATGTGTGTTGCTCCCCATTTAAACAGAAAAGAAAAATGACTCCTAATAATGACTTGTGTTTATCATAATTATTGATTTTGTGTAAATCTCCAACTGAAAATCAGTGGGTTTTAACTTTGAGCAGAAGTTTTGATCTGTGATGGATTCCATCGAGCTTCATCACTCTGATGAGGAAACTGGGTACATTTCCTTCAGCTCAGTACATTTCCAGCCACAGCTGATCAAGTTAGAAAACTCTCACTGCATTCTTTGCGTGTCCTGTCAGAGGCCTCAGGTGAGCGGCGTGTGTCCACACATTGTGCTCATCCCGGAGCTTCCTCAGATATCTTCCACCGGGTGGGGAAGGAGGGAGCTCGTCCTAAGCCTGGGACACATCAGGACATCCTAATAAACAAACAAGCGGAGCACCTCGGGCCCTTTCTGTGCTGACAAGTTTCCACAAGTGTTCTGCCTGTAATTGAAGCTCCTGCAACAGCTTATTTAAAGAGGAGCTATTTAGACTCCCAGAGGAGAGCGAGCTTAGCACCTATAACCAACAGGTAATAATTTCACGACTCACCGAGTGTGCACTCTGGACGGAAAGAAGTTGGACCCCCAAACCAGGTCGGTTGCTTCGATAATGACGTCTCATTTTAAAGTGTCTCATTTGGGTTCAAAGGTTTATTGGTGTTTTTCCGTACCCGAACATTACCGGGGTCGAGTTCACCAACAGCTGTGTCGTTGTCGTTTTTATCTGGAACACAAACAGACAGGAGGTTATAATTTATTAACTTTTCATGAGAATCATAAAACTGCCAGGCTGTAATCTGCCTGGAGACAAAGATACTTCAGTTACAAATCGGCTCCTGAAACCTCGTAAAGACACTGAAGCTAACGTTGTGCAGAGTGTGTAAAACTATCAGTCAATGGTTTTAAGAGCGGAAACTGTGTTTTACAAGTCCAAGTAGCAGGTCACTGACAATATAAACAATACATCTGTACAGACAGTTGAACAGATAAACTCGTGTAAAGGCTCATAAGTGCAGATGAGAGGTGGTGTTCTCGCAGACCAACGATATGACTTTAGACTGCAGACAGGCGACTATAATTAGAAGTAAATCTATGGCGTCGGTGAAGTGTCTGCTTTCAGTTTGACGCCTCCTGACTCTTATTATTATCGGACACATGTCAAACACCCATCATAGATACGTCAATGTCAGCACAGATGTTGGCTGATGATGAATATGGAATATTACGTTGATGTGAATATTGATTTTTTTTATTTTTGTATTTTATAATTTTAATGTTTTATTTAAATATGTGAATCTGAATGCCTGCCTCAGTCAAGTCAAATGAAAAGTTGAACATTTAAAAAAATGCATTTATTCACCTTCTTGTCAAGAAAATGATGAGATGGAAACCACTCATGTTTTTTGGCATCGGTCTTCTTGTGCAACTCTTGGCAGGAAAGCAACTTTCCCAAAATGTGGAACTCTTCCTCTCAGGGAACTCAAGGGTCTTCAAGTTGGTGCTGTGGACATTTCAACATGTTTGTTGCAGCTTTGAACAGAGATAATAACTGAAGCTGCTGAAGTTTCATACTTCAACAATTACTGAGTGAGGATATTAAAAACCATAAATCAATCACAGCTATGAGAAACTTTCCAACTCCGTGCTTTAACTTGTACTAAAGGTTCCTCTCATCTGATGGGCTGAAAACAAAAGATATTCTGTTTGTGGGTGACTAAGAGTCATATACGCCAAACAATAGTCAACTGGAGGAAATTGAGACGAACGTAAAACATTATCAACACGTAAAAAACTGAATTCATCAATAAATTATTATGGTCATTAAATAATTTATATAAGATAAAATAATTGTAAAAATATAAATGTTCATACTTTTCCGAACCTGAAATATATATTTTTTAAAGTATTAATTGTTCATTAATTATTTGGATTAGACGAGGGCACAAGTGGGATTTTATACTGAGATGGGATTACTGCGGGCACCACTTGGTCGGAACCAGACTCCATTGACACAAACAGTAATTCAACCTCTCAGAACAGGAAGTTGCTGGTCTATTGCCGCCTCGATGGGTTTATTAGTTTGTGTCATTTTGTGACTTTGGTATTTTAAAGGGTGAGTTGACTAACCATCTAAACTAAACTATAGAGGCAGCGGTAGAGCAGCATTTCCTGTGTTCTGTGAGGTAAAATAACTCTTATTGTGAATGGAGTCTGGCTCCTTTGAAGAGAGCAGAAGTAAAAGCTTCAGTTCCTCAGCAGAAAGGTCTGTCTGACTGCAACGTAAAGAGATGAAAATATTCTAAATATAGCTTCAATTTACACGGATATAGATTCTTTTAGGAGTCAAAAGTCAAAAATACATCCTCAGCAGTACATTGATTTTCTCTCGTGCTGGTTCTGTTGGTTTCTATAAACTCATCTGCTGTAGTAGAACACTGACTGTGGAGAAGTGGATAACAGGGCTATCGGCAGTTCGATCTCAGGCTCCACCCAGTCGCATGTCGCTGTGTCCTTGAGCAAGACACTTAAACCCAAAATTGCTCCTGTAGCTGTGCCTATGGTGTAGAATTGTGATAGAATCTGAATTGTAAGTCGCTTTGTATAAAAGCGTCTGCTAAATGACTGTAATGTAATGTAGTAGAACACTGACTGTGGAGAACAACCTCATACAAACACTTTAAAAACACTTGAAATATCCCTTTAAGATGACGTCTTTTTTG
>NW_022280032.1:632915-654238 GCF_004355925.1 Anarrhichthys ocellatus
AAGGCACTTAAAGAACAATCCCACTGTTTTTAATATCTTGTTTGTTTTTTATATTTCTGTCTTTGGTAAAACTCAATGACTCTTAAATGCAAAGGCAGGTTAAAAAAACAACTTATATTCACAGAACTTTCTTTTGGAATATGCACGTGAGAACAATTTAAATTATTAATGGCTTTTCACATTGGGTTTTGCCATAGAAATATTCCATTTAACACATTTTGCATTTTTCGTTAACATAACACAACTCGAGGATTGCTGACTAGCTTGTTCCTGAGCTTTCAACTCAATGACTGAGTTTTTGCATAGTTTGACCATTAAGATTGTCTTGTAATCCAGCTGTACTTTATAAATACTTAAACTCAAAGTTCTTTCCTGTAGAGGCGGCTGGATCTGCCTTAATACAGGTAGGCCTGTATTAACGTCTCCACGTCGCCACGTCTCCACGTCAACGCGACTCTGTAGCGAGGCGCTCTGCCGGGGCCAAGGTCGCTGCGTGAGGAAGCGCTGGGACGACGACGTCTACCTCCACCTCGACCCGCGGCGTTACCGCATCGGGCGTTGGAGCCTCCGCGGGGGCCGGCATACAAATGGACATACAAACGGCTATGATGCGTAATGCAATACAATGAAACCATAAAACTTAAAATGAATACAGAAAAAAGCTCTGACCTTGTTTGTGTACATTAGCACGCTAACCTAAGATGGTGAGCACTGTAAAAGGCAAATGTCATAGAAATACAGGAGTAGTACGGGTATTTAACTGTTTACCTGGTTAATTTGACAAGTACAAAAGAAAATGGAGACGCTGTTATGGTGACATACACGTCAGTGCGGCTGTAAATTGTTGTCGCAGCTCCAATGACCAACTACAGCATCCTTTAATGCTACACTGGTTACAGAAAATCAGTCGTCTGGTAATGGCAATGTGCTTTTCTCTGCTGTGTGGATGAAGCACTAAGTTGTTAAATTTAACATATTTTGGCTCTAGACACTTAACTTTTCTACTACTTTTTTTTTAGTTCCTTCAAAACCTGACCTCAGTGAGTCCACCACTTGCTGTAAGTCTGTCTAGTTTATATAGAATGTAGCCCGCTACAACGATTGCAATGGCAACGGTACACTTAAAAATGGCCGCCGCTCTGACCGTCCTGCTACATTGCTTTGAATGGTCCGTTCTGCTCCTATTTCATTTCTGCTGTTAGCATTTGGCTCAAAGCCCAGTGAAGGATTGACAGTCTGAATACACTTCAGTTCATATAAAGTGTCTGATATGAAACAACAAATGCATCCTCGTCGGTTCAGAAATCATGCTCGGTGACGTAACCGAGCTCTTCAGCCACTCTCTGACCGCCTTCAACTCCGTGCTCCGTCTCCACGCCTGGTTCATTTCCTGTGGACGGGGTTAAGAAACACGGATGGAGTTCAGGATTTGAGTTCTCTTGTTACTTAGCAGAAGACCAGATAAATTCAATTCTAATACATCACATATTTGTTCAATAGGGGGCGCACTGAGGTGTGCGTGGTTTACCTCTCTTCCTGCTGCAGTAGATGGACACCATCAGGATGGTGGACATGCAGTACAGACAGAAGACCACTAGAGGGCAGATCAGTCCCACCACAGACAGATGAAGAGGAGGAGGATCTGGAGAGGAAACCAGCAGCATTTACAGTATTGCAGTGTTTTTTCATTATGAAATTCACTCGCTGTGCTGCAATCCCTCCACTACAGATCAATAAGGAAGTAGAAGATATCTACTCGATTTGACTCAACTTCATTCTGCATCAGCCTCAAATCAACCCAAATATATAAACTTTTTAATATGTTTCTACAGAAGGACTGTAGATTTGGTCCCTCATCACTTACTTTGCAAGTTCATGATAAAAGGGATCCTTTGTACGAACAGGATTCATAATTATAATCTGACTACATTGTTTTAAGACGGATATTAAATACTGTGACTCTTTCCTCTAATGCAGCCAAATTCACAATGTAGTTGTTCCGAGTTGGGGCTTAATCATGACATCATCAGACTAAATAAATAAGTTTGATCAGCTATATTGACATTTAAAGTGAGTGATCACAGGAGGCATCAACCTTCACTGGGCGTGTCTGTAATGCTGCGTTCACGGGCAGGCTGGTTTCATCCACCATTCGTAGCTATAACTACAAAAAAAGAATGCGTCGTAATTTGTAGATATCATTTTGTATGTTATCCACGTAATCATGAGCGAGGATGGACAATCGACGATCTTTTTTCTAAACCTGAGTTGTTTCCTGTGAAGATGGAAGTTTATTTTGAAAAGACTATAAATGTAACGAGCAGAAAGTGACACGTGTTGAAAGTTTGAAGTTGAAATCATCTCAATTTTGAGTTTTGGGTTAGTACATCAATTAAACTGTGTGTGTGTAGATATGTTACCACATCAAAAATATAGTGTTTAAAAAACTCTAAACTTTATAAATGTGTCTGTCATATAACCGTTGTAATTTAAACAGACAGTGGAGGTTGGTGTCCTCACCTACAACACTCATCCAGGTCTTGGATGATTTTGAAAACAGACCAGTGGAACACCAGTAGAGGCCTTCGTCAGACCGCTGCACATCGCTGATGGTGAACTCTCCTGCGAGTCCAAATCCAATGAAGCTCCTATTGCTGAAGAAATACACTAGTTGTGACGAACTTTCTCTGGTTTTACAGCGCAGAGTGACATCACTTCCTGCAATCACAGGAAGTTTGGGAAACTCCAGCAACACAGAATGACCTGAAAGAGAAACACAGACCAGAGTCATATACAGACAGAGGTATTCCATTGGAACAATACAAACACAGTGACAGTTAGTTTACGTACCAGAAACACTGATGTTGACCTGGACGCTCCTCTGTGCAGCTCTGGTTTCACACCAGTAAACCCCACTGTCTGATGAGAACAGATGTGGAATAATGCAGGAGGAACCATTAAATCCACCAAAGTCTTGTTGACCGCCATCGCACGTCTGTGTCTGTCCTCCTGTTGTCCTCTTCACCGCCCATCCGTCTACCGTCTGTCCATCATCAACACAGCTCAGAGAGACGGCGTCTCTTCTCAAGAACTGCTGACGGTTTGGACTCACACTCAGAAAGACTGGAGGATAAAACAACAGAGTTAAGTGTGGACGTTTGTGTGAATGTGTGTGACTCAATGTCCTTATAAATATGTGTCGTCTTTGGCTCACCTGCAGAGACAGTCAGCTCAAACAGCAGCGCAGCCAGGCCTGCAACGGGAAGACGGGGTTACTAAAGGCCAGAGGTGAAAGGACAGATACAGTAACTGAGATCAGGCCCAGACCTTTCAGCCTGTGGACTTCTTCTACTGAACTACATCAGGAAACTGTGGAGAAATCCAAGTGAAATGTGTTTCAAGCGAAAAGGGAACCACACGAAAACCACAAGGAAAAAGGAGAAATACTTGAATAGCGTAGACTTGCTGTTGCACATGAATAAATATACTACATGACTGAAAATCACACTGTTTGATTAAGAACAATTAATCAGATTTAGAGTTTCATGAATCAGTATTTTTCATTTATTATTTCTGTTAATTGTTATTGTGTAATCAATGACACTCAACCTTTAAATGACTAGTTAATGTTTACTGTTATCATTTAACCCATGAGCCTGATAGTTACTGTTCACCCACTCTTTACTATTCAGTTACCTTTCAATGACTAGTTACTGTTATCTTAACCCATGACACTGACTAGTTAGCTGACTAAATGGTGATCACTGACTCGCTTGTTCAAAGTTACATTTCAATGACTGGTTACCGTTTACTTTCATCATTCAACCCATAAGACTGACTAGTTACTGGTCATTGACTTGTTTGTTCACTGTTGCCTTTCAATGGGTGGTTATTGTTTACCTTTTACTGACTCGTTACTTTTCACTAACTAGTTACTGTTTACAGTTACCTTTCAATTAGTTACTTTTATACTGACTAAACTGTTTACTGTCATCATTCAACCCACAACACAGACTTACTGTTTAATGTCATCATGTAACCTATAACACTGAATGGTTACAGATCAATGACTAGTTTCATGACTAGTTACCTTTTTAATGACTAGCTCCTGCTTCACGTCACCATTAACCATTAAAACCGTTTGTGACTCACCGAGAACCAGAGAGACGGACGAAGCCTTCATGTTGTCTGGATGATGAGTCCGTCTTTGTGCCGCTGAACATTTATAACTCACAACATATTACATCACATGACTTCTGGTTTCCTGACCCGGAGGAAGATAGTCAGTGAGGATTCACTTTGTTAAGTGCAGACGGAACATTTCATCACCAACAGACATAAAGAAACTCACCACCATGATGTTAGTGCGTACGTTTTGAGGAACGAAGCTGCGAGGATCAAAGTGCACTTATATATAATAAGTAATATACATACATACACACATACATATACACAAATATATACATACATATCTATATATGCTGCAGGTGTTTGTCCTGTAGGGGGAGTCAGAGCTCCGTCCCTCCACACTGCTCACTCACTGACTTAATGAAGATCTGTCGACTGAACCACAGATACTAAACACACAGAAGACAGGAAAACACTGAAACTAATACTAATGATGCACTGGAAAGAGTTTAAAAATATGTAAATTAATCAAAATACTTAAATTATTTAAAAAACAGTGCCACCTTTAAGTCATTATTTTTCCCTGAGTCAGTTCTGGAGAAGTAACTTTTCAGACCAACCGACACCAACCAAGAGTCGGCTGACTCTTTAAAAGAATGAGGAGTAAACTTCCTGTTTGATGGAGTTTAAAGACTCTTTCAAAGACCAGAACTGTGTTTTCAAAGTGGCTCCAAACAGCAAATACGGAGGCTGTTTTATATTTCTTGTGAAAAAAAGAGATCTGGCCAGAATGCAAGAATTTGTAGAGCAGCCAGTAATTTATGCAATCTGGATTACATCACGAGTTTAAATACAGAGAAACGTAAATATGAATCTACAGAATAAATTAAGTGTTCATGTGGGCTGCTGTGTAACTCTCAGTGTGCCACCGATGATCGTACTGACTGTGTCTTCACACTCGGCTGTCTGGCCTCGAGGCGGCAGGATTTCTCTTCTGTTTTCAGTTCTGCTGTCAGAAACATTTTTCCTCCAACAGCGTCGGGCCGCGCTCGTCGTGCCTCTGCTGCTGTTTCTGATTTCACAAACAACAAAGATCTGAGCGATGCACGGAGCTCTGCACCAACGCAGCACATATGATTACTCCAATTTCATCATCACTCAGTTTCCAAAGAAACTGCAGAATGTATCGTCTCCACAAAGCAGGGACTGATGAAACACTGTGGTAAAAGCATTTGGAGATGTTCATTACTCACCTGAGAACTGAATCGATTGTGACGCTTTATTTCACAGGTCTGTATCTGATACTTTACTGTCGAGAGTTAGAGAAGAAGATTGATACAAGTCTCCTGTCTGTATGGTAACTTGACGCTGGTTAGCTTAGCTTAGCATAAAGACTGGAAACAGGGGGAATCTTCCCACCAGCACTGAGGAACATTTCACTATAGTAAATACAGTGTTCATTGTAAAATAAGACATATTCTGTGGTGGAATGTGCAGAGCTCAGGGCTGAAACACACTCATTGTTCAGTCCTATGAATGACTGAATTTCAGAGCACAGTGAGATTTTATGTCGCAACACATTTCATGTCCTCTCATCCATATTCAGGACTCGTCAGCATCAGCTGGTCCTCCAGAAGAATCCAGTATCTGACGAACAGCCGGCCTGTTGTGTGCTCTATGAATATTTCATGTCTGGGATGCTGAGGCCTGCAGGTCTGGCAACGTTTTGTGTTTGAAAACGTCGCAACAACAGTCAAATTAGCTCGTGTTGACGGCCCCTTAAAAATGTAGTCGTGCTAGAAGAGATTTAGTGGTTATTGACTCTGGTCAGCGGGTTTAAGGCGAACTGAACTAAAGTAGCTAAAGATACTTATCGGTGGAAGAGGTAAACTATATTGTATAAAAATACTTCAGTTAATGAACAAAAAGTATAAAAATCTAAAATATACAAAAGTACCAAATGTTATGCAGAATGGCCCATTTCAGAAAGAATATGAATTATTAAATATATATATATATTAGAATAAAAGATTTGAATTATTGATGTGTTTATCATTAATGTACAGCGGGTAAAGGTGGGGCTCATTTTAATTACTTCCTAAACTTCTGGATAGTTTAATCTATACTAATACATCCTAATTTAATAGTTTAATCAATTTGTATTAAGCTTAGCTTAAAATTAATAGATTTATATTTGGTATTAATAATTAACATCTACATAACATTAGAGTAAAGAAAATAGTATATGTCCCCAAAATGTACTTCTAGTATAAAGTAGCATTAAATAGAAATACTCAAGTAAAGTAAGTAAGGTTCTCAAAATTGTACTTGAAAGGTGCTAAATTAAAAATTAAGAGCATATTGCCTCCACACAGCTCTCAACATGGCGGCTAAGGCGGCAGCTAGCAGCTAACAGAGCTGCAGTGCAGAGGGGCGGCACTAAAAGCACACGCAGCTGGCCGACTATGTCAACAAAGCACAGAAACAGTTGGTGCGGCTCAGTGGTTGTAATGTCTGTCCTCGTCTTAAGACATTTCTTACATTTTATCAATGCAACACAAGAAGTTTCTGAAAACTTAAGAATGTACTTTACTGGATGGATGGATGGGTTTACCAAGAGCTGGTGCAACCTGAGGCGGGCATGGTGGTGTTGTCTCACAACAAGAAGGCTCTGGGTTGAAACCTGCCAGCTGAGGTCTGCGTGCTTCATCCTGAATACCAGAGATTAAGTTAAACAGGTTAATTGGTTAAAACGTGTTTATCTGTCTCTTTGTGTCAGTTCTGGGATTAACTGGCAGGCTGTCCACGGTGTACTCCAGCTCTCGCCCAGTGTCAGCTGGCATTGGGATCAGGCGGCAACCTCCGGTTCTGAAAAGTGAAGCCGATGCTGAAGTGTCTTAAAGCTGCATTCTCTCTAGTGACCACCAGGGGGCGACTCCTCTGGTTGTATAGAAGTCTATGAGAAAATGACTCTACTTCTCTCTTGATTTATTACCTCAGTAAACATTGTAAACATGAGTTTATGGTCTCAATCTCTAGTTTCAAGTCTTCTTCAATACAGCATGATGTTCATTTAGTACATTATGGTCCATTTAGAGTCAAACAGACCATAAAGCAGGGTATGCTTTAGGGGCGGGGCTACACGGTGATTGACAGGTCTCTACCAGAGACGTATATGACGTCTCTACGTCACTCCTCCTCAGCCCAAATGTGGTCACTTCGGATCACTGGTTGCAAAAAAACAAGATGGCGACAACCAAAATGTCAAACTCGAGGCTTCATCAGTCCACAAACCAATGAGGTGACGTCACGATGACTACGTCCACTTGTTATATACGGTCTATGGCTGGGATCCAGCACCCCACAACTCTCTGAGGATAACAGGTCATAGATAACGAATGGAGCGATCCAATGCAAGAGAGGAGGAACTTGATTGCGTTAAGGTCAGCGTGTTACCGACGACACTGTAGATATTATAGAAAACCAGCCATTAGCATTCCAGATACTCTGTTAAGCCAAAGTGTAAGGGGGGGGGGGGGTTGAGTTTGATCACACCAGAACAGCTGAGTGCTCACTAAACCTCTTCCTGGTGGAGCCATCCCCCTCCTTACACTGGCGGCCTGGTCCTGCCCGGCCCAGCTTGGCTCAGCCTGGTCCCCCTCCCTGTATAATCTGCTCCGTCAGATGGAAGCTGTGGTCCGGTGCTGGTGGTGGGGGGGGGGGGGGGGAATAAGAGTTTTATTGTCCCCGATTCTTCCCCTTTGTTGGGGATTGCAGCATCATTTCTAGGTCACTGGCTGTGACTGAACGCCCCACTGCCCAAACTGATTCTTCACCGAGGGGTATTCATCTCCCTCCCCATTTCTCGCCCTGCACTTTCAGGAGGAAACACGATTAGAAACATGCTCCCAGCAACAAACAGCCGGGCGGCGATCTGCCAAACGGTTCCAGCTTCTGTTGTCTGTCAGAGCAGATACATTATGGATGCTGACTCAAACTGTTTTGACACAAAGCCTCTTTCATGGTGATAATTGGGCGGACGGGCTCTCAGATCCTTTTCCAAATTCACATTTCTACTCATAATTATCCTTAACCTTTGACCCTGATCTCCATCAGAGGGGTTAAGCACAAAGTAATGCTCTGGCCTGATGCTGCAATCAGAGGCTGATGACAATGTTTGTTTTAGAGAAGAACATTTACGTTGCAGTCATTTAGCAGCTGAACTGTAAGAGCGTCAAACTCTTCACTATTTTCACACTACTGTATATATTTTAAAATTAATGTTGTAAATATCTAATAATTTACCAATAAATTATATAAAAAATGATCTTTGTACAAAAACCAAGGGGCAACCTCCAGGTCTGAAAAGTGAAGCCAATGCATTCATAGACTACTATGAGAAAATGACAAGCTAGCACTAGTGTTAGCTGGTGATGCAGCCAGGCGGCAACCTCCTTGTAACACGTTCCTGTTACCACCGTGGGCTCTCCCAGCACAATGGCACTAGTACACTCAAATAGTGCTGCTTAACGTTCTTCATTCGTCATCACAGTTCAGGCTGGTCTCGGCCGTGCGCTCTCCTGCAGTGCCTCCGAGCGCACCCGCCGTGTATGATTCTGTCGGGATGGTCTGTCGTCCTCTGTGCAGTGCATTATATCTACTGACCAGCAGGGGGCGACTCCTCTGGTTGCAAAAAGAATTCCGATTGTATAGAAGTCCATGAGAAAATGAACCTACTTCTCACTTGATTTATTACCATTCAGTTGTAATAAAAGACACTCTAAAGAGTCAGCTGTTCATTCCAATAAGGAAGAGGCAAATAGCCAAACTCGAGGCTTCAAAACATCAGTCCACAAACCAATGTGTGACGTCACGATGACTATGAAACTTCTTACCTACAGTCTGTGGATGCAGCGTTACCTGCTGAAGGTACCGCGTCCTGCTGGGCCTCGCACAGCTTTAGATTGGAGGTCAGGAATACCGAATTGGAATTATTGACTTCCGACATTAGTCTTGTTACTCTCATATCTCTCACCACTTCCTGTATTCGGTCACAGTCGATGATTTGCAGTTTTTATCACGTTAACTTTGAAGTGCCTAAATCAATATTAAAAATGGGTCATAGTAGGTTCAAAGCTATAAGTACTCCATGGGTCATCACCCTAGTGTGTTTCATGTTTGTGTTTCACGTTTGTCGTCACGATTTTCAGGCTGTTTCTGCTGACAAGTTAATATTTCTGCAGCTTTGTAACCAAAAAGGAGGAGCCAACAGCTTCATCTCAGTTTGAACAAAGTCCTAAAACAACAAGTCTCCTGTTGTGTGTCAGGAACTTCAGAAACAGCCTGAAGTTTCTCTTCTTTGTCCTTTTTCTGGATGTGAGACTCAGCAGCAGACTGTGTGGGGAGAATACGCTTCAATCTGCAAAATTTCAGTTTGTCACGTGAGGGAAACAGATTGGATGTGAGGAGTTTGTTGGAGGGAGCTGCAGCAGATGTCTGGAGGGAATCTTTAGAGTAAATCAGATCACTGCGGCTCTGTGACAGGCGCCTCAGTCGGCCCCCATTAAGAACTCTTCACTCGGGGGCATAAAAAAAGGCTGCCGCAGAGTCGGAGCTGGTTAGCAGCAGAAACTCTGTCACACTGCAGAGGAGAAAGAAGAAAAAGTGGGTCTGCAGTCAAGAGTTTTCTCTTTTCTTGTTAGAGAACAGCTGGAAATAAGGACGGTGATGTTAGAACATCAGTCCAACACTTCGGTCTACATCTTGACTGTTTCAGGTCAGATTTGCAGAAAATGTGCTGCAGATGATGCATGCATATTATTTCATGCCTTTTATCTGCTGCAGTGTTTTTCTAGTCTGTCTTTATTAAACTAAAAAGCAAGGAATCTCAGACTGCCTGTCCTATGCACATGTATTTGTCCTTTGCATATCTTGAGAACTGTTCATCTGATCTACTTCACACTTGTTGGGTGTGTTGCTGAGGACACAGAGATGTGCAGCGTCGATGTAGGTGGGATTTGGACAAAAGACACGCCCACAGTTGATTTATTCCCTCAGTAAACATTGTAAACATGAGTTTATGGTCTCAATCTCTAGTTTCAAGTCTTCTTCAATACAGCATGATGTTGTCATGTGTATTATGGTCCATTTAGTGTCAAATAGACTATAAAGCAGGGTATGGTTTAGGGCGGGCTTACTGGGATTGACAGGTTTCTACCAGAGGCATCTCTACATCACTCCTCCGCAGTCCAAATATGGTCACTTCTTTTAATTGGTTGCAAGAAAAACAACATGACAATGTATCCAAGGTGAAGACGACGAAATCGATGAACTCGAGGCTTCATAACATCAGTTCCCAAACCAATGGGTGACGTCACCATGACTATGTTCACTTCTTATATACAGTCTATGGTTTATTGTCATGCACCAATCATCAAGCCAAATTCCTTTTATGTGCAAAATTACTTCAATCAAGCATTTCTGATTTGGATAACCTTCTTGACGTCAGGATTTCTTTCAGGACGGCTGTTTTGTTTTGCTGTAGCTCTGTGTTCCGAATCAGTAAAGGGTCTCTCTGAGAGTGAATATGTCTTTTAATTAAAGGAATGTTCGAGTAGGAGACGACGGTGGTTTTGTGCCTAGTTGGACAGCTGCTGCCAAATCATCTGGTGTATTGTATTAAATCTCTTAATGTGAGCAGTAACAGAAACTCACCCGAATATAAACACGGCTTCTTGGCGGCAAGCTTTCTGTGGAAATGATGCTTGTTACTTTATATTTCACGACTGTTTTATGATTTAGACTTCCCTACAGGACATTAAAAAAAATCATCTGACTCTGCACCATCCAGGACAAGTGCTTTGGTTGCCGTGGGAGCCTGGCTGCCGTCCACCAATCAGGGGGCAGCGATCCCAGCCCGCCCAGGACTTCCATCTTATCCCAGAAAACTGTCCTGGGAGCAGTTAGGAGAAGGTCAGTGAGCCTCAGTGTACCCGTCGCCCCATTGTTTCTGAATGAATGGGACGGTCTAATTACTGGAGCTGCGACTGGGGCGGCCAGCCTCGTAGACAAAAGACTCCGACATGCAAGTTTGGTGCCAGACAACAAATCAAAGCCAAACGGGTGATTAGAGAAGAATGTGGTTTACGTACGAGGAGTACCCTCCAGATAATTCTGAGAATACAATTAAACAAGAATGTCATGTCATTACCCACGGCTATAACTACAAATTAAAGTCCATGTGATTTTTATCTGAAATGATAGGGGGGATGTAGAGGCATTTTTTTTTTTTAAGAAAACAGGAACATTGTCCAAACTCTGGAATATGAATGGTGAAACTGAAGTGCAGTAGGAATCTTGTTTTTCTGATTAAAGTAAAATATCGGCGTTCATGTAAATCCATCCAGACTACGAGACGTTCAAATGTTAGATGTTAATAATGCAAAAACAAAGCCACTCCCTCAAAATTATCATTGTGAATGTAAACAACCAACATGGCTATTGTTAGTTACCAACCCTACCTTTAAATTAAATAAAAAAAGGTCTTTACCCTCAAACAGGCCTCTGAAGAAGTGAGGACCGGCTAAATGTCCCCACTTTGCTAAAATGTCCCCACTCTGTGGCTAAAAAGTTCATAGTCCTCACTACGTAGCAAGGACAAAAACACACACACACATCAACCTACTCCTACATTTGATGATTAGATTCCAGTGGTGTCTGCACTGGGAATTTCCCTTCACTTGACCACTTTAATTAAACATTTTCAACATTAGTTTTCAGATGTTTTAGCCTCGTATTGCTAAAGCTAGTGTTTGATATAATATTGCTAAAGTGTCATCCAAAACTGTCAGCAAAATGTGTTTTTTTCTCACTCCATTTAGGAAGCTCTGTTTCTGTACTTCTAAAACCCTGAACACGATGTGTTCTATCGGGGGCCAGACTGCACCGGCTCAGACCAGAAACCATCAGAGACGACTTCTTTCACAATAAATGCTACAATAAATGCAATAAATGCTATAAATGTGCTACAGTACCACAGACAGGACAGCACATGGAGGCTTCCATGTGCTGTCTGTGGTACTGTAGCACTGTTCACTGTGGCGGCCAGCTGAGAGGCAGACTCCCTCCCCGAGGACAATGTGTGCTGTGTCCTCCCCGGTAGTACGTAAGTAACGATGGCGAGAGGAAAACCAGCTATTTGTGCCAAGTGTGACGCAGCAAAAAAAACAACAAATGTTTTTGTTTCGATGTTTTTTTGGTCATTTAAACTAAATGACCAAAAAAACCTGATTTGCATAATAAATGATTTTCTTGCATTGACATGTTTCTGCTGTCCGTCTTTGCCTGAGGAGGGTTCAGCTGTTTGCTGGACGAGGACTTGTTGTGTCGAGTCTGAACTGGACAAACAATGGTGACTGTGTCCTGTGGACAGACGGCGACGGAGAGACTGACTCTGCCTCTTTTTGTTTCTGGACCAACATGTTTCCCTCTATGAATAAATAAAATAATTGCTATATTGCCAATTTAAATACACATTTTCTTTACCAGTATCGGCCAAAATACAGCAATACGACCGCACCCGATATCACTACAGTAACATGACGTTAACCGTGTTTTTTATATTTATTTTAACTGTTTAACGGTTCGTAGCAGGAAAACACAATGTTGAACTTTAAAATGTCAACAACATAGTTATTGTAAGAACTTTATGGTATTATTCAGTACTCATATCGGGAGGTAGGTATTCAAATGTGAGTACTTGTAAATTGGTACCAGTGCATCCCTAATTTTCCACCTGTGAGGCTGTATGAAAAGCTAAATCGTTAGCATATTCTGTCCAACACTTCAATATTGTGGCTGTAAGAAAATGCAGAACGCACAAACATTTGTTTTTAAGCTCATCACTTCCTGTTTACAATTCAAAATAAAAGCCCTCTTGCTTCTGGAATATTTTCAGGACAGTGTTTTGGAAAATGCAGCAACTAGAGGATCGACTTCTAATTGTGGATTGTTATCCTTATTTACAAATGAGCACATGCTTCTGAACTTTTTTTCCATCTGAACTTAATATAAATGATGTATATGATGTAATAAAATGAAACATTCCGGCCGTTATGAAAGACAAACTCTATGTAGAAAGGAGGACTGGTAGCAGCATCAACGTAGCTACCTAGCTAACTTTAGCTAGGCAGCCTGTTGAAGACATTTTATTTGAACTTTGCTCTGGTTTAGTTTCTCTTTCTCTGTGATGCAACACATTGAACTGTTCAATCAACCGTCTAAATGCACACCACGGAAAACATCTACTTTAAAATACTGTTTAATTAAAGTGACACTTTCTTGTGGCTAAAAAAAAGAAAAGAATGTCGTCAGCAAACACAAACACAGCACCAACGATTCAATATATTACTGTTCGTTCCAATGACGCACTTAGCTCACGGTTTTATGTCCGTTAACTCACGACAAATCACGGTTCAACTTTATTTTAGGGGTCTGTAATTTCCTTAGAATTTCCTCAAAAATAAAAATGTAATTTGGCAAATGGAGACAGTGATTGATTGCTACATGCATGCTGAGCAATATATAGATATTATATCGATATTGTGACATGTGACTGGATATCGTTTTGGATTTTGGATATCGTAATATGACATACGTGTTGTAATTTCCTGGTTTTAAAGTGACTGTTCTAGCTGTTCTATTATTTACTTCTTACACTTGTCAAGTGTAAAATATGTAATTGCTATATCTTCTCAAGTTAACTGAACATGCTTCAGGAAAGCATTTAAATTTACATAACTGGAGAATACAATTTTTGATTAAAAGTTATTATTAATGTGTATTTTGTATTTAAATGGAGCAGCTATTTAAGGGACAGTTTACAACTGCTTTTTAAATTAAACTAAACTGTAACTCCTTTTCTCCAAAGGAAATTGTTATGAAATTACAGACACTTGAAATAAAGCGTTTTAATTATCTCAAGCTTTTTTCTTGTGATCTCAAGAGTCTCCAGGGTCTCCAGGGTCCACGTCTGCTCTCAGCTTCAGTAAAATACAGTCACAGTAAACAGAAAGTAAGACTGAGTGCATTAACTGAAAAGAACTAAACACATAAAAGCTATTAGCTAAAACTGTCTGTGTGTTCTTTCATATATGAACTCTGTAAACAGTGAAAGGACGAACTGTGTCCGTCAGTAAACATGAAACGTGTCCAACAGTTTTTTAAAAGACCTCAGGAATCTACAGCCTGATGTGTCAACGCGTCCACCAATGAAACTCCTTCAGAAGAACGACCACAAGAAGCTCCGCCCCCCGACGCTGCTGATCTTTAACCTTTTCACCTCAACAGTGTGTCCCCACGCCGGCGTAGGAGGTGGACGCCTCCCTGCGGATGGTGCTGAACGGCGACAGCTCCAGCTCGGTGGTGGCGTGCTCGTTGTCGGCGTCGGCGTCGGCGTCGGCCGCGGTGGTGGCGTCGTCGGAGGCGCGGCGTGATGGGCCGCACTCGGCGCAGCAGCAGCAGCAGCAGTCCAGGAGGGCTCTGGTGAATGGCTGGCACAGGCAGAACAGCAGCACCGGCGTCACCGCCGACTTGCAGAAGAGCAGCATCTGGCTGACCAGCTGCAGGATGTCCAGGGTTCTCCGGGGAATGCCGGCCGCCATGTACGCGCTGATGATGTTGCAGATGTTCTCCGGAATGATGCAGAAGCCGTAGAGGATGGCCAGCGCCACCACGGTGCAGTTCATCTGGCTCTCCAGCTGGATCTGCTTCTTGCCGCCGCGGACACAGGCCCGCTCGGCGTGCCGGATCTTGTGCGCGGTGACCAGCGAGCAGCAGATGGTGAACAGCGTCGGTAGGCAGAAGTAGCAGCCGAAGTACCACCAGAGGCGCGCGCCATCGTAGGTGAGTCCCAGCACGTACAGCGTGTCCGGGAGGTCGGTGGAGATGCGGATCACGCAGCGCTCGCACGGCGTCGCGTCCGGCGGGTCGCCGTCCTCGGTGACCAGCTGGCGGATGAGCAGTTCGGGCAGCGCCAGCAGCAGAGCGCCCACCCAGATGACGGCGAGCTTGGCCGTGGTTGACGCCCAGTTCTCGATCATCTCGTAGTACAGCTGCACGTTGGTGGCGGCACGGAAACGGTCGATGCACAAGGCGCAAAGTGTGAACGTCGTGACCCCGAGAGACGCCACCTGGGGAGAGGAAGAGGAGCGTCAGAAAAACTCTACACAACGAGAAAGAATAAGGAACGTGAAACAACTTTCTGACTTAACAGCAACAACAAATCAGTTTACTGGACGACAATCTGACAGGACGATGGTGAATAAAGTCAGAATATTGTAAAAAATAGTCCAAAAATGTATTTGAGATTTAAGTCATAATCTTGAGAAAAATCTAAAATATTAACAGATACATTAAGTTAATGAAACGTCTACAATTTGACGGGGGAGTTCATCCTTTAAACGGCATGAGGCGTTCATGTGTATTCCTTTTTGCATTATTTAACTAACTCTTTTAGAAACATCTTCATTACAACTTGGATGTTGAACAGAATGGCATTAAAAACTGCTAAACTGGTAATAATAGTGTGTCTGATGACAATTACACCTCCAACAACAACAGTCTGTGGGCTTGTGGGAAATGGTGTTCATTAAAGGCAGCTAGAAACATAAACATTCACCATTGAAGGCCAAGATAGTAAAGTTATGATGAAGCTTTGGTTTTATTTATGTATTTAAATGATGATAGCGTGTGTGTGTGTGTGTGTGTGTGTGTGCGTGTGCGTGCATGTGTGTTGGGGGTCGGACCATTAGCAGTTTTCAGATTTAATCCTCCTGCTGTTTTTGTGTGATTACGCTCCTTTAAACAGTCAGAGGAGACAACAAACCTGATCTCAGATCAATTTATCTGTTGGAATTAATGAATAAACTAGTAAACTACCGATAACACACAATGTCAGACTTTAGTTCTGGCTGGTTTCATGTTGAAATGTATGTTGTTTTTTAAAATTAATTTGGAATTAAATACAATTATCCCACTGTAAAATTTAAAAATATACACAATTATTTGAAAAATGAAAAAAGAATTGAACTTTTATATTATTTGAATTAGAATTTTTTTTTAAAGACAAAAAAGTAGAAAAGATAAGATGACAGTCGGTGACGTCTGTACACATCAATAATGTCATGTAGGTCACCATCTCGAACAAAGAGCTGCAGCTGCTAAGAAGATTAAACTCCATAAATACGACCTTTTGTTTCCAGACGTCACGTTAAACACGTTGACTCGCTCACGTTTCAGACAATCAGCTGATTTAAAAACGTGTCAACATCTACACCACAGACAGAAGACTCACTACACTCACACACTACATGGACCAAAGCATGGGGACAGCTGGTCATTGCAAAAATAAATATATGAATATAATGTCTGAGAAGATGGAATCAGCGGGACTTGCTTCCGTTCTACAAAAGTACGCAACATCCGCTTGGTGGCGCTTCCCGGTCAGCTCACTCATTTTGCCATTGAAATAGTTTTATGTGAATTTTCAAGTATCACATTAGAACAAATGTGTTGAAGAAGACTTTAAACTAGAGATTGAGACCATAAACTCATGTTTACTGAGGTAATAAATCAAGAGAGAAGTAGAGTAATTTTCTCATAGACTTCTATACAGCCAGAGGAGTCGCCCCCTGGTGGACACTAGAGAGAATGCAGCTTTAACACATGAAGCTTTGACTTCACTCTGCAGAGCCAGAAATTGCCGCCTGGCGTTGCTGATAGCAGCAACACTACACTGTAGATGAGTTTATTCACTCCAAACCAGTTGATGGAAATGCGCCAAACTCATATTTTCCTTGTTTTTTGGGAGACATATCAGATGTTTGCTTAAAATTCGCTTGACGATTGAATGGAAACATATTCCATCACTGTTCCTTTCACAAAACAGGATTTAAATCGTTGAGACATCGATCCAGTCGATAATGTAGATTATGTCTGTAAACCCGTCGCACTACTATGAGATACTCTGTTCAAACCAGCCTTGAATTGGGAATAACTCCGCGATTGTCAGGAAGAAGAACCCCCGAACTAAACTACAATACAGGACGTGGATGAAAAAATGTTTGATATAACTTATTAAATTAAACACAAGGTCTAAATCTATCCAGATCTAATCTCAGTCCTCCCGTTTCCTCCACTGATGAGGGGGTGGGGGGTCATATTTGTCTAATCTTCATTAATCCCCTCTGATTGGACAGCAGGATGTCACATGATCAGCAGGTGTCGTCGGATTAAAGACCCTTCACATGAGGCGACATTAAACCTGGATTTAAACCCCGACTGCAGTCTGGAGCCGCAGTCCTCTGAGCTCTCATGAACTAGACCTGAACTGTAAATATCATCTTCTATCATCGTCTCATAAATAGATCAGTTTGTCAGATTTAAAATAACTTTAAAGATCTAATTTTGACGGTTTCAGAAAGTTACGTTTGTTCAGTCGTGTAAAAATAATTTCATCTCGTTTGCGTACTTCCCAGTATTTATGGTCTTAACCATTCAGTTACGAGAGGCTGATAATTCCTGAGTGGTGGTTTTGATGTGAGTTATATAATTTGATTTGATTCCTTTTCCAAAAAAATGTTTTTTAAATAAAGCTGAAGAGTCCTAAAAAGCTGAAGTGTGAACCTCTCAGCAGTGTTCAACACAGATTACTGTCAAACTTTCACCAGAAGTTCTTAAGATTAAAAACAGAGCAACAGAATAAATGCATTTTACAAACAACATAATATATCTATATTTATTATCCCGTTTGTAATCACCAACATTTTGATTATTCACTAAATCACATATTTTGTCTCAGTATGTGACTGATTGCAACTACATGTATTTAGTTACTAAGCTGTTAATATGGAGACAGTAAAATGTTCATGCACCTTAACTTTCCTCCTGTCTACATGAAGAACAAACTACGTCCTGCACGTAACTTTGGCACTGATGAGACTAAAAGGTATATACATATATACACATATACACATATACATAAACATATATGTACATGTATATGTACATATACATGTACATGTACATATACATGTATATGTACATATACATATACATACATACATATATATACACATATATATACACATACATATATATACACATACATATACATATATATATACATATACACATATACATATACACATATACATATATATATATATTTGCATGAAGCTGCAACTTACATTTCACTGTGCAACCCTGTGTTTTACATGACAAACAAATGAACGTTAAATGAAGTTTGGGTCAGTCTGAGTTAAAAGAAATAAGTGAGTTTCTTAAAAGGACAAAATGTCTTCTGTTACTTTCCTTCCATCACAGCTCAACAAGGAGGATTCTGACACTTCAGATGACCTGATTATCTGGTGCTGAGGGTTTATTACTCACCTTTAATACTGTATTTCAGCTATGAGTTCTGAAGCTGCTCAGTGTTTTATCTGCTTATGTTATTGGTGTTTTGTGCACATGTGGTATAAAACGTGTTATTTTGTGTTTCACAGTGAATGTGCTTATTGTCGTCATCGAAACCTCTCATCACAAAACTACAAACACCTGCTGCCTCAAAACGAACATCTTCCGGTCCATCACCAGCATCCACCCCCCCCCCCACCACCACCACCACCACCACCACCATCACCATCAGAACCCGAACCCCCGACCCCTCTCACCTCCAGGTAGGGGATGATCCTGCACGAGAACTCCCCGAGCAGCCAGTCCTTGGTGAGCTCGCGGAACACCACGAGCGGCAGGCAGAAGAAGATGATGACGAAGTCCCAGAGCGCGAGGTTGGCCAGCAGCGAGTTGGAGATGCTCCTCATGTAGTAGTTGTGACACACAATGCACATGACCGACACGTTCCCGATGATTCCCACTCCGAAGATGACGGCGGCGACGATCACGACCGCGTACGCCCCGACCGACTCCGCGGTGACCGGGTAGAACGGGTTCTTAAGCTGCTTCCGTCTGGTCCGCGGGTTCACGGGCGCGAGCGGCGTTGTGTCGGGAAAGTCCGGCAGCGAGTACTCGTCCTCATAGTCGCTGGCGTTGTTGAGTCCGAAGGGGGGTCCGGCCTCTTGTTCCTGCGCCATGGCGGCTCCGTGTTGCGGCGGCTCGCTCCGCTTCCTCCTGCGCTTCTGCCGCCGGCTGTGTCCGCTCCTCCTGAGGCTACAGGTGCGTCCACGCGGGGTTTGTTGGAGCGCTTCTCCCGGACGGCATCCACCGCTCCCGGCCTTGTTTACATCCGCGCGTAAAGCTTCGTCTCCGGATACCCGTCGGATGCGCCGCGGTCCATTTGGCGCGTCGCTTTTACGCACGGGGCGTTGGGATATCTGCATCCCCAACAGGTCAGAGGATGACGGGTTTACAGAATACAGCCACGAGGACTGCGCGCTCACACCGCGCGTCCCTCCATTGTCCTCCCCGATGCCTGTGCGCCATCTCCGGCTCCGCGCATTCCTGTCAGCGGCGGTGGACTCCTGATGGGGACTGAAAGTCGTCTTTGTTTTGTGCCAGTGGAGCTGACTCGCCGCGGCCTCGATGCACAGCCACAAACACAGCAACCTCAAGGATGGACGCAGCATCGTGTGGTTCCTGTCTAACCTGCGAGATCAAACTCGTGCGTTTTCCAAAATGATCGCTCCATCTTCTGATAATCAGTCCAAAACAATGAAGCGAGAATCTTAACTTAAATCTGCAACAACACAAAAATGAATCAGTTTTCCTTCATCTTTGCGCGCAACCAGCTTCCACATGGTCTTTTGTCGTGTATAAGAGGTGCACCTGTCGGGTTTGGTGGCGTCCCGGAGCGGCTCCAGTCTGGATGCATCACCAGAGACCAGAGTGAAACAAAAACCTTTAAACTGGGCTGGAAAAAAAGTAAACTGACCGTTCAGATCATCCGCAGCTGAAGGTGAAGGAGAGGGGGAGAGTGGAGCAGGCCCAACCTCCGCCCCATTACGTTTCTGCGCGCACAGCAGCTCCGGAGGGCTCGGAGGACGGGGAAGAGCGAGGTGAAATGCTGCGTGTGGAGACGCCAAGGTCCGTCTGAGAGAGAGAAGAGGATCCGAGAGGAGGAGGAGGAAGGCGGAAAGGAGGAGGAAGGGAGGAGAAGGAAGGGAGGAGGAGGGAGGAAGGGAGGAGGAGGAAGGAGTCATCTGTCACACCTGCTCTGCTCCAATAATAATCTGTTCGAATAACACTGAACTGTAATCTGTGTGGGATTAACAGGAATCAGAACTGTTATTATCTTTTCGATTTAACAAACTTTTCTTCATTCAAAAAGAATAGGAATCTTGGTCATTTTGATGAGATGACTCGAATATAACACAACATTTATTTAAAATAAATAAATAAAGAAAGCTTTGTCCACTGAGCAAAACACATTTATAAACTATTTACTTGACAATTAAGAAAAAAAGTTACTGAGGTTTAAAGAACAACTGTTTTGTAGTTATTTAGTATCAACAACAAATACAAATAAATATTGAAGACATTAAGTAAACTACTTCTACTATGCCCATAATAATAATAATAATAGTAATCATTATTATTATTTTTATCTCATATATAGACAATCTTAATATAATTGTCGGAATACTTCATGAATACACACATCTATAAATGTGTATAGGATATTTGTGTACAGTACTTGTATACAGTAGTATCCCTGCAACGTGTATTATTGTACAAAGAGTTTGAATCAATCAATCATCAGAAACTTCCCAGCATGCCTAATACAGCAAAAGTTCCAGCAACAAAATGTTCGAAGGGAAGTTCAATGAATTCAATGAATTTGAATTCAATTCAAATGTCAGAGCAAAACTACTTTCTGGTTCTCCACGCCATCTAGTGTACATTCTGTGTATTACACCAACACTCCCCTGTCTGAAGATCTGAACATACTACAAGAGAACATTTAAGAGTTTGACTGAACAGATTCACACTTTTATCTCCTGAACACAGAGTCAGATTTAGACTCAGTGTTTGAATCTCTTATGACTGCTGACATCTAGTACATCTACTGTACTTAAGTAGAAATTCAAAGTATGTTGTGCATTTTCATACTTCTCTATTACTATTGCATATGCATATGTGTTGATGATGAATGTTTGTGATAAACTGAAGGATGAAGTGTT
>NW_022280032.1:654248-654822 GCF_004355925.1 Anarrhichthys ocellatus
AATGTTTGTGATAAACTGAAGGATGAAGTGTTCCTTTATGTGTTGATAAAATCCTACTTATTCAGATAAATAAACTCTTAAAAAGCCTCTTGGATCAGCTGTAAAGTGCATCGTCACAAAGCTGAAACAGGCTGTTTGTTCTTTTTAGAGATACGTGGTTCTCACAGGACAGAGATGCTACACACATATGATGATCTTATAGAATATGATGCATTGATTAAGATTAAACTAACCAACAGGAAATAAAAGAGTTACAATATAACACACAATGCAGCAGAAACATCAGGTATAAAAATAAGTTTTAAATGCATGACTTTTACTTGTAGTGGAGTATTTTCACAGTGTGGTATTAGTACATTTACTTCAGTAAAGGATCTGAATACTTCGTCCACCCCTCCCTCACTGAGAGGAGCAACACTGAAGGAGGAGAGCTGCTGAGTCACTTTACCTGAAGTGAAAGTAAAGTTAGTCTGAGCGACAGCAGAGCTGCAGTCGAGACAAGTCTGTCTGTTTCTCTCTGAAGAAACATTCAACTGAATCCAGCAGAGTCTCTGACAAACTCTGGTGAGTACAC
>NW_022280032.1:664822-678129 GCF_004355925.1 Anarrhichthys ocellatus
TTAAATGTTTAACTGACGTCCATCGTGGCCGTGAGGGTTGTGGAGAGAAACGTTACTTTAAGAGATTTATAACATCACTGCTACATACACTGAAAAAAAAAGAAAAATAATTAACATTTACTTGAATAAAGCTAGGTAACAATTTGCACTCAGAAATTCCGGGTAATTTTTACTCAGGAATTCTCAAGTTAAGTCTACTTACTAGTAAGAATTGTTTTTTATCCAAAATTTTCAAGTAACTTTTACTTGCAAATGTCTTCCTTTGACATAAAATGTACTTAGCCTTTGATAGTAATCTTTACTCAGGCTACCTTTACATCTAATTACAAAACCCCAGTAAAACTCAATTAGGTGTTTCATGTATATTTAACTAGCTTTTCTTTACTTTTTCAATTGAGAAATATTAAGTAATATTTACACAATATATCTTTTATCTACTACTACTCTACACAACTGTTCAAATATGAATGTTGCATTTTTTTTAAACTGGGCTACTGTTAATTTAATAAAATTGTCTTAACATAAGGCTTCCACAAACCATCTTTTAAACTGCAGCAGCTTTACTTGTTAACTGGTGAAAGAGGTCACTGCTGACAGACACACACAAATACCAACATATATAATCTGGTTGGCATTGCCAGACAAAACATTTCTAAATCAGTGCTGCCAATAAGAAATATAAGAACACAAACGTTTAGTCATTTAACAAACTTAATTTGAAACGATGGGTACTGCTTGACAACACTTAGATACACATAGATGAAGCCCATGAGCAGAAGGCAAGCCTTTGGCACACTTTGACAGTCATCAAGAACCTCTTTTCCCTCGATGACGACGAACACGACTGTCAGGAGTGAAGCCTTTCTGTGTTGCATTTCCATGGATGACAAGGATCTTCATGACATGTTGAGCATAGTCCTCTTCAATGACTTCTTTGAAATTCAAATTTACTAATGTTCACTTTTACATCTTCGAGTCTGATGTGTTCTCAAAAAATGACGATAGTGGGAGAAACAAACAAAAATATTGAATGTGTTCAAATGCGTCATTATGCATCTATTCTCAGTGTATATGAGCCCAACATAATTTTATATAATATTAGATATCTAAACTTTACCAGGCTGGGTGATTCCAGCATGGGTCTTGGTTCCTGCAACTCCGCCCTTTGTCCCAAGTATCTCCAGAAAGTTGGTCGTGCAATTGGCCAATTTCGACAAAAAGTTTCGCTCCAGATGAACTGTGGTTATTCTTCTGAACTCATTGATCTGAAACAAAAGACAATAAAAAACATGATCAAGATGAGGTACCTTGCTAAAACAATTAATGCAGTAGTCCTCCCAGTATAATGTAATATTCACAGCAACACAAACTACGACTTCAAATGTATATGTCAAGTTAATTAAACTATAACAGTACTAAGTTGATTTTACCTTGTGTCAACTGTTGATGTCAACTTGCTGAGAGTGAACGTCCTTTAATATTCTGAAATATATAGAGAAATTATGTTAAAACATGAACACACAACATTAAATCTGAATTTGGCTTAAATCTTCATATTGATAGTGGGCTTCACAAAACCCAAGTAATTCCCCCTCCCCCTCGTCGACAGAGCGCAGCTGGTCGAGCACCGTGTCCCCAGGCCAACAACCTGTAACCCTGTAGAACCCTGTAAAATCGTGACCAAAACCACCAAAAACATGTCCACAAAATGTCGCGCCGTGAGCCATGTCTGTAATGCTGTCCCTAGTTAGCTAGCATGATAGCCTAACTAGCTAGCACGCTAAACTGAGCAGTTCGCTACTCTTCAGTTTTCACAACTCAAACTTGACCGAAGGCTCAACAGCAACGTAGAGCATTAATTAAACATATAACCTACCCCAATGGCTCCCGTCCATGAAGTTCCTCTCCTCAGGTGAAACGCTACCGGCCTTGTTCAGGTTCTGCTGTTCCGTCGTCTCGTTGAAGAAAGGAGCGCGAAATCTCCTCTGACGTCACCCCCTGAGTACGCGCTATAGGTTGCCAGGTTTTACTCGTATTACCCAAGTACATTTTACTTTGATGTGTCAGATAGTGCATTCAATACAGTAGTTTAGTAGATATTACTTAGTGTGAATGATTAAAATGTACTTATAAAAATGAGGATACATAATTACAAACAAACACCAAGTAACACATTAAATAAAAGGTGATATTTTAAAGTAAAAGCACTGGAATGATAATTTCTTGTAAAATTTACAAAAATAATCGAGGTAATAATTACAGGGCCAAAAAGTCTTTTTTTTTCAGTGTAGAGCACAATAGATCTGACTATAATTACATGTGTGTGTTTTGTTAAATTAATGTGTTGCTTGGGTGTATTCTTATGGCGTGTTTGACTTTTTTGATTTAGCGAGTTGATAACGAGCTTCGTAGGTTAGCAAACACAAATAACCAAAAGATACCCTGAGTATGTTGAACTCTCTTCATGGTACAGGCCCCAGCTCTAAGTCTGAGCCTAAGCTGCATGTGTGCGTTATTGTGGATCATGCGTTCATAATAATAGATTTGATGTTTTATTTCTTTCCCCGGCAGCCAAAGTAAATGTTTTGGAATAACAATCACCATGTTATCACTCAGTTTGATGATCTCATAGAAATATCTGCACTGAACTGAACATCTGAACTTCAATCACAGCAGAGTCCAGGACCTGTCTGCACAATGAGCTGTAAAATAGAAGCTGCATACATTTAGATCGAAGACAAAAACTCATTCACAACCTCGGCACATATTTGCTTTCTGATATTTTCTAAGTAAACCTGCACCTCATTCACATCCAATATGACAAAAGCATTGAGGAATAATTATAGATACATTTTATTTATATAAAGACATGTAATAACAGTTGTTTTCCACACTTGTTGTCCTCAGAGTGTAGATATGTCTGCTGCCAGCTGTCTGCTGACTGAAGATCAGTTTCTGTGCTCCATCTGTCTGGATGTGTTCACTGATCCAGTCGCCATACCATGTGGACACAACTTCTGTAAAACCTGCATCACTCAACACTGGAACGTTAATGTCCAGTCTCAGTGTCCCAACTGTAAAGAGGTTTTCTACACCAGACCTGAGCTGCAGGTCAACACTTTCATCTCTGCGCTGAAGAAGAGAAGCACTGAGGTGGAGCAGCTCTCACGTGCTGAAGACCACCCCCACCTCCTCCAGAGCTTCAGGACCCTGAACACTGCTCCACCCACCAGGAACTGGACAGGAGTCAGAGTCAGTCCACCTTCATATGAGGGGACTGTGAGGAGAACTTTGAATCAGCTGCTCACTGAGGTCGAGCTGAAGAGGGTCCAGCAGTCTGCAGTGGATGTGACTCTTGATCCTGATACAGCACATCCCTGGCTCATCCTGTCTGATGATGGAAAACAAGTTAAACTTGGTGATGTAAAGAAGAATCTTTCAGACAACCCAAAGAGATTTGATTCTTGTGCTTGTGTCTTAGCAAAGCAGAGTTTCTCTTCAGGAAGATTTTACTACGAGGTTCAGGTTAAAGGGAAGCCTAAGTGGGATTTAGGAGTGGCCAGAGAGTCGATCAACAGGAAGGGAAGCATCACAGTGTCTCCTCAGGATGGTTACTGGATGATATGGTTGAGGAATAAGAATGAGTACGAAGCTTGGGCTGACCCTTCAGTCCGTCTCTCTCTGAAGTCTCAGCCTCAGAAGGTGGGGGTGTTTGTGGATTATGAGGAGGGTCTGGTCTCCTTTTATGACGTTGATGCTGCAGCTCTTATCTACTCCTTTACTGGCTGCAGGTTCACTGAGAAACTCTACCCATTCTTTAGTCCATGTCTTAATGCTGGTGGTAAAAACTCTGCTCCTCTGATCATCTCTCCTGTCAATCACACTGAGTAGAACAAACACTTGATGTTCTACAGAGAGACTCTTTCATTTAATGCACACATGTCAAACTCAAGGCCCACGGGCCGAATCGCCACGTCATTTTATGTGGGCCGCAAATCCGGCAGCAAAAAAAAAAAAAAAAAATTATTTTTTTAAATTTTTATTTTGAAAAACAAATTTAAAGTTAGACTGTTTTTTTGTTCGACCGCTTGTTTTTTTTCAAATGGATTAAGTACCAAGATCCACTATGTTGGCACTTTTAAAAATAAGTGAAGCAGTGTACTTTATTATATTGATTGTGTTGTATATATATGTGTCATAGAAAGTTGAGAAAACTTGTAATTTTGATATGTATGTTTGCAAGCAACTGCCCGTTAAAACATTATTCAGTGCCTACTTTGAGAAATACAATTGTATTGCAACATCTCCCATTTGTCTTGTTATGTTTCCAGCCAACCAGGCTGTATATTTTGTTATTTTCCTGAGAGACAGAAGGCGTATATTCTGTTCCTGATTACACATTAACAGCAATGTGAGGGTACTAGGATTATAGGCTTACAATGTATTATGTACAATCAGAAAATCCCCTTTTGATTTGTATTTATTGTTATATATTAGGTCTATTTATATTAGGTCTTTGTGTGAGCATGTAAGCTTAACATCAAATTGACTTCACATGCATTTGAGCAGAGCAGGGAAAGCTGCTGGCCCGTTCACCGTGGGCCATGTGGCGTTTGGCTTCGTTTAAATTTGACATAGATATCAAACTGTTTATGTCAGTTTATTTATTTTTCTGCTCTTTGGAGTCTGCTCTGTGCCGTCGGTATGGTCTTGGTGTTCTTTCATGAAGCATAGGATCTTCTCGATCGTGGCCTCCTGATATTCATGGGACCATCTGTGTCAAGAAAAAGGCACAACAGGCATTTGATGATCAGTTCTCTAATGGATATTTTAAAGATCTGCGAAACATGAATCGCAAACAGTAAAAAGTTAACCCTTGTATAAGCCAACAAAGTATGAATTATATTCACATTAAGTATAAAACATGCTACCTGCATCTCGTGAGTTAAAGGGAAAATACACCTAAATTGTGGGTAAAGTGTCTTTATTCTTTCATCGCTGGGTAACCATCATCACCTCTGAGTTACAGCATTATATTGATGAACAGTAGAGCTGCATTCACATGCTCTGACTCATGAAGACACACATTTTTGCTGAAACGTGCTGAAACATGTTATTCATGTTGCACAGCAGTGGAAAGTTTCACATACAGTCACACAGATGAGTCACACACTGAGCACAGATAGTGAAGAGATAGAACTGCTGCTGTGTAAAGAGAATACTGCTGGTAAAAATAACCTGATTTGTTTAAAGTGTTTACAAACCAAATGTTATTGCCCTTTTGTTCATATAGCAGTATTTTTAAAATAAAAGTGCGCAATACACTACTTTTGAATTCATTGTTGAACTTTGCCATGACAATCCCCGATTAATCCCGTTTAATCGCAAAAAATCCATGCGATTAAAAATTGTAAGCGTTGCCCAGCACTAATAAAAACATATTTAATGAACAGACACTTCAATCATAATTTAGCTGAATGGATAGAGCTCTTTCCCCACGGATGTTTCGGAGGTCTAACCCCAATAATAAGACAAAACAGAGTATATAGTATATAAATATATATATATATACACACACTATATATATATTTTTAAGGTGTGAGGGATTGGGGGTGCGTGAACCCGGTCGGGATGTAGAAGGGGGTGCGTGGCCTAAAACGTTTGGGAACCGCTGCTCTAGAGAAACAGGGAGAAAAAGTAACAGTGACAACACTTCAGAGAAGAATGAAGACAAGAAAATGCACCAGAAGTCTAAAAATATTCTCCCTGGACAACAAACAGGACACTTCCTGCTTTAAAGGACGTATTTAAAGAAATAAGAATATATAAATAAGTGTATAAAGGATGGCTACTTACCATTTGTGTTTGCTCTATTTATATATTCTTTAAGGATGAAAACAAGTCTTTTATAAAGTGCATCGTGTTGTCGGATGACCAGCAGATGGCGACGCAACATCACAGATGAGCACTATAAACATGCTCCGAGTGAAGAGTTTGTCGTAAAAAGTAAATTTCTTTATTGAAACATGTCAGTCAGCAGTTTAAAACATTTTTGCAGCAACATTTTTTATCTACATTTATTTAGTTTTACACAATAAATACAAATAAAATCCACAAAATCTAAAAAAAAAAAAAAGGGCCAAAAAAACGTAAATGTTTGGAAATGTTTCTTCCTTGCAGGACTCAACCGGTGACCGTTGACCCGTCGGAGGGCGTGGAGGCGGGTTTGGTGACGGTGCTCTGGAAGATCTGGTAGCAGGTTTGGTTCTGTCCCGCTTCAACCTCTGCTCGGTACGCCGTCAGACACAAATCCATCCACGGACGCTCACCTGACAAAAACACAAGATCGACAAGATTATATTTAAAAAATATAAAATTATAATAATAACAATGTATGTATATATAATTGAATGACATATATTTAGAAGAAGGAGATGAAAAAGAAGATGAAGAAAGAAGAATAAGATGAAGAAGATCTAAACACTAAAAGTGTTTGTTTTTGTCACTTAAAGTCTCTTATTAGAACAATTTCATCCTTTCAGTGGGAGCCTGAGTGATTTGACTGTTTATCGTCTGCAGCGTTCTCCCTCAAAACCGGACCAATTTCATGACTTCAGGTGTTCTTTTGTTGCTGCAGTTTTACGTCTGTCGTGATGAGGTCGATCCAAACTCGCAAAGTTAAGCGATGTGGTTCCTCAAAAACATTTGTGACTTTAATCTCAGAGGATTTAGCAATTATTTCTCACAGATCTACGACTTTATAATCTAAAAGAACATCCAAGTTTTTTCTCGTACATTCAGACTTTTGTTTCTATGAATACAGAAAGGCTGCGTAGTTTTATTTTATTTATTTAACTTTGGCCCCGTTGAATCCGCGACTTGTTTACGTTTTAACACTTACGCCGATGCAGCCGCGGAGGATTTGACTTGTGTGGCCAACTTGTTGAATATCAAATACAGAACAGCTCCTCACCCGCCATGTTCCTGAAAACAGGAATTTCTTCCACTGCGTACATGTAAATCCGTCCTTACCCCCCCCCCCCCCCCCCGTCTCCTTCTTCTTCTATGTTTTATGGAGGTTGGCATCCATAAGTGCTGAAATACCGATATCTGCTGGACTGCCCTTCACCCCCCACCTATCCCAGCTTTGCCACGATCGATGCAATCATTGATTCATTCTAAGTCATCTCGTCTGAGCAGAGAACAAAAGCTGCTGCTGCTCAAACTAGTTTGTGTTCATCTTGTGTCTAAAACGTAGTTCACGGGTTCTTCTTAATTCACAGAAATGATGATCTGGGAAGTTAAATGTACCAAATGATCAAATTTTTGTGCCAGTCGATGTTGATAAAATGTCAGTGACCAGCTGAAACTCTTCATCCGGACGTACCTGCGCTGCCCCCTGCTGGACAGAGGGAGTCCATTGTTTGTCGGATGCGGTTCTGAGCCTCCTGATTGGCCGCTACGTCCTCCGCCGACACGCCGAAGAACAACTCCTGATGAAAGACACAAACCATCATCATCATTAAACTTAATATCACGGAGCACAAAGTGTTTCAGGTGGTTTCATCACTTTTACTTTTGAGATGTTTATTTGATGTCCTTACTCTCGACACAAAATATCAGAGTTCTGATTTTATTTATCGAAACCTTCTTTCCCTGACCTCGTCACTGAACTTCAGCGCTGTCGGTCCGAACACATCGCTCCATCATTCAGAGGGTTTGAGTTTAATAATGATTTCATTATATCAGACGCAGGGTTTAGATTTCAACATTAAAGAGTGAAACAACACAAACCTGCTTTCTTTCAGCTGGAAACGAATGTTCGTGTGTTTAGAAGTGTTGCTGATGGATTCAGGTCCCAATCTCAACATTTCGGTGCAAACTATTTGAACTCTACATATTGAAACACTATTGCTATTTTAATTAGCTGTTAGCTGATCTGAAGCCAGGGGATGTATATGTTTTTTTAAAGAGATTTTTAAGTCTCGATGGGATATCCTGGTTAAATAAAGACTATTTATATATAATGTTATGATTATTCTGATGCCATTTTATTTCTCAATTAATCACATATTTATAATTAAATGTCAGAAAATACAAAAAACTGCAGTTACAATTTCCAAAAGCTCAAATTGATGCAATAAAGAGTCCAAAAAAGGCCCCTAACTATTGATTGACACAAGACAAAGAATAACAGCACTTCCCCAAAGCTGAGACTAACCTCACAGTCGCAGATTCATTTTAATTACTCGATTACTCGACTAATCGTTTCAGCTCTGAATCACAATTTAAGACATTCGTTCCCATAAGAATGCTGCAGGGACTCACATTATTTTTCTTTTTGATTCTTTAAATTGAAATAACTTCATTAATCCACAGAGATGAAACTGGTTTGGTCATTCAGGTCACAGCAGACGCACTGCAGCCACAGCTGGTGACAGTTTGGTGAAAGTTGAGACTGATCAGCAGCATTTTAAATGCGATCCCAAACTCACGGCGTCTCTCCACAGGAAGACGTCCAGCGTGTCGGTGGCGTCCTGCAGCTCGAGCTTCATCAGCAGGACGAACTGCAGCAGCTGAACGCCGAGAGCTGAGGACCAGAGACGTTAACACTGAGTGATTTATTTCAGAGGAGGGGGGGGTAGATCTGCTGCCAGGAGGCGTTCAGGAGCTTTTACAAAGCTGCTGAATCAGGAGGAAGGAAAATGAGAAAGAGCGAACTGTTCAGGGGTTTTTAACGGAGACAGAGGACTCTTCTTGATGGTGCATTCAAGGACAAGATGTAATAATAGTTATTTTTATAATCCAGTAATTGCAAAATGCCCAACACAATTTCCCAAAGCCCAAGGTGACATCTCCAAATGTCCAAAACTCAGATTAATGTGATATAAAACAGAGAAAAAGCAGAAAATCTTCACATATAAAAGCTTTAACTGATCCTGTGAAGTTAATGTTTCTAGACTGCAAGTGTTTTCCACTGACACGTCCCTAACCCTGACCCATCCAACAGAAACGCTCTCATGTTCGTCTCTGCATCCATCTGCAGCGGCTCTGTACACACATCGCGTCTCAGCTGCGTCTCTAAAGCGTAACAGACACCTGAATTGTCTATTCACGCCTCAAGTCTATTTTTAGGACAATAACATGTAAATCCGAGGTTGACGCCCAATAAAACACTCCTGTTTTACCACAATTAACTACGTTTTTATCTTTATTTTATCATTTCAATTATCAAGCTTCTTTATCGTACTATCTGTATTATTATTATTGTCTGACCTAGTTCTTTGTTTTCATTGCCTCTATCTGACCTATCTATCAGCCTAACAAGCCTATCTGGCTTGTTGGCTCCTTTACTGCGGTTTATCCATTGATTCTGTGTTGTGTAATCGTTATATGAATGTGTAAAGCGTTTATGTTTTATTATTCTATAAAGGTGCAAGATCTGAGATTGGGAGCATTTCGTCTTCCTCTCAAAGGCTCTCAACATGTCGACTGTGGGACGGCGGCTAGAAGCGAACAGCGGCAACAGTGCCGACAGAGCGAACGGCTCTATAATAAAGTCTGAAGGAGCATTTAGGATTATGAGCGGGGAAACAGAGAAACTGGGCAGACAGTCTGGCAGCTCCTTTGCTGCTTTGAAACGCTCGGACCAGACGGAAAAGGAACGGACAGTCGCTGAAGTGTGACGTGAGCGCTGTTGACGTTTGCGGTCTAGATACGGGGTTTGAGGTTTCATTCTGTGCGCATGACATCTGTTGCACTTCTGTCCATCCTGGAGAGGGATCCCTCCTCTGTTGCTCTCCCTGAACGTTAAAGTTTTTTTTTGAGAGGAGTTTTTCCTGTTCTGGCGCAGGCGGCAACCTCCGGTTCTGCCGAGTGAAGCCGATGCTTCATGTGTTAAAGCTGCATTCTCTCTAGTGTCCACCAGGGGGCGACTCCTCTGGTTGTATAGAAGTCTATGAGAAAATGACTCTACTTCTCTCTTGATTTATTACCTCAGTAAACATTGTAAACATGAGTTTATGGTCTCAATCTCTAGTTTCAAGTCTTCTTCAATCGTATGCTGAACAGATTGTAAAGCCCTCTGAGGAAAAGTTGTGATTTTGTGTTATACAGATTAAATTAAGCAGAAGACAACACTGTTTTAGTGCGAGCTGTTTCCTGTGTGCTCTCCAGCTTTGACAGTCACACTAAACTCTCCACTCACCTTCTGCAACAATCTTCTCATCGATCAGCTCGACTCCTTCGGCACACGAAGGTTCCCTCACTGTGACCTCGGAGCACCGCTTACACCTGAAACACAAGAAACCACGAGGAGAACAGAATGAGGAAACAGGGACGATCTAAAGTGAAACCGTTTGTAAAACATCTATCAACATGATTTAAATGGCGTTTATGAAGCTGCAACTGATGATTATAATACTTTAACTGCTGTCACATGGTTTATAAATACTTTGTAAAGCATCTATAAACATCATTTAGACTTTATTTTACAGACAATTTCTTAAAGGTTTACAAAACATTTGGCAATCATACAAACAAACAAATACTTATAGTTCATAAAATGTTACAATAAGTGCAACAATAAACTTAATATAATCAGAATGTTGTGACATGATTAAATAACATACATTATATCACTACTAATAAGGATCATTTCACTGTTAACAGTAGATGAGCCATTGGCTGAATGAGCCGTCAGCATGTTATTTATTACAGAGACAGTATCGTAGGTGGATCGGTGTCTCTGACCCGTAGTATCTCTTCCTGCCTCTGAACAGGAACGGTGCCGACAGGTCGAGCAGAGTCATGCGACCTCCCGATGACGTCACGGGGACGATGTTCTGGTAGCCGGCGGCGAGTCGGCACGTTTCCTCCAGAGTCGAACCTGCAGGACGAAACAAAACCTCCGTCACCAGGTGTCTGAAGTTTTAAACTTTACGACTGAGAATAAACACCGTTCTGGTTTGAGACGTTACCCATGAGGAAGATGAGCTCTCTGGTTTTGTCCTCACACAGGAGCTGCGTGGACAGGTGTACACTCAGAGATCGTCTCGGGAACGTCGGGGAATTTCCGGACCCGAGGACCCGTCCAGAGAGCGCCCACCGCGGGAAGATGCAAGGTTCAGACTCTTGGGACGCCTCGGAGAAGAGACCCGCAACCAGGTCATCGTCTGGGACGTCCTGCCTGAGATCAGAAATCAGACATTTAATTACAGCTTGACACGCGGGATACAAAACACGGGTAATGACAGACATTATACAGGAATGGACAGAAACAGGAGCAATAAGCAATGTTATTGTTTTAATAATATAGAGACAGAAGAGAGAGGGAAGCCTGGGCATTATTATTAAATTATCATAATGAAAGACCAATTTAAAACCCCAAACAACAGAGAAGAAACTCTAAACATTAAATGTATATAAATAAAAAGAAACCAAAAAGAATCACAGTGATGAGTCCTTTAACATTGTGACGCTTTGAATGGCCAGTGTGTGTGCGTGCCTACATCTTGGTGCACTTGCTGCAGTAGAGTTTCAGAGCCTGGTGGAGTCTGTGGGGCTCGTAGGATCTCAGCTGGACTCTGACGTGGTGAACTTGACCCGGATCGGACCGCTTCAGCTCGGACAGCGTCACCGGCTGCGTGTCGTGACCACAGCTTCTCTCTGACACACACACACACACACACACACACACACTCCTACTCTTAGTTCAGAAGGTGTAACGTCATAACCAACATACGGCAGACTTTTGAAGAGTAAATTAAAGACTTTTTAAAACCTTTTAAGGCCTTTTTTCTTCATTATACTTTGATGTATTTAAGACTTTATAAGACCTGCAGATTCACTGCATCACTCGAGGGTCTGTGGATCACCATCCATAAACGTTTAGGACGTCACTGAACAGATTCAGATCATATTTCAGGGTACGAAGCGTCTCATTGCTCCACTGATGAACGTGTACTGTAACTGATCAACGTGTACTGTAACTGATGAACGTGTACTGTAACTGATCAACGTGTACTGTAACTGATCAACGTGTACTGTAACTGATCAACATGTACTGTAACTGATCAACGTGTACTGTAACTGATCAACGTGTACTGTAACTTGACAGCAGACCTGTTGAGCTGCTGCAGCGTGTTGCGTTTCGTACCTGTGCTGCACTCTGTCGTCTCAGCCGCTAAAAACAGAAACACAGGAAACATCAAGGACAGAATAACAGGTACAGGATACACAAATCAATACGAGGTGTAAGTAACACAAACTGTACTCTGCTGAGCTGCCGAAAAACAATCCCCCGATCCGAGGAGCATTTTATTAGAAGGCTTTAAACCCGACAGCGTCTGTGTCTCATCATCACAATCACCACCGATATACGTATATTACTACAGCTTCCAAAGAACTACCCAGAGACTAAAAGCTGATGATAGATTGCACTTTTTATTTAGTTTCTACTGAAATACAGTCGGTCTATTCATGGAAATAGAAGCAAACAATAAACGAGCAGCAAACAAACAAGAGAAAATCAGGACGTACGTTGAATTCACAGTTAAAAACATACTTTGAATCTAAGAGACCTTAGTTTAATTTTATTTAAACGTTAAACTGTTTTGCGATGTTATATTTGAAAGAAACACGAGGTTTTCTGCTCCAGAAACAGATGTTATGTCAGCATAACTTGTTGAAAACGCATTTCCTGTCGTTTGGCCCGTTACACCTCATATCGTTCTATGTGGGCCACAGTGAAAGAGGTTCATCCTGTATAATAAGAATGGTGCATGTCAGGCGCTTTATGTCATGAACTCTTCCTCCCTGCTGACTCCGGTAGCTTTGCTCCTAGAGGACCTGCTTCTGAAGACAAATTGTTGATGCGTGTTGATGAAGAAGCAAACTTCAAAAGAAGAACGTTCGTGCTCTTTACTGCAAAGAAACCGAGTCCCAAATGTTTTATCCGCTCAGATTTTACACAACAGACATCAGGCCGGCAGGTCTGACCGCAGACAAACAGCTGCAGCCTGAAAATAAGAAAAGAGCTCCGTCAGTCTGTCTGTCTGTGTGTCTGTCCGTGTGTGTGTGTCTGTGTGTGTGTCTGTCCGTGTGTGTGTGTGTGTGTCTGTCTGTGTGTGTGTGTGTGTGTGTGTGTGTGTGTGTGTGTGTGTGTGTGTGTGTGTGTCTGTGTGTGTGTGTGTGTGTGTGTGTGTGTGTGTCTGTGTGTGTGTGTGTGTGTGTGTGTCTGTGTGTGTGTGTGTGTCTGTCCGTGTCTGTCTGTGTGTGTGTGTGTCTGTCCGTGTCTGTCTGTGTGT
>NW_022280032.1:678229-694900 GCF_004355925.1 Anarrhichthys ocellatus
GTGTGTGTGTGTGTGTGTGTGTGGAAACCTTCAGGTCACAGTGAAAGTTTGGACTTTTCATTTGATCGCGGTGAAGCGTGTGCTTTTAGAAAGACGCTGCTAATGGAAGCGGCTCCGAGCAGCTTCAGTCCGTCCGTCCTCGTCCCTCTGAGCAGTCAGGATGTTCATATTACGCTGCTGGCCAACACGTTTTATTTTTCATCCTTTTCATCAAAGACCGGCGGGCGGCCGCCAGTCACACTGCTCTCTCTGCTTTTTGTATTTCAGTCACGCAATGACAATATTTGGATTTTCCCCTCTTAGTCGTGTTTTCGTTGCAAAGGAGTTTTACTGTAAAAACAAGTTTGACGGCGTGTCTCATTGTTTTGTCCTTCACCTCACTGAGTGAACAGCTTTGCTTCTCTTTGCTGTCTGCACGGTCAGCGTTAGTCTCTACTGTAGTATAAAGAGCAGATCACATTAAATAAACAGCCTCAGAAGAACAGAGGCTTTAGGTGTTACGTCCTCCAAAACGTCCAGATAGAAATTTCTGAAACCAGATTCATATCAATGTTTCTGTTTTTTCGCAGCTATAAATTCAGACACTTTCGTGCACTGATGGATTTAGAGATTTTGGTCTAATTTGCTTCTATAACTCGTCTCCTTTCAGACGAGCGGAGCGCTGTTTATTTTACTGCTTTTGTCCGTTTGCGTCTGTAGAAGTTCACCAAAAGTTACCATTACATAATGCCTCATTTATCTAAACATACATATAGAAGACTAAAATAAATTAATATAAAATATAAAATATTTAATCACAACACATCGTATTTCAAATGCAGAATGCCAAAAAGTCGCATTTTGAAAGCCAGCATGCTTTTTCTGGCTATTCTGACCCACAATCCTTTGCGCTGCAGATACATCAGCAAAGAGGCAACACACGGGGACGTAGTATGACCCCGTTGAATGCACGCCGCATGGAACAGTTTGTAAAAGTGTGTGATTTGGAATTTGAGTTCATCTCAGTGGACAAACAGGTTTTTGGATATTTGATGCTCTAGTGGAGCCGTTCTTACCGGGAGACTGTGGGGGGGTGCTCCAGACCTCCATCAGCAGGGAGTCATTCAGCTCGGAGAAGTCGTCCTCGGCCTCCTCTGGGACGGCCTCCATCACTCTGCAGATACATTCACAAGGAAGAGAAGGACTTCACACACACATACATCAATACAGTAAAATATTGTTGTGCTTTTTCCATCAAAACAGGTATTCTGTGATCCAATAAAGCAGCAGAACCAGAACCAGAACCAGTAAGCAGAAGCTTTCTACAAATGCTTTATATTTAGCTTGAATTCACTCAGGTGTATTTGTCCCTCGTCTCCTGCCGTACCTCTTCAGCTCCTGCACGTCCTGGCTGTTTTCTGGGAGAACCCGGATCCCCTTGCCGTACGCCGTCCCCCCGTGCAGGTGGAACAACAGGTGATCCCCCCCCTCTTCCTCCGACTGGCTCCTGCCCGGTACCTTACTGGATCCTGGGATCGCTCGCAGGTTGTAGATCCTCAGGAAGTCCCCCGGCTGATGAACGGACAAACAGGACAATTAACTCACAAAAAAAACACATATCGAAGAGAAGAAACGATTATTAAAATAGTAGAAACATTCTACTGTTAAACAAAGAAGCAGCAATAGAGAGGAAGATCTTGGGAGTACACGTTCACCTAGTGAATAAAAACCTGGGGGTGGATAATAACTGCATTATTACATCAATGTTCCTCAAAATAAATACAAACAATTGGGAGAAGCAGATGGTGAGATATCCTGACTGTTAGTCAAACTCCAACAATGCTGCTGGATCCTACATTTCCCAAAATGCAACCAGATGATTTCCAGCTAATCTAAAGGGTGCGTTTGTCTGCTGTTTGCTGCTGAGCAGGTAGTGAACAGTGAGTCCATCAGAGCCCGAAGCAGACCGTGAAACCAAAACGAGGAGCTAAAAGAGGCCAAACAGCTCCGTAGAGCTGAAGAGTAGGAGTCAACTCTGTGGATTCACAACTACAATTGTAGTTTTGAATATTTTGTTGTTAAATGTATGCAAATGACCGTGCATCAGCTCCACCAGCAGATGGCGCTGTTGCACCAAACCAACAGTGTGGTGACAAGTGATTCAGAGGCTCTAAGGACTTGGTTAGGTTTGTCATTTATTTATTTATTTACATTTTTTCTTCTTTCCCTTCAGCTCTCTGTCACGACGAGGCTGCAGTCGACAGAAAGCTCTTCCTCACCCTCATCATCATCATTCAACGCTTCACTGATCAAGAGTCAGAGGCGTCCACTCTGCTCAGAAGCTTTTCCTGTTTTTATACCAGGGTTTAAATATAACACACACACACACACACACACACACACACACACACACACACTTTAATTGCATTATAGCCGGAGAGCAGAAGAATGATTCAGAAAGTGAATCCTCTATAAGCTTCCTTTAAATCCATCTTCTCCGTACAGTGAGTGAAGCTGGAGTCACGGTGGATTAGCAGCTGCTCTCCTGAGGCCTCGCCTCCTCTGAAGATCCACACGAGGAGCCGAGCTGTGAACTGGGAGGACTGGCCAACCTGACTCGCATGGAGGCGTTTTACTATCTGGAATTACGTCCACATCACCGGGTTTCACTTGGACGCTGACGAACAAGGAGAAGTTTGTGAACTCCGGGCAGTTTCCACATTCATCTCTGTGTCGCCTTGTTTGTTTCTGCAATATAAAAGTCCTGCACCTCTAGTGAACCAGCACCATCCCGGCTAGAAGAGAGGACTCAAACAGGTCTTTAGTGCAGAATAACGCAGTTGAAATATTATTTTGGAAAACAATGAGATCGATCGATCCCCTCCCCTCCCCTCTCCGTGTTCAGCAGCAGTTCAGTCAAAGTTTCACTGAATCTCTGTCACGTGACTGTTGGTCTCAGGAGAATCAATCACGGCTTCACAGTTGCGCTGAGGAGCTCAGGATTGAATGTCTTTTACAGGCTCTGGTTAAAGCAAACGGTTTATTTGGGACGTGATTTTAAATGAGACGTGTAGAATAAAATGTTTTTGATGAAATTTAACAACTCTAAGCTTTGGTTGCTTTTTCCAACGGAAGCATGTGTCACACATGATGTGTTCAAGAACCGTCAGAAAGAGGAAAATCTGACGTAAATCACAGTTTTCACAGCTTCTAGCTACGGTAAACGGTGTAGTTTTTGGCAATAGTTTGAAGAAAACATGCTTTTCGATCCTGGTGTCAGGTTTCGTGGCTCTGAGGGTTAAAATTTTTTTTTATTAATTTGGTTTTACTTTGTGTGATGAACAGAGAAGAGGACACTTATTGCAATCAAGAAAACAATGGTGAAAGGATGAGACGAAGCATGAACATCGGGGAAACAGACAGTTGACACTTCATCTCTCTGTTAATGAAGCCCAACGAAACCACTTTGTTAGTACGAATTTAAATCTGTGCTTATTCGTCGACTGTCAATTTGAGAGTTTATGCGACAACTTACACTCTAATTTAGGGTTTTTTCAAATGTTATTGTTAATCAGTGTATCATATCACCATGAAGGTTGACGCATGAAAATAGAAATCTTCAACGGATCTGTAATTAAATTCCATCCATAGTGACAACATGGACAAGAAACATTTTTAAAAATAATTTTCCTCACATCAATCAAGACATGATTATATATGAGAGCACGAAACAAGAAGGCTGAGACAAACATCCACATCTGGTTGAAATCATTAACCTACTAACCGTCCTACAATCAGCAATAAACTGAAGATATTCTGCAAAGAAGGCAAAGAGTACCAACGACTAATCAGGGCAGAGTAGGGCGGGTCTTCAATGGGGGGGGGGGGGTAAAAAAAATAATAATTCTCGAACTACCATAAATAACTGTGAAAGAGGTAACTGGCATGAGGATGAGAGGGCACTTCCATATTTCCAAAAAAAAAACTCTCTTGCACAAACTCTATTGCTAGTTTTCAATTGATTAAACTCAGGCGGCAACCTCCGGTTCTGCCGAGTGAAGCCGATGCTTCATGTGTTAAAGCTGCATTCTCTCTCGTGTCCACCAGGGGGCGACTCCTCTGGTTGTATAGAAGTCTATGAGAAAATGACTCTACTTCTCTCTTGATTTATTACCTCAGTAAACATTGTAAACATGAGTTTATGGTCTCAATCTCTAGTTTCAAGTCTTCTTCAATACAGCATGATGTTCATTTAGTACATTATGGTCCATTTAGAGTCAAACAGACCATAAAGCAGGGGATGCTTTAGGGCGGGGCTACACGGTGATTGACAGGTCTCTACCAGAGACGTATACGGCGTCTCTACGTCACTCCTCAGTCCAGATATGGTCACTTCCCTCTATTGGTAGCAAAAAAAAAAAAAACATGGCGACAGCTGTAATCCAAGATGGCGACGGCAAAATCACCGAACTCAAGGCTTTAAGACGTCAGTCCCCAAACCAATGAGTGACGTCACGATGACTACGTCCACGTCTTACATACAGTCTATGGTTAAACTATGAGTGCATACGTTTGCCTATGTATAAATGAGCTCTGGATGATGGTTTAACACCACAGACCACCGCTCACATCCAGTCTCCAGTCAGTTAATGTTGACTTATGTTACTTAATGTTGTCTCTTAATTATGAATACGAACCTTCCAGAATCTTGAAGTTGTTTAAGGCACAAATTAGTTCATTTTGAAGACTTTTAGTATGCGTTTTGGTTGGAAATGACCAACAGATGCTGTCACTTAGATATGAGGACTTATAAACATCACAAATGTCACGCACAGTATATGCAAATTAATATTTAACGTCCCGCCAAAAGTCCACAGGATGGCACATTTTGGGTTAAAGAAAAATGCACGAGTACAATCTGTAGTTGGAACAACAATTTGGTTTTCATGAAGTGAAATTTCATGACAGACGTAGCACTCTCCTTACTTGGTCAGCAGCCCTTTCTTAGTACATAAGAAAACATGTATTGATCTTTATTAAGACCACATGACTCCCGCTGTGGCAGGAAGTCAAAAACGAGACCAAACTGTGCTTTTGTTTGCACAATCTCAGACTTCTTCCCGGGTTCCATTTCGTCTGCGGCAACGCGGACGCTGAGCCGAATGGGCCGGAAGAAATAACGGATAAGCAGTAGGGAGTCTGGCTGTGTTTTCTCAGAGCTGCATGAGAGTTCAGAAGAATTCACCACAGTTTGTGTTTTGAGAAGCAGGTGTAGAGCGAACAGAGAGAGCGACTAATGCAGGAAAAAAAACACACCAGACGGCAGCGTGAATAAAGGCGGCACCATGTGGTGTCGGCTCTGATCTCGCCCGTTTGGAGCTTCCCGATGGTGTCCACATATTAAATCCTCTGCAGCGGTTCCTGAGAGGCCAGGTGTGATTATAACGAGCAGACATTCAGCTGAGAGAAGCAGCGCTAAGTTTAGACCCGAACATGACTCATCTAATCAGAGGGCCAAAGTCGCACTATGTCCAAAAGTAGAGTCGCTTATGATCGGCTTGAGGGAGGATTTCAACTTTTAGGGGACATGATAGAAGAGGCAGAATGGACTTTACAGTTGTTGAAGAAGAGACAGTCCCAGGTGTCGATTTAAAGACCATGAAGGACTCCCAGGTATTCACCTAGTGACAGAAACAGGTGTCCTTGTAATGTCCCCGTGCACAAAGAGAGATCCCGAAGTTTGTTGTGGAGGAACTTGACCTCAACCCCATCGACACCTTTGGGATGAACTGGAAAAGTCGACTGTGAGCCAGACCTGATCCCCCAACGTCAGCGTGGGACCTCGTTCAGCCAATGCTCTGGTGGCTAAAGGGGAGCGAACCAGCAGGTTCATCAAACATCTGGTGCAAAGACACCAGAAGAGTGGAGGCTGTGGAGGCCTCTGAATCACACTGCTCTGGTGTTCCATGGTTCCCAATGAGGAGAGAGCCTCGAGAAAAATAAATGCCTTTTTAGCTTTCTATGTCAGACAGATGCTACCATGACAAAGACCGAAAAAGCCCATTTGTGGGGGCAGATCGGCCGGGCGGACACCGATTATTGCCGGTGAGTTTTTGCTTTTATCGCTGTAATCATCGTCTCCCTGAAGGATCGTCCAGATTGAGTTTTGACAAGATCATCGACACAAAGGATGAAGCAAGTACACTTTGAGTGGTGCTCATGGTGGGAAAACAAATGTCAAACAAATAGATAGTGGCCCAATAATAAAAGCAAAGGAGCGATGCTGAGCCTGACAGCGGTGGTGAGAGTGGTGATATGTTGTCAAGATATTGGTCTCATAGAAATGTTTTTCAATGAAACGCTGGGATGAAGCGTTCCCAGATCCCTCCTGTTAGGATCGTAAGTAAAAAAAACACTTCCTGTCGGATATGTGTGAAATAAAAACAGATATAAAGTATTTAAATCAAATTAATATCTCTGTCTGGTGACTTGATGCCGGAGCTCGACTCCTTCTTGGTACCGACTGAATCTGGCATTGAATGTTAGGTTAGATTCATTCTCTCATTTATTCTTAAATCAGATATTTACTGATTGAAACCAAAGTTTTGCCAATTTTCAGTCTGTATTTCATGAAGACAAAAGACTACTAAACAGCTGCTAAATTAGACAATTTTCAATATAAATTTGTTCCACGAAGGGCTCATATTTCTCAAAGTAAGACATCGTAAAAAGGGTCGTTTTGGTATCAAAACTCGTATCGGCATTCGTATCAAAGATATTGATGAGTGAAGCTGATCAACAGCAGGGGAATACTGTCTCTAATGAAAAGCACAATCTGTTTGTTTTCATATTCTTCATGACTTACAATTCTTCAAAAGCACTCTCTTCACATCTCAGATGTCAGGGTGTCTTTGAATGCATCACCAGGTGGCTACATTTAATAAAGGTATTAAAAAGAGTATTATTTGTACCACTGGGGTATCATATTGGTGCTCGCTTGATATCTGAGCGGTAGAAACCTTAAATATTTAACATTAAAGCTGCAGAAGTAGTTTATTAATTAAAACATTTACAAAAACATAAAACTACGTCCGAGCCCGGTGTCTGCGTTATAAAGAGAGATTCTCTCTACTCTGTGTGAAGCTGATTTGAAGTCTTCATAAGAACGAGATTATCTGAGAATATTTATTTAATCAAAGATGAAAATCATTACTACAACAGTTGGCATAGCAACAAACGTCAGGAGAATCGGCGGTGTCGTTGCAGCCTCGTGATCGGCTCTTTGACCAATCACGTCCTTCAGCTGCGACCACATTTAGTATAATGGACACATTATCCCCATCAGCATGTGCACAGTGGGGGGGCGTTCAGGGGCCGTAGGACACAGCTCTGAGGAGAAAATGTCTTCCAGCAGCTTCCAACAAACCCTTTTCTGTTTTCAGGAGGCTGAGGGAACAGAGTGGAGAGCAGCCTGTGGCGGCTCCTGTAAGTACTTGATCTGTATAAAAAAAACCCTAAAAACTAAACACTCCACCGCCCCGGCAGCCGAGACGCCGCTGCCGCTGTCTCACGGCATTAGTGCCGCTCGGCTGCTCGGTTCAGAAATAAATAAAAGGGATTCCTTCAAATTCTAAAGATTGCTTTTGGGCTTCCGCGTTCCTCTCGTTGAGCGGAGGCTCAATAAAAGAGGCCAAAAAAACCCCAAAAGACTTGTGCCCTCGCTGAGGAGAAGAAACTGTTCATTTCACACTGGCTCCTTTATGGAGCAGCAGGAAAGGAGCTTTAAAAGCCAGCCAGCCTAAGCGCCACAGCGGGGCTCTCTGTGCTGGAAGACCAGCTAAACGGGGAACAGCGGACGAGACCGACTCAACACCTCATCTCAGAGTAAATGACTCCACTGCACTCTGAGAATAAAACCATCAAGGGAAGAACAGACAATAGTCATTATTGAATAATAAGTCAACCGTGTTTAAATTAATGAATCTTCAGCGAATATGTCGGTCAAATAATAACAAGAAAAGTCTTATTTAGAAACATCTCATTTCAAGCTTTTCTCTCACTATGTTTGTAGCTTTACCTACAAAAAGTAACGCACTAGTATTTGGACGAGTGACGTAGTGTAGAGAGAGACAAAGTCCGCATAGGGAGGAGGTCAGGGTGGGTCTACAAACCCAAGACTTTGACCCAGGAGACCGCTGTCTGTGTCCCAATGTTCACCAGAAACTCCTTCAGCTCAGACTCCAGCAGAGACCGGTCCACCGTGGAAAGAGCCAGATCCTCCAGCAGAGACTGGTCCACCTTGGACAGACCCAGATCCTCCAGCAAAGACCAGATACAGATCTGGCTTTGCCTTGGACCTGCAGTCGGAGCGCCGGAGGGAGGAGGAGAGTTCAGCTCCCGGCAGCAGCAGCAGCAGCAGCATCTTCTGCTCCTCCTCCTCCTCCTCCTCCTCCAGGAGCAGAGCTTCTCCTCTCTGGGAGTCAACACAGACACCACACTGCTGGAGACCCAGAACGTATTGCTGGACCTGCTGGAGGGAAGGGAGGCACGGCAGAACCAGAACCAGGACTGAGAGGGGCAGACTGTCAGACCCTGCTGCAGTACAAGGAGAGCTTTTCTAAAGAGACTCTGGTGCTCAGAAACCACTTTAGTCCACAGGGACCAACAGAACCAACAATACATTAATGTTCCTTGTAGAAACTTTACGTAACGCCATTTCCGTAATTATTTTATGAGGTTTATGGTGTTTATTTATAAGTTGCGGTCTTATTGTGTAGGTTATGCTGTTGTTTGTATTGTTTTATTGCAGACTTCACGGTGTCCTCATGTCTGGAACACTGGACCAAAATAATTTCCTCGTGTTTGACAATAAAGTGGATCTGAATCTGAACAAAACGATGTTACTCGTCGAGAGGTTTCCTCATCCGCAAAATCCCGTGAGCCACGTAGACCCTAAAGCTCCCGACGTGCTTCATCCAGAGCAAGTTCTCTACCTGGACCCGACAGTTTAACTTATGCCGTATCATAGATCCAGACGCAACCACTCAGCTTTAAAACGCTCTTATGAAAGAGATCTGGAACTCAGTGAGACTTCCTGGATGAATAAAACTAAAATAACTAACAGAAGAAAAACCCCTTCAGGCTTAAGACAGTCTTACTGACTGTGATGGTGGTTTGCTCATCATGACTCAACCACTAAACAAACCACTAGTTTATTTACTGTTCCGTTTATCTCTCTTCATGGATAAGAGAAGGAGGACGTCCTCCAGGGCACCAGGGACGTCCCGTCCTTCACAACGTTTAAAATTACCTCCAGCACAAACTGGTAGCATTTGTTGTTTTTTCCTGATTATAAGGTTTATATAAAGCCAAAAGAAGTAAGACAAACCGACAAAAGGAAAACGCTGGAAAATAAAAGCTTGTCAAAAAAAACAACCCTCTCCAGAGTAACCATTACACCCACTCACACTCACACAGAGACAAACGTGTCCGGAGCTGTAATATCCAAAGGAATGATCTGCACATGAGACGCCGCTCCACACAGAGAAGAGCTGTGTAATGAAGCGTCTCTGTGAATGTGGATCTGAACTCTCGGGTTGTGTGAGCGACGCTCGGCTGCCTCCTCGAGCGCCCGGGAAGAAGAAGCAGCAGCATTTCTTTGTTGCGGTCGGCGGTTGTTGGAGGGGATCTGAGCCTGCGGGGCCGACATAAAAGTCTCATTTTCCTCAGAGCTGTGTTCACTAAACAGGAAACAGTGTGGGAGTAGAGAACGCGCTGCATTAGCGCATCCCCCCCCCCCCAAAAAACCATTCAACAACATGGAAATGTGCACTCGGTCGACCGCAAGTGCTAAAAACGAGATAATGAGCGGAAGCTGTCAGAGCTGAATGCAGACTCAGCAATCCACGGCTCAGACTATCTCTACAATATTTCAGGATGTGAAATACAACAGTCCTCCTTCTGGACCTCGATCATTACATCAAGTACACAAGTATCAGTGTAGGACAGTAATCGATGCAGACATTGACTATAACAGAGACAACCTATGGCTGATATGCAGATGACACAGCGGTGGTGGGCCTCATCAACAACGGCGACGAGTCGGCCCACAGGGAGGAGGTCCGGCACCTGGCGGCGTGGTGCGCCAACAACAACCTGGCCCTCAACACCAAAAAGACCAAGGAGCTTATTGTCGACTTCAGAAAGACCAAAGGCTGCACACACACCCCCCTCCATATCAATGGAACGGAGGTTGAGCGTGTCACCAGCTTCAGGTTTCTGGGTGTCCACATCTCAGAGGACCTCTCCTGGACCCTCAACACCTCAACCCAGGTCAAGAAGGCACACCAGCGTCTCTTCTTCCTGAGGAGACTGAAGAAAATCCACACGTCTCCTCTGATCCTGGTGAACTTCTCCCGCTGGACCATCGAGAGCATCCTTACAAGCTGCATCACAGTTTGGTCCGGTAACTGCTCTGTCTCGGACCGGAAAGCACTGCAGAGGGTGGTAAAAAACTGCCCAACGCATCACCGGTACTCCGCTCCCTGCCATCGAGACCGTCCACCTCAAGCGCTGCCTGTGGAGGGCGCGCAGCATCGTCAGGGACTCCTCACACCCCGGCCAGAGACTGTTTGCCCTCCTCCCCTCTGGGAGGCGCTATAGGAGTCTCCGTTCCAGGACCGGCTTACTAAACTCTGCACCACGGTGATGGTGTTTTGGATGGTAAACAACTTTTGCCTCTAATAATGCAAATTAGAGACAAATCCAGCTGCTGTTTACAAGCAGCCGGATATATTTCGATTAACGTAAAACGACCCCACGCTTCATCCTCATCCCCAGTGAATCCCACACTGACGCCGTTCTCCGTTGTGTTTGTTTACCGGTTGATATCCACGTCCTTCACAACGTTTATAAGTTGGCGTGTTTCTCTTTCTGACCAGAAATGACAGCCTTTCTTTTGGACATCTCTTCTCCAGCGTTGCTAACTATTAGTTAGTTGGTTTGTGTTTAACACACAGAGAGCTGCTCGTACAGGAAAGAGGCCGTGTGTCTAAAAGTGCCATAAAAAAACTAAACATTAAGAAGCATGTTGTGAATGAGCTGCGATCACGTCTACAGAACGCTCCTAAAACCAGAATATTGTCATCATATCACACGTGTCTTCGTCAGAAAATGATCCATTTTGAATAAATCCTGATTCAGAATATACGCAAACAGAATACAACGTTGACATGAACCTTATCAAATACGGGATATTGCCATATTCTGACTAAAAGTGGAATATGAGCGTGCATGTGAACGTAGTCACTGACAGTAGTCGTGTTTGTGTTGTGTGAAAGACTAAAATACCAAACTATGTTTTAAAATATGTTGTTTTTAAGTTTCTGAGCCAGCTGGAGGGACGAGGATTCAGACCGGAGACGGGTGCAGCTTCAGCAGGAAGAGAAAATGAGGCGCCTGTGGAGGCAACCAGGTAAACATCTGTGCTGCAGATTCTGCTGAGGCAGAGAGACAAAGACTGCGGGGGGGGGGGGGGTGGAGAGATGAATGGATAAATGAAGAACAGTGGAGTCAGGAGAAACTAAGAGATGGAAGAGATAGGAGGTGTGAGAGACAGAGAGACAGAGAGAGACGGTGTGAATAATGACAAGTGACTCTCAGGCTAGAAAAAAGGCGAGGAGGAGAAGAAAAGCTGGTTCATCAGAGTTTAAAATCCAGTGTAGCCGAGTCTGGACTGGAGAAACTGTCGGGGCTCATCGAGTATTTCTGGATTCACTCGCCAAGAAACGTCTTGTTGCAATCTATAAAAACCCTCGTAATGAATCTCTTACCGTAAAAGCAGATTGATGTGATACTGTATTCTCTGTAATTAATGAGTGGAATGTGAATGAATCACTTGCAGAATAACTTAAATAAAGTAATAAAGCCGATGGCGAAACCTGAACCCTCGACGTACAGATAAGCGAGTACGGAAAGTACATCTGCTTAACATGTGTAGAAATAAACATAAATCAGCGTTTACGAGATGAATGGCACTTTATTATTGCGGTTGTCTAACCAGTAAAGTTACAGTTTACATTCATGTCCGTCCAAAATGTCATCACCTTAATAGTGATCCTTTTAGGATGAAATTATGAGTTATGAGTTACGATATAACCATTTCACCCTCGAGTCCAAGTGGCCCTTTGTGCCAAATTTGAAGAAATTCCTTCAAGGCGTTCTTGAGCTATCGCGTTCACGATAGAGGGACGATCGTCCAAATGGACGGACGGACAAACAACCGAAAACATAACCCTAACAGCACACGTTCATTCAAATGTTGTGTGTGTGTGTGTGTGTGTGTGTGTGTGGGAGAATCAGCCATCCAGGAGGCAACAACACCGACTGCAGCACTCCTCCTTCCTCGCTCCCTTGTTCTCGGCTTCTTTTTCATCACAATGGGCTCCTTTCTTCCTAATGGCCTTCTCCTCACAGAAACGCCTCAGTCACTTCTACACAATACCGCTGATGAGTCACCAGAGGGGCCCGGTGATTGGAGGGAAACACTCCTTCTTCTTTAGTTGAAGGGGCTCTCAGTGAGAGTCACACACTGGTGACTTTTATCGACGGCTGTTAAGAGCCATGCGTCCAAAGGCGTCCAATCAAAGAAGCATTTAACCCACGATGCATCATACCAAGCGCCACTTACTGCGTGTTTCCCTTCACCTTCTAGAGCTCAGATCGGGGTTTGTGTGACCGAGAGGATCCTCCTGTCAGCCAAATGTGACGCCGTAACGTTCAAAAGCTGTTATAACAGCTGTTATAATCATGGTTTTCTACCTTTTCCCCCATAACGGATATTTTAACAGAGACGAACACATTCGACACCAAATGTTTAGTTTGAAGTAGTTTTGGCCCCGAAAGAAGATTTTAATGATTGAAACTTCCATTTAGTTGACGTCCCGACAGCGTTACATGAATACTGTTGAACTCGGATGCTGAATTTATTTTTGTGCGTCTCTGAGTGAAGAGGTTTAATAAACTGAGATTAGTTGAGCTGGTAGTCCAGTAGAGATAACTCCAGACTAACCTTCTCTTCTATGGGGAAGCTTGAAGAAGAGCTTTGATGAAGCAACATGTCTGTTAATTACAGCTTGTTGTAGGCTGCTTTTATTGTGAAACTCTTGACACTGAAACAGGAAGCTGTTTCTGTTTGAATCTAAGGATCTTTGTCTCTTTCCGTTGTGAGTCTGGTTGAACCGTCGTACAGCGTTTTGTTCTCCATGTACTAAACTAAATAACATCTGTCAGTAAAGAGAACGTTCTACGTCTGGTCTTGGTATCTCCTAAACTAAAGCCTTCTGAGGGGATTAGCTCCTCTACCGTGAAACATATTCAGAATATAGGACAAAGTTCACCCAACGTCTGGATCTGTTTTTGCAGTTTTATTTGCAACTCATGTGCTGACGCCTCAGATGCATCTTGGGAGCCCATGTGGAGCCTCCAGGTCGGGGGCCACTGGTGTAAAGAGTTCACGCATCACGAGCACAAATCCTCTTTAACACTTTATAGGAAGCAACAGCAGAATCTAAAATTAACCGGATCTTAATTATATTCTTATACCTCAGCTGAGAGTTTTTCACACATCAAACTGTCTCATTTGTATTTTCAGGTTGCGTCTCTGTTGTTATCTTCGTCTGAGTTCACGCTCCACTGATTAACACTCTACCTGGATACAACACATGTGAAGGTGGATGAGGACACATGCTGGAAGAAGAGTAGTTCACTCAAAGACTCCAAAAACCAGATCCTAACCCAGATACTCCAAAACACTGATCCTATCAGGATTATTCCAAAAAAACAATCCTATTAGGAATAAACCTCAAAAACCTAACTGGGTGCTGATACTCCAAAAACGTGCCCTTTCCAGGATACCTCTAAGGTCTGATCCTGAGAAGGGTTCTCTGAAAACCCGATCCTAAACCGGACACACCAGATCATTCACTTAATAACACATGGACGAGGTAGAACGGTGACGTACTCCGGCTGCTGCACCGTGTACCTGAATGTGTACAACACAGACAACTCCCCTGCAGCTCCGAGCCTTCAGCTCGAGTTCACACGATTTTTCCATTGAGCTGTATTCAAACCGGTGACTTCCAGATGATCTCATTCTACACACAACTGTAATCTCATGAGCTCCACCGATGTTTCAATTCAAATAAAGCCTTGAAGTGTTTTTAACGCATTTAGATGTGATTAAAGATATTCAGTGAGATGAACCGGCTGCGTTTTATTGTGAAAGGCTCTCGAACGCCTCCAGGGTCAAAAAATAAAACCCCCGCTCAGCCTCACGGACCCGACATTCAACAGACAACTTCATACTTCAGAAAATGAAGGAGAAGAACTTAACATCACTTAGACAAACGAGTGGTAAATGAAGCAAATATTTATGAAGCGAGTAATTTGAGTCGTTTTATGTCACCATTAAAAAGTGTAAACTCATGGATGACTTCTCAGGAAGAAGACGACAACATAAGAAATAGTAATCCCACATTATTCATTATATTTCAACATTAATTATTTGTAGTTATTCTCAGAGAGATAGCAGTAGTCGTGTGTAGAACGTGTGTGTGTGTGTGTGTGTGTGTGTGTGTGTGTGTGTGTGTGTTGTTGCGTCGCTGTCCGTGGTGCTGAAACACAGCGGAGGAGATTGATGGACAGACGGTCTCAACAAAGCCGGGTCTTTTATTTTACATGTCGACATAAGCTACAGTTTATTTATTAATTAATTTGTTTAAAGACCCACGTATGGGCGGTTCTTATATGTGGGTATCGCTGTAATTTATTCGTATTTTGGGATGTATAATTGTAACATTTTAGAATAATAAAAAGTGATTAATTCAACTTTAAAAAAGCTGAGAGCATCTGAAGACGACGTTTTGACGAACAGAAACAACTGGAAACATGGACTGAGAGGGTTTAAAGTCCAGGGATGTTTAAGTCAAGATTAATTTATTCCAGTAAACAAGATGTAACACAACAAGTAAAGAGAAACAACAGCACGGAGAGTTCCCAGAGGGCAATGCAAACCCACTTATCCTTTCACGTCTTCAGAGTGCTGTGAGTAACGTCAAACTGTGGCTGCGTGGGATTAGCTCCGCAGCAGGAGGTCAGGAACTGTGCTTTTCCATTCCTGTAATTCCGCGACTTCTCCTGCTGGAGCGTTTATGTCACTGTGTGATTATCACAGGGTGGACGTCCTTGGACTGTAAGGAAACTGTGAAGAGGATAAATGAGCTGGCGGTTTCCTGCCAGCTCATTCACCGATTACCCATATTTGAAAAATGAAAAAATGAAAAAGGGACAAAGGGACAAAGGACAAAGACCTCGGGGTGCTGAGACACCAAGAATAACACGAGAACAAAGACAGGAAAGGGCTTCATGGCTGTGATTTAAAGACCTACTTGAGGAGGCACAGCTTTTACACTGAAGGGAACTTTATAAAGACGGAGATTTGATGAATAATACATGTAAGATCTAACCAACAGTATTTCTTACTGAGGATTATATGTTCGATATGTCGTCGTGTCAACGCCATCAACGCAAAATAACTACAAAACATTTGCAAATGTGAGTCGGATAAGATAAGAAGCTACAAGATCGCATTTTGAGCAGCACGTTCTCCGTTTGGTTTTCAGATGGAAGGATAAATCAGGATATATATACATATATATATATACACACACACACACACACACACACACACATACATACATACACACACAGTATACATACACACATATACATGTATGTATGTATGTTTGTTTGTTTCCGACCTCTTTGATGGTTCCTGAGCGTCGAGGTCGGGAACCGCTGCACCAAACCACCACAGGTGCTAAATCACAACACTATAAAATGTGAAGTAAGACTGTAGATCCCACGAAGGAGGAGACACGTTCTGCCGAGTGTTAATGAGACTGATGATAATAAGCTGAGAAGCAAAGAGGAACAAAGCAGCAGTTTTACTTTCCACAGAACGAGGACGAGACACGGAGCGAGATGGAAACGAGCGAACTGAGATCACTGATATCAGCGTTTCTTTTATTGTGTGGGGTTTGATCTGAGGTGAGCCTGAGGCAAAAACGAGCTGCGGAGAGTTTTGCATTACAGAGGGTGAAAGAAATGTTAAAGACTAGAGAAGTGCAGTTAGTAGAGAGCAGATCAGCCTCGTTTTACTCTCTAAACTAAGAAGAGGTGAATCTCACTCAGATGTCCCTCCCGGGCTCCCTTACAGTCAAGATTAAGGCAAAGATCTTAAAAAGCAGGGATTTAATCATTTTGTATTGTGCCTAACTGTAGTGCAACAAAACATATCGGGTGTGGAGTTAATCTGCAGACGCTCTGGTTCAAACTGAGACCACGACAAAAACAAAACATGGCCTGCAACAGACAATGCAAGGCTTGTTTTTAGCCTGAACAGAAATGACATTTGACGGTATAAAGCAGTCAATAAGTAAAACATGTACAAATCGCTGCAAAAATAAGAGGTTCTTGAGCGACCAGTCACATGTGAACATAAAAAGATATTAGGTTGATGGGTCGAGCAGTACGCGAGATTAGGTGTGGACAGACGGACAGAAGTGTGCACACACACACACACGCACACACACACACACACACACACACACACACACACACACACACACACAC
>NW_022280032.1:694910-695579 GCF_004355925.1 Anarrhichthys ocellatus
CACACACACACACACACACACACACACACACACACACACACACACACGACCGAACGCATGATCTCCCCACAGCCGTACGCCTGCTAATAAAGAGGTCAATGCTGTACTATACAGTCAGGACGGACGAGTCTGGATACATAATCCAGGATTCTCTGTGGCCCGTTTTAAAGTTAGATTTAAGGATTTACAGACTTAAATTAAGTTTACTTGTGCTCTGAATAGAGTATAGTTTGTTCTTTTGATGCTAGCGCTGATATTTCAGAGTTTCAGGACGGATACATTTATAGATATTATTTAAAACCTTATTTTGAGGATTTGTTGTCGTTTTTTCTCATGAAACAAAAGACACCAAAGTTGTCAAATGTTGACCAAACACCCATGAAAGCAAGAACTTTGAATTTTTGAAGAGAAATAACTAAAGACACTGAAACCTCAACAACAGAAAACAACAATATTCTAGATGTCACGTAGTGTACGTGTTTGAAAGTCTATTTTGTGTACCTTTCTGTTGACGTCACCTCGCATCTGAATTTGGACGTAGAGTTTAAAAACTCTCTCTCTCTCTCTCCATAAAGCAAACTGTCAACACCGAGCCTTCCAGTTCAAACTGACTCCATCCGAGCACACACACACACACACACACACACACACACACACACACACACACAC
>NW_022280032.1:695589-700185 GCF_004355925.1 Anarrhichthys ocellatus
ACACACACACACACACACACACACACACACACACACACACACACACAAGCAGACATCCATCACTCCTGTTGACTCGAGCAAACAGAAAACAACAGTGTTGTGTTCCTCACTGATTCCTTCTTCCGGCTGCAGGTTCCATCAGGAACAATCCCTCCGTCTTTATCCGTAATCTGAAAAAGCTCAGCTGACTCCAGACCTGTTTTTATCCTTTAATACCAGAAATGTTGACTTTCTTTCTCCGATGCTTTCTTCCTTTCTTTTTGTACACACTGTATTTACCGGCTCATGGCGTATAAAAGTATTCACGCCACGTCTTAAACCAAGCAGGTGTCTCTGTTGCTTCACGCCAACCAGAGAGTTGATTCAGACAAACACTTGGTGTTGTCTGACTAATGAAACCTGTGGAATGATGCAGACTTGCTAGATGCAGTGAATACGGCTGCGACGTCATAAACCCGTTTGGTATCTGGGACTTCCTCAACCCTCCTCTCTGTCACATTTAGCCCGACTGACGCAGTACTCACATTTTAACCCTAAACTGCAGCTAATTATCATTTCTTGCTCTAACCTTGAGTTGCTTGGCCGACTCCACGTGGTTGTCGTAGACGAGGACGCTGGCGATGAGGCTCTCTCTCCCTTTAGAGAAGGAGGACGGTCCCTCCGTGACGTTCTGCTCAACGATCACCTTCAGCAGAGTGTGAGCACACCGGGTCCCGTCCCACACCTGGAAAAGAATTAAATAAATAAAAAGCCAAACACATGACGCACACGGTGAGACTGTAAAATGGTGTTGAATGGCGGCCCGTTCATGGGTCTGTCTGGTCAAGAAAGTTCAGGCAATATAGCTTCATGTAGTCACGGTAGGGCTGCAACTAACAACCATTGTCATAAGCAACTAATCAGTCGAATATTACTTCAATTATTTGATACTAATTGGATACAAAGCGTGCTTTGTTGTTGTTGTTGTTATTTAATAAATAGCAGGTATTCCTCGTGTCCTTTGACTTCACATTGTGGATGCAGCCTCACACCGAGAATAAAACTCCAGATGTTGCTCAAGTTTCAGTTGGTGGAGAAATAAAAGGGTTCACTTGAGTCCGTCTCCGACTGATGGCATGAAATATTCTTTAAAGTCCGTAAAGTTACGCTGTCGACCGTTTCAACAGAATTGCATTGCTTGGCGACAGCTTGGGTCGTCCAGAGAGGGAACATTCTGCCTTCTCTTTGAGACGCCTGGAACCTGGTTCAAAAAAGAGGAACCAGTTCTAAGTTAGTAAAACCCAGAGTATCTGTAAGGTCCAGAGTTAGCGGTTCTGCTATCGGTACTTTAGAAGTTGTGGAGTGAGTGAGTGAGTGAGTGAGTGAGTCTCTCTCCCTTTTCCCCCATCTCTCTCTCTCTCCCTCCATCTCTCCCTCTCCCCCTCTCCCCCTCTCTCCCTCTCTCTCTCTATAATCAAAAAGAGTGAATAAGAGTGTCGATAAGGAACTGAACCCATAAGCGGTGTTGATAAGTGTACTAGCATTGATAAAGTCCTAACGATACCATCCCTGATTAGATTATAGGTCTCATCACGGTACCGGAGCGGGAAACAAAGCATTTCACTGCACAATGTACAGATGTGTTCAATACGTGACGAACAAAAGCTTTGAAGCAATAATCAATGGACTGATTCTTGAGTATGATGTGGGACATGATGCAATATTGTTGGAAGTATTTCCACTCTCAGATTTAAGGATGTCAGAGCTGGCTGTCGTACAGTGACTCAGCCAGTCGTGATGATCTCAGGTGCTTGAGGAGAAGTATTACAAATCTGTTCTCCGTCTAATAAACTGTAATGATGTTGGAGAGCATCCTCTCCTGGTTGAACGCCTTGTTGCGTAACAAGCAGGAAGCCCCCTCAGAGCAGCTTTAGAAATCAGAGAGAGCCGACTGGCAGCAGAACCGGCGCTCGCTGCCAAACCCGGTTCAAATTTAACTCCTCCATCAGCCTCGCTGGCAGGAGACCAGCCCTCGCTTACAGCCTTCGCTTCTTGTTGTGAAAAACTGGAGGTGGCTGGGAAAACAGCTCAGGACAAGATGAAACACTTGAGACTGTGAAGTCGATCTACTACGAGACAGACGGAGACCAAACAGCTCCAGTATTCCAGAGGGACAACACAATATTAAACTACTTCAGTTTACAAATCAAAGCAGGTGGAAGTTTAAAAAAGAGACGTCAGAAACAAAGCTTCTTACAAGAACATCGACGAGAGAGAGAAAGAAAAGAGAGGATTCAAAACCTGGACTAAAAAGTAATAAAATGAAGGGGGTCTGACCAGTCTGATCATGTCAATGTGATCATAACTATTATGATTATTACTGTTATATGACCATTGTATGATATACTGTTGCCTCTTACACACACACACACACTATCACTTTATTACCTGCGTCATCGTAACTATCGTTATTATCTGTATTGTCTGTCTTCCATGTTTATGTCACTATATGCATTTTTTTTGTTACATTGCTTCACAAAAGAAAAAGAAAAAAAAGAAACGGCAGGTGAATGTGTGTGTGTGTGTGTGTGTAAACCTGCCGGTAAGAACAGATGGATACCAGCTGACTGGAAGCTTCCTGGTGACGGAGACGCTGCAGTGTGAGCGCGTCGGGATTGTTATGTCGTTTATCTTTTATAGTTTTTTTTATGTTTCCTGCTTTTAAACTTCAGCCTCAGATCTGTAACAGAGCCCCCGAAGGATTCATTCTACCATTTTATATCTAGAAACTAATGGAGCCATTGGCTTCTACTTCCCAAAACTTGCAGAAACTGTGGAGGTTTCATTCATTACTGATGACCGACCCCCCCCGTAGCAGAGACAGTAACAGGGCAGGTTTGTCTGCCTGACTCATTGATCCTCTATCTGACCTGCAGGTTTGTGCTGGTTTGGATCCACGGCTCTGAAGTATCAGACTGTGCTGCGCATTAATGAATCAATGGCGCTGTCCGTGGTGCTGAAGCAGCAGACGGATTTCTAATCGACCCTCCGCCCCTTGAACGCAGACTGGCCAATCACAGCGCAGCGTTGTCCAGCTCCGACCAGGGTCCGACCGCTCTCCGTCTCTCCTCCACAGACTCATGGATGGTTTCAGATGTTCTTCATGTTCAGGCTGCTTTAGTGGATTTGGAGCTCGTCGTTGTTAAATGTTGTGTATCAGTGATACTCGTTACTCAGAGAGGTTGAAGGAGATATACGTTTTATAAATGTTACGTTACCACCTAAAAACCTGTGGAGCTAACGTTAGCAGAGTACGTTAGCACAGCAGTAACTAGCGTTAGCACCTCTATGCTACGCTAGCTCCTGAATGTATTTTAATGATTGTAACAGTGATCGCTGCCATTTTGAACAACTACTTTAACCGACATGGATTACTAGTCGATGAAAACATTCGCCTCAGTTGATAAAGTAAACATTACAGAACCAAATAAGACAAAAGATGGCGGAAATTTCAGAAATATTTGGAAAATGAGTGCTTTTGAACACTAGTTCAGCATTGTTTGTTTACATAATGCAGCTGTTGCTTTTCATGAAACAAAAACACATTTGTCTTTTAAGTAAACTACATATGCATTAACACACAAGTGAAAAATTAAGGTAAAGGTGTTGGATCATAGCAGTGAATCTGTAATTTTTGGAAAACCCGTAAAAATACACTGTATTGCAACAAGAAAGTGCATTCAGGGTGCTGCATTCGTATCATTCTTCCAGTGTAAAATACAGCCCTTAATAGATGTTGATGAACAAGACATGGCTTGTGTTTTTCTGTAGAAATGCACCACATATCCGATTCATCTAGTTCTGCAGTCGATCTGTACATCTTGTAGCGTTCTTACCCTCAGCAGGGTGCACGAGGAGTCGATGGGAGCTTTGGTCAGCAGCTGGCAGGTCAGGTCGAAGTAAGCTTTGGGCTGAGCGGCAGACAGAGTGTTTGTGGGAACCGGGGGGAGGAGGGCCTGGCTGGAGGTCCAGGATCTCAGCTCCTCCACGGTCCGACGGTCCTCCTGGTCCAAGTGGAAGGAGCGGCTGGAGGTCCGCGGCTCCATGGATCCGCCCTCCACCCCGTCAAACGCCAGCACGGAGAAACCGAAGGTGTTGACCAGCGTCATGGAGTTATTGAAGAACTGGACCTGTGAGGAGGAATGTGGAAACTTATCCCACTGTCCTCTTTGGCATTTATCTCCAAGTTACATGATCTCAGATTGAGAACAATACTGGGATGTTTTAGTTCCTGCGTTCAAAACCAATACATTTACAATGAGATAGGAATAGCACAAGACTTTAATCCCGGCTGGACCTTGACTCTGTGCAGGCGGACGATGTCTCCGACTTGAAAGACTTTGGGATGGTCCTCCAGCTTCTCACAGAAGACAGTGCAGCCGATCTTCTGGTTGGACTGATCGGTGATCTTCAGGGTGGAGCACAAGTCTGTGGAAAGAAAACTTCCTGTGGTCAGATCTCATAATGTGTTGAAAGTGATGAAGCACGTGAAACCAATACTGCAACCTCCGGTTCTGCCGAGTGAAGCCGATGCTTCATGTGTTAAAGCTGCATTCT
>NW_022280032.1:710185-727624 GCF_004355925.1 Anarrhichthys ocellatus
TAGAGAGAATGCAGCTTTAAGACACATTTGCACTGACTTCACTCATCAGAACCGGAGGTTGCTGCCTTGTCCAGAAACAAACGCATTACTTGAAGCTTGACAAGATTCTCTCTTGATCTCGAGAGAATCGGGCCGTTCAAGACACGATCTGAACCTCTGATCCTGGACTGGCGCTGTCACTTCCAATGAATGAGAAGTAACGTGTAGTTTGTTTGTAAAATGTGGTTATGTTCACTGGTGGTGCCGCCAACACCTCACTTCAGTAACAGATTAACAGAACAGTAAGGCTGCTGAATTTTTAACGAGGCATCTGCGGTGTTGAACCCGAAACGCTTCCACACATTACTTCTCAGACGGCTTGGTGTCGTGCTCATCTGTTCAGCACTGCTCGCCTGTTTTCTACATCTTGTGGTAACAGAGAAGAACAAGAGTGCAGTTTACCGACGGGACAACAACAGATCAGTACCACGGATTCATTTTAGAAATGCTTTTTCACAAAATCTGCAACAAAAGAAACAGAAATAGGAGAAACATTAGTGAGACCGTCACAAATCAAAAACTAAATCCCACAATGCACCAGCAGGACAAACTGAACCACCACTGACAGACTATAAACCAACAACACAGGAGAGGTGGACCTGCTCACCCTGCAGCTGGGAGACACAGGCGGTTGTCAGAGAGTTTAAAAGAATAAAAGGAAGGATCTACCCCCGCCACAATAAGAGTCTCAGCTCACTGTGGCTCTTTCATCAGGCTGCTCAGAGATAAGGAGGCCACAGACGAGGCAACAATGAGACATGCTTACCTCCATACACTTCTATAACCGAGACCGGCTAACAGCTTAACACACACACACACACACACACACACACACGCACGCAGTCCTGACAGACACACACACACACACACACACACACACACACACGCACACACACGCACACGCACACGCACACACACGCCATCAACTCTGCAGCACCATAAGGATGCAGCTCTGGGCTTTTACAGCACATTTACTGTCCGGTTTGGTCCCAGTTTTCCAGCAATACGAGCTCCGATAAACCTGCCGACACAATCCAGCCTGTGTGAGTGCAGCGGTACACGAGTTCAGTGTGTTTGACCAATCAGCAACGGCCATCTCTGCAAACCCCAGCCTGAAACCTCCTGCACTTTCACAAAGTACTCGATGATGCAGAAGAATCTTGCACACTGAAGTTTTATGAACAAATAAAAAACAACATGACGGTCGACCAGACAGAGAAACTCAATTTAAAGCTTCAGAGTATTTTTTAAATCCATGGAATAGATTTTATATCATATTTACTGAAGCTGACGTCATCCGGCGTCTCATTGAAACCTGAGTTTATTTGTCAAAAAAGGGATTCTGTGTCTGAACGGCACATTGAGTGCCAAATACATTCGTTCTGCATTTTGCAGACCACCAGTACATCCAACTCAGTCTCATGGCAGCAATAGTCTTGAAGGTTTTGGTAACAAAACCACATAATTAGCTTTAGGAAAACTGTTACCAAAGTTAGGTTGAGGCAACAAAACAACTACCGTGAAACCACAGCGCGGTGTCGAAACATATTCTGTCTCCCGGTTGAACATCCTGTTTGTTGGACCCGTCCAGCTCACCAACACTCGTCTTTCTGGATATTATAAACTACGTCCCATATAAAAATAATGAATTCATCATTAACACGTAAAAAACCTAAAAACAGACAATTCATGTCCCAGTCCATTGCATTCGTGATTATTTCACAACCTTCCATGATACTGTGCCGATATATAATGATTAATCACAATAAATGTAGACAACTTCTGCTAGAAATACACAAAAAGATGGTTTCCTGCTGTGACTGACAGGTTGCTGGTTCTATTCCTTGTAGCATTACTGCCCTTTAAAGTACAACAGCTCTGAACTCACTTCTACATGTGAACCAGCAGCCGCTCAGACCTCATCCAGGAACAATCGAACAGCTGATGCACACAGACACACAGACGCTGGAGCGTTACCTTCAATGACAGTCTTCAGGATGAAGTTGTCAGACGCCAACGACACCAGCGGGCCTTTACGGACCACTTTCCCCTGGAGAGATATAAAAAAACAAAACACTTAAGACACAAACTGGAAAGCACTTCAGATCCCACTGCAGAGTCTCACTGAGGAGCCTGTCAGCTGATCAAAGCCCCGGCAGAGAAGTGAGCGGCGTTGATGAGCGCCTCGGAGGAGTGAGCCGCGAGGCAGAAGGTGGATTATTCCAGAGAACGAGAAAATAGCCTTGTGTGAAAAACAAACTGGTGAAGAGGTTGTGGCAGGTGACAGATAGATGAAAAAGGAATCCTGAGAAGAAGAGAAGACCTCTGACAATCAGTGAAGGAAACTAACATTTGTGGGGTTTTTCTTCCATTTGTTTTTCTCCAAATCAACTCTTGGGCTTCATCCGACAGTTTGGTATTGTCCCTGAACTGGCCCGTCTTTGTGGTATTACGTATATACTCGGCAAACGGTCGGGAGGTTCATTCAAATGAAGCAGCGCGACAGCGAGTGAGCTGTTGGCATTTTCTCTCGTGAACATTGGCTCTCACATCGTCAGGATCCAGAGGCTGTACGCCTCTCTGAGAACACCTGCGAACTCTGCACGGCAGCGTTCAAACCTACAAGCTTCTATTCAATTCAATGTATTTGTATCGGCCAAAAGCACACATTTGCCTCAGAGGGCTTTACAGTCTGTACAGTGTTGGACCTCCTCTGTCCCGGGACCTGTATTCTGCAGAAACACTGTTGTGCTCCTCGTGTGTGGCTGAAGCTTTAGATCTGAGTCGATGGAACACACAAACTTCATTCCTGAAGGTAAAGAGTGTAGATGGAGAAGTAGTGGATGAAGTACTCAGGTCTTGTACATAAGTAAACGTAGCAATACTCTGTCAAAAGAGCAATAATATTAATAAAAGTATAACTTTTCCACATTTAAAGGTCTAAAAACGACTAGACCTAATGTAAACTACATTATCGGATTACATAAAGTTCATCTTAATTCATAATAATAATAATAAAGTAGCAGAAAATGGAAGTACTCAAAGTGAAAGTACCACTAAAGTGTACGGTGTACATTGCAGGTCGCTGTAAACAAACCTTGACTGTTTTGTCGGAGTAGTCTGTGTTGGTGCCGATGAGCGAGATGGGAACGCTGGTCAGGTGTGCTGGTACCTGGGCGCCTGGCCCCGCCCCCTCCAGCATCACTCGCTGAGGCATGGCGTCACCTGAGGGACATGAACAGAAAGATGAATATCTGTACCAACAACCTGTGTGAGAGTTCAGTCTCTGGTCCTATTCCAGGTTCATCTGGTTCCGTTTCAACCTGAGATCTCTGGAGGGTTTTTGCTTTTCATTTTTTTTTAGGTCTTTTGGTTTCAGGTCCAGTCGGATCGTCCTCCACCGCAGACGACTCATTACCAGCATAAACCCTCCGACAGGAAACACCCAGATCCGTGTGGACAGCGCGGCGGGAGGGTTAGAGTCTGCGAGGCGGTAACACAGAGGAACCCAGGAAAGTGCTGGCCGTGCTCCCAGCAGGTGGCACGGTGCTTCCTGTCACGGCTCGTTAGTTTGATTCTCGGCAGAGTTGACCGGCGAGTCCCTCGGTGGTAATCTCTCTCTCTCTCTCCACCGAGGACGAGGCAGAAGAGCGGGAACAGCCTGCTAGGTACCGCGAGCTGTCCACTCGGCCGTGCAGTCAGCTGCCCGGCCAGACGGAAAACCCGACCGGGAACGAAATAAAATCAAATACACCTCTCTGATATAGACCGGGGGGGGCTGAATTAGAGCAAGATGAGTGATTCATTCACGAGTCCAGAGCTGCTCTGTGTGAAGGTGCCACTGATCTGACCTACAGCTGCTACACGTCACTCCTCAGTCTGACCTGAAGACCCCTCAGAGGTTCAGTCTCGCCTTCACCTGCAGCTCAGATGATTTCAAATAGTCCTGTTTTTATTGTGCTCACACAAGAGTTACACAAAGACTGTTAGGTACCCAGAGCCGACATCAGGTGTCTGGTCAGTCTAGTCGTCAGATAATCGGCAAAACATTTTAAATTGACAAAGAAATTGAACTTCGTGCCAATGTAGGGAGGCAGCATGTATTTGAGGGCCTCACAGGAAGTCATAGGACTCAGGATTGGTCTCTTTATGGCTTTTGACGTTAAATTCTTTGAGCAACAAATCCACCCGTTTGCAGATGAGACCGATCGCTTTCTGTCCCCCGAGATCCGACGAGCTGATCCGCTTTTCCTTCTTTTCTCCTCAACCGCACAACGTTCATTCCCGTGTAGTGTTCTCTGTCTCACTTCCACATTAAATTGCAGATTTCTTCAATAGAAATTGTTAACTTTAGCTTACAGCATGAGCATTGATGGCTCGCAATACCTACCAGAATCCTAACGATACCCATAATAATAAGACACGTGCAGCGTTGTATCTAATGACAACAGCTGCATGTTGCTTTAAGTGTGATGTTTTATGGTGAATGTTGATGTTTTTATATGACTGAAGAAGCTTTAATACCGCCGTTGACAAACCTGCACTTCAGCTGCTTAAGCTGACGTTCATTTCTCACCCTGAATCAATAACTCAAGAGGATGATGTGTGCTTCTAAGTTTCCTTTTGGCTTTACATCTGATATTAATCTGCTGCCAGTGATGGTTTCTAATAAAAAAAAAATAAAAACAGACAAATTACCTATTCTGTGGGAATCAAGGAATGTTGCCTAAGTGGAAACTAGCCATCGCAACCCAACCCAACCCAAGATGGCATCCTTTAATATACAACTATAATGAAATCCTCCAGGAGACTCCTGAGTGTTATCATTAGAAGACATCTTTTAAATGCTGATTGACAAAAGATGAACTCCGACACACCGCATCCCGCTGGCGACAAAAACCCACCAGTGTGATAAAACCCAGACTGCTGGAGCCTGCAGCAGCCGACCCGCGGCCTCCCGCAGCCAGCCGACCCGCGGCCTCCCGCAGCCAGCCGACCCGCGGCCTCCCGCAGCCAGCCGACCCGCGGCCTCCTGCAGCTGATTTGTTTGTCAGCTTCAGTAAATGAATGGTAGACCGAGTCTCCTGCACGCAGCAGCAGAGACATATCAGAGAGTTGGCGGCGGTAAACAGTCGGCTGATCTCCCGCCGCGGGACGGCAGCTGATCCCTGCAAAATGTGGAGGCCGGGCCACCCAGAGCAGACGGTCGGCCTTCCCTGCTCCTCCGAGCGTCACCGAAAAAAACAAACCCCCACTGCTCGGCTGCTCCGGGACGCTCATTAACTCGGAGGGTGACTCAAGTTCACCCCGACAACGCGCTTCACGAGGAGGCTGAGAGGCTGAGCTCAGTGCAGCAGCTGGGACTGAAGACCAGACTGTTGGGGAGGGAGGACAGACTCGAGTATCACAGATCTGTTCCCCTCACGGGACAGAGCGACCTGCTGAAGTGCCACTGAGCAAGAGCAGCAAATGTCATTCAATTTTGTTTCAAAACACAAGCAAACGCATGAAAAATACGAGTCACTTTCATGATTATTTGACTGACAAAATCAATAAACAATTCAGACTTTTTTTTGCATCATATCAAACTAAAGAAAATCTTTTTCTTACTGCAGGATTTGACACACAATCATGACACAAGTCAAGTAAGAAGAAGTTAAGTGAGGCGATGTCTGTCTGAGAGGCTGTCGCGATCTAAAATGTAAAATGTAAAGGCCATAAAGTTACTAAAGCAACAAAAAAACATTTTTGTTGCCTTGCTAGAAAATCCGATGAGATAAAAATACAAGACCGGAGCAAACATGTAAATAACCTAGCTTTTATGTTGGCTATTACAATACATTTTTATAATTTGTGAGGGGCCCAGAGACTAAATAAGAAGTGGACGTAGTCAACGTGACGACACCCATTGGTTTGTGGACTGATGTTTTGAAGCCACATTTCGGCCGTCGCCATCTTGTTTATTTGCAACCAGAAGTGATACGAAAGGGGTGGAGCTAAGTATAATCGAACGCTGAATAGGCGACCAAAATTAATGCAAAATAACTTTCCTGAAGTGAAAATGCACTGTGAAAGGGTTCAAGTTGGAACACAAACAGACAACTCCCAGACCAGACAACGCCATGGAAGAGACCTGTCAATCACTGTGTAGCCCCGCCCTAAAGCATCCCCTGCTTTATGGTCTGTTTGACTCTAAATGGACCATAATGTACTAAATGAACATCATGCTGTATTGAAGAAGACTTGAAACTAGAGATTGAGACCATCAACTCATGTTTACAATGTTTACTGAGGTAATAAATCAAGAGAGAAGTAGAGTCATTTTCTCATAGACTTCTATACAACCAGACTTCTTTTTCAACATTGGCTTCATTTTTCAGACGTGGGGGCCGTGTGAATGTTTGCAGACTGGATTTGGAACCTGTGGCGGTAGTTTGTGGTCTTGGCCACACATAGAATATTTGCCTCTACATTTGGGCCTCTCGTCCACACGTAAACAAATGTTTAGGTCAAGCGTTTGGGAAACAATAACGGCTCCACCTAAATTTGCGAACGCCCTTGAAAGGTGAACAAATAGCCAAATATGTGTCTATAACTATGAATAAATAATTAGACACTACTATGTGTGTTGTTAAGTTACTGCCGCCGCCAAAAGTCAATAAGCTCGGACAGCTGGAATGTTTTTCGTTCCTGTGGATGATGATATTTTGTAAAACAAATGTCGTAGTGAGGAAACCTCCAGAGAATCGTCACCTGACTCAGCAGCCTATAAAACAAACAGTAAACTCTACAGGACTCTCTCCACTGTGAGGAAATCTAAACTCTCTGAAGTCTCGGTTTTCCTCGTTAATTATGAACAGAGGTGAACTCCAAACGCACTCGGCTCAGCGCTGGCTGCCACCTGAAGGTTCATTTGGTCCGACATAAAACCTCCAGCTGCTCACGCTCCAGCGGTTTCACCGACTGAATTAATACAAAATAAAAGTCACACGACTCAGCAGGTGATCTCGGGTTGTTTTTTGTTTTTTTAATCAGGTATGGAGCAGCTTGCGAGCGCAGAGCGGTGGGAGTGTGTCGAGGGAGAGCAGCTCTGCAGCGCTCAGACAACCCCATTTATTAAAACCCATTTAAAAAAAACTCTTCAGCGCCGGTCAGAGAAGAGACCCTGGACACACACTCTTGTTTAAAATGTCTCACATCCGCAGAACATTTACTCCAGGAACATTTAATAAAAAGGAACTTTTCCTCTTTTTTTGTTTGTTGTCTTCTCGTCTCACATGGGGACCGAAGAGCCATCGAAGTGACAGAATTCTCACAAACTCAGTGTTTCCCCATCGGCTTAGTGGGAGTTTTTAGCCTCTTTCAGCACATAGTTTTGGTTTTACTTCACATTTATTGTGTTTAAAATCACAGTTTTTTCTGATAATCCTACTGGAAAAATACTCGCCCAGCACCAACCAGTCTCTCACTGTGTCCGTCTGTCTAACTGGTGAAGAAAGACAAACATCAGCTGCTAAAGAGACGTAAAAGTAGAGTGAATATTGGACCTTTATTTATCTGTTGCACACAAACACCACCCCACTCTAAAAATACACAACTTACTGGTTTTTTAGGGTGAACTGATAACATGTTTTGGGGTTGTTTTTGTTCGGGTGATAACGTGCTCATTAGTGGTGCAACGGATCATAAAAGGTTTGGATCGGATCACGGATCAGAGTCACGGATCGGATCAGGACAAAGTAAAGTAATGAATGGAGCAGATATAACTTTTAGAGATTCCTGATCACGTGCTTTTGCTGTCGATACTAATTGCAGATCATTGATGATCCACATTGCTGTTTTGATTATAGCAGCTGGTCTACTTTTGATGCGTTTATAAAAACAAACAATTCAAATGATAAGGAAATAAAAGATTGCATTTCTATGGATTAAAACAAATCTTGTCATTAGTAGTTTTAATGATGCATTATAATCTGCTTAGAGCTGTGTAAACAGACCATAATTCATCTATTTATGTTGTTCAAACAGCTATAATTAGTCAGGTTTCTCACCAACACTAGATTTTAAGAGATTACATGTGAACACATCACGATGACGTTAGAATATATTTAGCGGTGCTGCCACCGTCCTGTCAGTCTAAACACTGATTGGTTGTTTACAATGTAACATCCTCAGAGATCAGAGACATGAACGCAGATACTTTCAATATTTGACTGAATATTGGAGGATAACGATCGTCAGTAAAACTCTATTTCACACTGTAAAGGTTGACGTTACACTGTGCGGTTCACATGTGTGGAGAACCCCGAGGGGTCACTACAGATCACAGATCGACAGGGAATTGAACCTCTAACCCTGACAGTGTTAGTGCCTATTCAAGCTACTTTGAATCCACCAGAATGAAATGTCAAACTGAAGAACATTTTCTCTTTTTGTGTTTAATGATCAGAAGAGGCTTAACATAGTGAGAAGAACTGGAGGAGGTACAACGATACACACCGTCTGTGCAGCCGAGATACGTTTTTGGCCGCACAAATCATCCGTCTTATCTCCTCAACCCCCCGGGTAGAAAACACAGATCTAACAAACAAAGAGAAGAGGATGTTTCCATGCAGACTGGAGGAGCTTCCTCTGCAGTAGTAATCCTCCCTGAGGGCAGTGAGAGATGAACCGTCTCTGCACCGTCCACAGAGAAAGAGGACAGCAGTCAGCTGTGCAGTCAAGCCACAGATGTGCGTGAACAACACCACGATCGGGGCAGCAACTCCGGGCTGTCATCAAAGTGTTAGCCGTACGCCGTTAGCGGAGATGTGCTGAGGTTAGCGCAACAAGCTGATTGGTGTGAGAGTCAGCCACACTGTGGAGGGTGTACAAGAAACGGCCGAGCTGGAAGACCAAGCCTTTAAGTTCCTGGTTAGCCACAAACACAACAGCGAGAGAGAGAGAAGTGTTTAAAACAAGCACGCCGTATCACCGCTGCTTTTAAGGGGACGTGAATTGAAACACATCCAACATGCAACAGCATCACCCAGATGTGTCAATCACCAGGATGGGAAAAAAAGCCACCTATTGGGGTGTTTATAGCATGAAAGCCTTTACACACCTTTATTGTGAAAGGTGAGAGTGGAAGGAGTGGATCTGGTCTGTGCTGCGAGGAGTAATACAGTTAAGTATTGATGAGGTCTGGAGTTAGCGGCTCTGCTATCAGTACTTTCTTAGTTCTGGAGTGAGACCTCCTCTCTCTGTCTCTTTGTCTCTCTGTCTCTTTGTCTCAGTACAGCATGAGACTCACATCATGGCAGAGAAGGAATAGATGCTTTATTGTTTGGTCTATGAAACTGAGCCAAGATGTTTAGCAGCTCTGCCAGTTGTCAGGAGACCATGAAGTCACAGTCCAGGTCCCTCTGCCACCGATGCCATTAATACGAGTCTAACGATGTCTGATTAGTGATTTTAATTCAGACTAACTTCAGTCTTGTTTGACGAGCTTTCTGTTTGCTTCCTGCAACATGCTGTTCATAGTGACTAAAGCAAAGCACGTGTACCATGAGCCGCATGAAGTCTGACTTCATCATCAGGATTTGATTATTCTTAACAGCAATTTTGTTGTAAGTTTTATTCACCAAAGTACCACTGTGTATAAAAGTAACTGTGATTCTTGTTATTTCTGGTTTTATAACGGTTTTGTTTTATTCTTAAACACACCTTAGTGACTATTATGAGAAATCGATCATTGATTAGTTCCAGGAGAGTCCAGAGCTCCACATGTTCTAATACGTTAAAGAAGAAGCTCACCGCTGCTGGTGACATTTTAAAAGTTCTCCTCAAGACGCACAGTTACAGAAACAAACACTAAATGATGTCGTATGTTTCTGTGCTTATAGGAGCAGATTGTTTGGGGGGGGGGGGGAAGCTTTGCAATATTGAGACAGTGAGTCAGTGACTGCAGGCCCCACAGTGACCGGCTTTATAGGATTAAAGCTGTCAGATGATAAGACGACAGAATCAACAGCTCTGTAATTACTGCATCAGAGGAGATGACAACTTAATAATATTTAAATGCACAAAGGTATTCTGAATAAAACATCTCTCACAGCGATGTAATGCATCAGGAAGTGCAGACATTAAAATGACATCACATCAGGGTGAGAGAGTAAAGAAAGGCAGACTGAAGGCGACTTGTGTCGGCATCGTGATTCATTCTCAAACTTCCCCTGAATGAACTCAAGTAACAGAGACTACTGAAATACAGGCGCTGAGAGAGGTTTGGCACAAATCCTTGAGGTGGATCTTAATTGCCTGCACTGCGACGTCTCACCTGATAACTTCAGAATAAAGTACATTTCCACAGCAGTAATCCCATCAGTACAACAACAGTCATGTTCTCCCCTCTGCTGAGGTTAACATGCTCTCATTCAGGGTCAGTGTTACAGCGCCGTCAGCGACACTAAACACCTTCCTGCAGATGTTTCACATTAAAAGGCCCGACAGTAAGAGGATGGAGAGCATCCTTTGAGTTGGCTTTTATTGTGAAAGCACCTGATTTGACTCTTTGCTGAGAAACATAAATCTCTTTCCAACATCTCTGGGTAACGAGCATCACTGTTACACAAAGATGAACCATGAAGAGCTCCAAAACCACTAAACCTGTGGAGCAGAGAGGGAGCGATGACCGACTGCTGGCCGAAGCTACGCTGCGATTGGCCAGTCCGTGTTTGAGGGGCGGGACTTAGCAAAGGGTCAGTTGTTTTACTTCCATATGAAGTATTTTAAGTTTCAGTCATCAAATACCGACTAAGGTTGTATATTCTGACTTTCTCAGCAACGTTAAGAACAAAGCCTGGATATAAATTGACAGGTCACTAACAGAGACAACAACAACAGGACTCCTCCGCAGCCCAAATATGGTCGCTTCCTTTCCTGGTTGCAAAGCAAAAAAACAAAAGCAAGATGGCGACGGACAAAATACCGAAATCGAGGCCGTCTATGAGACGAAACACATCAGACAAGAGAGCGACAGCCGAGATGAGACGCTGCCTCTCGGTAAACACAAACTCCACATCTGCATCATCTTTTGCCTTTCCCTCGGTGTGTTGGGAAGCAAAAAGAAAAGGATGATTGTCCCAGTGTACTACCACACCACAGCCACTTCCTGCTCTGCTGTGATACAGTCCTATGAATCCAACTCCAGGTGCATGTTGTAGTCTGTTATCTGTACATGAAGCATAATTCATGTTTCTACATGAACATAATCTGATCACATAATGCTCGTTATCCTTCAGGGTTCTTTGTTCCTCCTCCCGAGTCAGCCAGGTGAGTTCAGTCAAAAACAAAAGCCTGATAGCGCCTCGAGCAGCCAGCGAGGCGGAGAGCAGAAATAACCAGGTGGCACAGTCTGATGAAATGAAAGTCTAATGCCCCCCCCCCCCCCATAAAGCCATCCAGCAGGAGGTGGCCGGGGTCAGGCATTGAGTGATAGGTTCCGCAGAGAGCAGGAGGCAGCGCTGGACTTTTGAACTCTCCCAGGTGGGAGGAGACGGGTGGACTGAGCTTCCTTTAGAGATCCTAAATATTCTGCAGAGGAACCCTAACCCTACCCCTACCCTCCTAACCTACCCTCCTAACCTAACCCTACCCTCCTAACCTAACCCTACCCCTACCCTAACCCCCTAACCTAACCCTACCCTCCTAACCTAACCCTACCCTAACCCAACCCTACCCTAACCCCCTAACCTAACCCTACCCTCCTAACCTAACCCTACCCTAACCCCCTAACCTAACCCTACCCTCCTAACCTAACCCTACCCTAACCCCCTAACCTAACCCTAACCCTACCCCCCTAACCCCCTAACCAGGAGCTGAATGAGAGGACGTCCACGTCGGGCCTACGATGAGATTATGAAACGATCGTCGAGTCTTCTTACTGCATCAAAATGTTTCTAAACATGATTTATTTTCTCTCACTGTGACTGTCTGCTATTTTTAAAACATTGCATATTTGCAATGATTCATAATGCAATATTAGTAACAAATAGATGAGATGTGTTAACTGGACGGTTGAATAAAAAACCTGATAAATGACTGTAACAAAGTTGCTCCCTTTGTTCTTTTGTTCTGATCCGACCTGTGATTTTATGATCCTAGTTATCACTCAGCATATAGCCGGCCGTGTGAAGCCTTCAGTCAGTCGGCTATAAGACAACGTTCCTCTGTCTCCTACTTCTATGTGATCACGCAGATCGAACGGCACAGCTGAACGTCACAACCATAAAACAATCACATGGTCAGCTGACCTGTCTGTCTGTCTCACTCCTCGCCAGATGTTCGCTGTGATGAAGAGTTTTGTTGTTTGCCAACTAAAAAGGGGAGAAGAAGAAGAAGAAGAAGAGATTTCAGGTTGCTCAGGCGTCTCCACATAAAGCAACATGGAATGTGGACGCAAATCATTGTCAAAAAGCAGGAAAATATTAGATAAAAACATGACTCTTAACATTCATTCTATCGTCTCACTGCCCTTCAGCTGAGTTTCCCTCAAGATATAAATGAGTGAAGTGATCTCCGTCTCTCTCCAGTCAAAACTTTTCTCTTTTATTGAGACCTGCTGCTCTGATCGATGAGTGCAGCGTGGACGTACGATGTCACCGATCAATCACCGGCCGAGCTGAATCCTGACGCTCGCTCTGACGCCTCCTCTGTGCTCTCCAGACGAGTCATGCTGTAAACACAGGTCCTTTACTGTGTGGTGCAGCGCTACTGCTCATATTCACAGAGGCTTCATAAAACTTTATATTACACTTCATGAAAATGTCGTAGTTTCCTTTAATTATTTGTCTTTTCTTCTGGAGGCGCTCCTGTCAAGAGCTTTTTAAAGGATCATTAGGCAGATTTAAAGACACAGACGGAGCTCATTTGAGTTAAGTATAGCACATAAATGGCTCGCACTAGTACATGTCGGCCCTGACTGCGTCTAAAAGTTCTACTTGTTAAGGATTTAATTTGTCCAAAGACCCCGAGTCTCATCGCTCATCATTTTGGCCTTCGTTTCTTTTAGTGTCCGACTGAAACATCAGCCGGGAAATATAATCCAGCCATGATGTTATAAAAATCAAGCCTCATGTTCGCCATTTTGGCCGTCGCCATCTTGGTTTATGCAACCGGTGAACAGAAGCGACCATATTTAATGTCCAGACACAAAGACGTATTTGGTGGAGAAACCTAGTGTGTAATGTTTCACCAGAGAGACATTATGAGCTCCACGTCACTAGATGATTCCCGTTCTGTGTTCATGAACACAACGTCAGTTAAACCAGTGACCGTGTTAACTGGTGACTCTCAGCCGAATGCGACTACGGCTGCTCGTGCTGACAGCAGCTGTTGAAAACACCAATAGAACATGTAGGTCTCCTCGTAAAAGCCTTCATCTATTTTAAATACGGACTCCTCTGTGTTTATTATCTTTACCGAACATTTACGGAACTTACTGCGAGAAACCACGGACGCATTCGGCTGAGAGTCACCAGTTAACACGGTCACTGGTTTAACTGAAACACCTGCTGCGTCTGAATTCTGTGGAACTTGAGTCCACTGTTGGAACAACCAGACATTTTGATGCTGTTATATGCACACACATATATTTGTTGACGTTGCACTGACAATATGACACCATATTACATTTTGATGTATTTACAAATTAACTTGGCTGATGTGAGGCATTGTTTTTGGTCAGGCACTTGTATTAGATGGTTCCAAATCACGTATCTTATAGTGACGTCTTCTTCTGCTCAGACACCGTTTACTTTAATATTTAAAGAATATAAATGATGAAAAAAAACAACTGCAGTGCGGTTAACAAGCTCTCATTCGTGCATAAGAAGCAACCAACGATCGATCTCAGACAGATGCATCAAACTACTACAAACACTGAGTCACTGCAGAAGAAAACATGCCAAGTTGCTTGCAACAATATCAGCAACGTGCTGCCTGATGTTTTACTTCTAATGTATGTCAACACAAGCTGGGGCTGAGCCACTGCACGGTTAACAACACGCTGGTCCACAGAGGGTCCTCCTGATCCGAGACTAACTCACACTATTAAGAAAATATGACTTGTTTTGTTTTTTATACTTAAGAACTAAACATCCTGATCCACACTCCAGACCAGCAGGTGGCGGTAATGCACCAATTCATGGTTTGCCAACCGCCAATAAACCTCAAAGAAGAAGAAGAAGAAGAAGAAGAAGAGAATCCTCCTGTTTAGCAGAGCATAATCTTCTTTAAGTAGCATTCATGAGAAATAACTTCCACACATTTAACGTCAACAGGAATGTAGAGATGTGTATAACGTATAAAACATACTCTACGTGTACGCATGCGTGTGGCAATAAGAACATACATCTTAAACACTGAGTTTTTAGATGGAGTCTGGCCACAAGTTCAAGCTGACACGAGACAGCTTCTACAAACTAATGAACAACATTTCACAGGATGCGTTTAATGAAACGAACCACTGCGTGGACGTAAACACGACATTACATGCAGGAAACGAAGAGAAACACTCACGACTGCACGAGTCCGCTTTGTTTTCCCCCGCTTGGTTTCGAAATGACAGGGTGCTGTACTGCGCATGCGTGTTGCGAACCGGATAGCACGACTTCTATATATACCAACAATGAACACAGACAATAATAATAATAATATAAAATACAAGGTAGCCAGAGAATAATATTATACACAAAAAGAAAAATATAAAATTAAAGTTGTATAAATAATTACATTAAATCCTTATAATTTAGCCTACATATAAAACGTTTTTTATTAAAGTCATGTTTAATTAGTGAAACCAAAGAAAAGTTTATTAACTTAAACATTGTTTCTTTTACTAACACTTGAATAAAATGATAAATCTCAAGTTTTTCTCAACGCTCAAATTTCCATCTTTATTCACAATTTATTGCAACTGCTTTTAGTTCTTACTTGTCAACTAATTCTTCTAACAATGATTTTCAACCTACCTGAGAATTAAACACTTTATTCACACTTGAAGGGACGGTACGTAACATTTAGGGGGGTTAATTGGCAGCCGTGGAATAAAATATTCATAACTATGTTTTAAGCAGTGTATAATTTCTAAAGCAGTATTTAGTTGATTGCAATCTGGAAATCACCACTAGAGGCGACTAAATCTTACACACTGGGTATTTAAACGTCAAATAACTTTGTAATTCCTTTCATCTCTTTGACTTAATGTTTAATCTTCATGTTTAATAAAGCAGGCAGCAATGTCCGGTTCTGCAGAGTGAAGCCGATGCATGGGGAAGTGTCTGAAAAGTTTATGGTCAGAGTTTATGGTCTCAATCTCTAGTTTCAAGTCTTCTTCAATACAGCATGATGTTCATTTAGTACATTATGGTCCATTTAGAGTCAAACAGACCATAAAGCAGGGGATGCTATAGGGGCGGGGCTACACCGTGATTGACAGGTCTCTACCATAGGTGTATACGATGTCGCTACGTCACTCCTCCACATTCCAATTATGGTCACTTCCGTTCATCGGTTGCGAATAAAACCAATATGGCGACGGTTGTAATCCAAGATGACGAACTCAAGGCGCCAAAGCAGCCGTCCACAAACCAAAGGGTGACGTCACAATGACTACGTCCACTTCTCACACACAGTTAATGGTTTAAAGCTTGCTAACTCGTCTGGATGGTTGGGGCAAAAACATAACATCTGCCAGCAAGTGCACGCATATTTTTGATGACGTCGGCTGTAAAAGAGTCTTTAGTCTTTATAGCTGATCAGCGGAAGAAAGAGTCGTACCAGAGGTGGCGCTAAAAAACAGATTTTAGTAGATGACAAGTCAGATGATCACCAAAATCGTTACGAATCGTCCTCTGGTGAGCATTGATATCCAGAGTGAATCTGTCAAATTGTTATGGAGATAAATCTCTGTGGAAACATCTGTATCAATCAGAATCATCGCGCAGCGGGCAGAAACAACAACTTCCCTCTCATCAGACGGGCCGCCCGTCATATCCATGTTATGTTATACAGATGGAAACCTCAGACGCGTTTACAACCAGATTACTGACTGTTTAATTAAATTGAATAATGCCAAACACTCAGCGAACCTGTGATGGAGAGGCATAATTCTGCCGCTGCATTAGCAGGAGGCTCATTACTCAGCGCTAATGACTTTCTCCAGCAGAGACACATGAGCGGGCCCGAGGTTCTGTTCCTGCTTTATGTTTTCTAATCAACCGTCCCGCTCTGTGAAGAATATCACCACTAAACTACATGCGTGAAGCTGTCTTTACCATGGAAAACAACTTTCATATTGTTCTATTTGGCCCAGTTGCTGCGTGTGGAAGAGGAGGAGGGGGAGGAGGGGGAGGCCATTAGCTGGATCGTGCGGCTGCATTCAGGTAGGAAATGTGATCCTAAATGTGCACCAGGTAAAGCTGCACATCCAGCACAGATTCGAGATCCACTGGAAGTATTTTGATGTTTGTTCTCTCTGTGTTTTCAGGGTCATGCGTGTTACAGAATGATGAGTGTTGCTCTCGCATCAATTTGAAAGTCAGGCTTTTCTTTCCCATCTGCAGTTTGGCTCATTAACAAAGTCCCGGGACCCTGTCTGACTCTGACATCCCAGAACGATGTACTCTTCACTTCAATAATAGACTTGTTTTTAAACATACTACATATTTGTTATTGTGTTAAATTAGGACCATTTGCGGCCCTTTGCCGTCGTTCTATATATGTCATGAACAGCAAACCTTAAGGCATGAAAACACATCTTCATTTAAATAAAACCACCAACGACAAACCGCGAAAGAATGAACATCAAGTGAAGCACATGACCACACGAATCAAGTTGACACGAGGACATTATGTGATTCAATTGGCTAATTTACATCACGTACAAACTATTTCATAATCATACTACATTTTCAATTCACATTTACTCCAATATTACTTTAATCAAAAAAAGATTATAATACATCTCAAGGCCATGGGCCTGCATCTGAAGTCAAGCTGTTTCTTCATGTTCTGAATGTTAAGCAGCATCCACTGATCTCTCTCCAACACCTTTGTGTCTCTGTGGTCTCGACGCTCTTCATCATACGAATGTGAACAACAGAGCAGTCTGTCCTTGAAGACATTCATGGTGTTGCACTCACTCCTTCAGATGAAAAAGTTCTCTTCTTTCACGCCTCTGCGCCGCTGGCTCATCCCTGGGTAATGTCAGCATAAAAAAATAAAAAATCACCACCGGCTCCACCAAAGTGACTTTTCGTTTGTTTGATTTGGACCAGGCGGCAACCTCCGGTTCTGCCGAGTGAAGCCGATGCTTCATGTGTTAAAGCTGCATTCTCTCTCGTGTCCACCAGGGGGCGA
>NW_022280032.1:728024-753128 GCF_004355925.1 Anarrhichthys ocellatus
TTAGTACATTATGGTCCATTTAGAGTCAAACAGACCATAAAGCAGGACATGCTTTAGGGCGGGGCTTATTGTGATGGACAGGTCTCTACCAGAGATGTATACTGCATTTCCACGTCACTCCTCCGCATTCCAGATATGGTCACTTCTGTTTATTGGTTGCAAAATAACAGCCGTAATCCAAGATGGTGCTGGCGAAATCGCCAAACGGGAGACGGGTTTATTCTACTCTTGTGCCAACTTTCAGGGAAGGTTGCGCCCGACGTTGATGAGGAACCATAACCAGCCAACCACACCATTGGGACCATACATTCATAGCTTAGATTTTAATGTAATTTATTGTGTCATTTTTAGTATAATATAGTTAATTCAAGCTTTTAATCTAATGTAGTCTTCTCTATTCTTTAGTCGAATCGAATCAATTCTCTTCTCTTGCCTGAACTAAACTACCGCACAGAGGCTCTATTGCCAACTCTCATAAATAATCCCATGAAAACTACCAGGAGGATGTTTCGGTGTCGCCCAGCAGCAACACAAACATAGAAATATGCCCATAAATCCCGATGCCAACCTCCCAGCAGCCTCTGGGGCCGTGAGGAGGATGAGCTCCATCATCCCTGTGAGGCCGAGGCCCTGAGGTGTGGTGGTGTTATATGGCGTCGTTGCAGACGGAGAGCTGAGGGCCTGTCGACCTGTGAACCAGACAACCTGAGCCCTCTGTGCTCACAGCTGTTCGTTAAACCGACAGCAGCTCGTCTGCTCCGGGTTCATGTCAGCACGTTTCCACACCAGAGACCGGATTCCTCCTGTGTTCGTCTTCTTCTCTTATTTATATTTGCAGGATGTCAAATCACATTATTATGTATTAGCATGATCATTTAAGTGAGTTAAAGATGGTACCTCGTGGGACAAAGTCCTTCTGATCCTGATGATGTCAAACAAGAGTCTACATCAATACTTCCAATTTCTGCATGAATAATTTGTCAAAAACTTTGGCAATTTATTGATGACTGTAAACTTCTCAGTGTAACTATTCCTGCGTTGATGTTTCGGTGCCGACATCCTGTCTGACCTTCATTCTTCATTGTTGTGATGGCGCTCCTTCACATTATCGTTGATCAAGGAAATGATCCACAGCCGACCCGCCTCTCTCTTATCAGCCCGAGGCAATTAACTCCATAAAAAGTTATTTTCAATTTTACTGTTAACTCATTTATTAATTCTGCTATCAATCACCTCCGCTGCAGCTTCTCTGGATCCATCCCACTGATGGATGGCAGTCGTGACTGAGGACTAAACTCTTTCAGTGAAGTTTCTGAACCACGTTTCTTTTTGTTAAAACGGGGGAAAGTTTTACCTCATCGGTCACTGGGGCTGTTTGTAGGTAAAGGTGAATTCAACAGCGGTCGAGAGTAACTAAGAATACTTAGTCAAGTACTGTTGTTTTGAGGAAACATCATTTGAATATTTCCATTTAGCCATACTTTATACTTTTACTAGACTACATTTTGGAAGCGAATGTTTTACTTTTTACATCACTGCATTTATTCAACACTAGTTGCATACTTTGCAGATTAATAATCAAAAAGTATAAATCAAGTAATAAATGAAGTATTATAAATAAAGCAACCTGGTATTGCTCAAAGTAGAGACGTATACGGCGTCTCTACGTCACTTCTGTTCACCGGTTGCAAAAAAGCCAAGATGGCGACGGCCAAATCGACTTCAAAACGTCACTCCACGAACCAAGAGCGGACATTACAGCGACGACGTCTGTGGTTGTAAGTCAAGAATCTGTTTTCTAGAGTTCATTAAACAAAGAGTGAAGAAATCTATTCAAGGCAGAGAAAGAAGAGTTCTACTGCTGCCGACTCATGGTTTGGGTGAAGGAAGGTGCCCAAGGTTTCTGAAACCACTTGTAAAAGTCTGTCCCGCTGACATCTAATGCACTTCACCTCTGCACGAAACCCTTTTCTTGTTATCGAGTTCGAGTACATATAGCGTACTACTCTGTGATGCTACCAGACAGACTCTGAGCTCAGCAGAGCTTCCCGAGGTAATACAGGTTTACAGCTCGGCGGTGAGCGTTAGCGCTCCCAGCTGGTTCTCCTGTGGCTTCCTGCCCGGTGTTGACACCTCGTCCTCGGAGAGTCATTATTCTGAGCAGCGGGCCGGCTGAAGGCCTCGGGATGAAACGAGCGCGCTCTTTACGAGCCGAACGCCAGACCAGAGGTGCGGACATAACTAGACGGAGGAGACGGATCATTGCGGAGCCGGTTCAGGAGTGTGTGGAGTGTGACGGCGTGTTGAGGCCTCCCGACAGACAGAGACGGTGAGTTAAATGTCTCTAAGTCTCCAGACTTAGAGACTGTTGATTATTTTGTGAGAAAAAAAAGATTAATATAAAAAGAATCAACATTGCTTTATTACTCACATGTAAATGAATAGAGTTTAAACAGCAACAGCAGACATGTTTAAATAACTCTATTGTTGACTCTACTGTTTCAATGGCAACACCAAATGTAACTGAGAACATTCCTACAGGGAGGAGTATATCATTATTATTATTGTCACGATGTGTTGGGTGGAGTGGTGGCGGGACGAGCAGCTTCGGAATAACTTATAAAACTAACTTATAGCAACAACAGCTCTATGACACTCGTTCACCCTCTGATGTGTCATCTTCTCTGTAGCCGATGGTGTGGAGGGACTTGGTCTGAGGGGGGGTAGTGTTTTGGACGGGGTGTGTGTTTGTGTGTACTGGTGGTTGTGTTAGCTGTTAGCCAACACACTGCTGAGTACACCACCACCACTCAGCCACTGCTACGAGGGCCGACAGCTTGGTGACTTCCATTTGTTTTTGGGTAAGATTGTCTGACGTGTTTTGTACGACTACACTTTGAGTAAGTAGCCTGCATTCATTGCTAAATGTTTTTGAGTTTCAATGAATTGTGTTTTAAGACGGCTTACTGACAAGTGGTGTCCAGAGGGGCGGTTAGGTTGTTTGTACTCAATCAAACTCTACAGAAGTGGTCGTTGCAGAGACCCACACTCTAAACATTTGTAGTTACAGGATTGTTTCTGTTGCTTTCGTTGTCCTTTAATAAGCCTTGAAGCAGGAAGTAAACAACCGATTATTTCCTGCCTTTTAGTCCCGATGGGTCAAGCTCCAAAAACACCTGCTGCCTCTTTACGGGGGTAAGATGACAGAACTCAGAGCAGGGTCGTAACGAAGAGATAGCGAGGTCACGATTCTAAATCCCTCATATTCACTGGCCGTTGTTTTAATGTTTAAATGCATGAAACACCAGTTAACTAATGACCTCTTGGTTTATTGGGGAGCTGCAGCAGCGTTTAGTGTTGCTTCTCTGTTTCTCAGATGTGGAAACAGACGGGGGGTTTGATTGGGCAGCTCCATCATCAGCACCATTACAAAAAGCTGCAATATTTGTTTAGCTGTTAATTAATGATGTGTGTGTGTGTGTGTGTGTGTGTGTGTGTGTGTGTGTGTGTGAGAGACAGGGACGCTCCTCTCCGTCTGATAACACTCTGATGAGATGCGTTGTTTGTTCCAACGCTCTTATTGGGTTTCATGTGAAAGATGACAGCCATTCACCTCGTGTAGGATCTCAGTTATCATGCTTAGAACAGCGCGGCTCTGCTCCCAGAGACAAATGGCTCATTAATGGAACTGTTCTGGTGAAAACATTTGATTAAAGACACTGTGCGTTCTGGTCTGCTGCCCACTAACTTACATTTACAAAGTGGTTGAGTTTAATGGATCCTGAAGTACAGCGTCGCACCAGCTAGATTTAAATAATCTCAGAAGCTCATTTGTCAATAACTGGAATTCAACAAAGTCGTTATCATGACACATTTTGCAATAACAGCAGTGGTGCTGCAACGCAATTCTGTCGTGCAAAATGACCACCGGAGTGAGAGAAGCTGATCTTCTTCTCCTGTTAGATTAAAGAACAGAGTGAAGATGTTTACACACTTTAACATCTGTGGCCGGAGATGGAAAATGTCCCACAAAACACACTCAATGTAGATTTTTAGCTTTGTGCATCTTAAGAATGTCACTTAAGGACAATGTTGACATTTTGTCACGTGACTCGTCATTCACTAGAGGGGTATGGAGAGTGTCACAGTAAAGCTGAGGGCCCCGGACCAAACAGCAGTATTGACGAGTTGGGGTGAGAATGTGTTGCCGTGTCGGTCTACCTGTACTTCTGTATTTGTTGAAACACAAATAGAATGTCCTGGTTCTCTCTGAGTGACACCTTGAGCTGGTCTGCTATTGAGCTGTGGTGAAATGATTTTGTAACTATGCACCATTTCCTCTCAAATCCATTTCCTCCAAATTTGAAGCCAATTTCAAATCCTCCAAACCTTCCACACGGGCTTCACTTTACAGAACCAGAGGCTGTCGCTGGTTCCCAACAGACAAAAGTCATAATTTCTACGGACTTAGACTTCTGAACATTATTACGTTGTTTTTGAACATTTCCTAAAATGACTGAAGCTGTTAGTTATCTTAGTTAGGTTATCTCAGATAACGTGGCCCCAGTCACAGTGCAGAAAGAGCTCCGGTCCTGTTGGTGGAACAACACTTCTCTGTAGATTTAAGTCCGAAATGTCCCCACATCTTAGATTAGTATCCACAAACACAAGTACAACCTGATGTGGGATGTGCCAATTCATGCCACATCCAGAATAAAATCTCAAAAATAATTCAGATCCCAAAATCCTTGAAAATTCAACCTCAATTGATTTTGTTGTTTTCACCTCAGCTGAAGGTTTCAGGGCTCCTCTGTGGATTCACAAAACTCTGTCAAGCTTCGATTGGCTGGTTTACCTCCTTGCAGAACTAAACCACATTCCAGTTAAATAGTAGTTTGTTGTAAAATAAAAATAAAAACGTAAGGTAAGATTTCCTTGAGCCTGCAGAGAGTATGAACGCAGCAGCGCTGCAGAGAAAACTCCTCCGAAAGCTGCAGGTAATCTTCAGGAGACATGTTATCAGCTCCACACAGACGTTCATGTTTGTTTTGATGCCCTTTACGTGCTTGATTACCCGTTCACTCTCTGCTCCATGAGGCTACAGTAAACTCATATTCTCTCCGATGACCCGGTCTCGTCGGCATTAATATTTCACGTCGCCTAAAAACTTTAAATGGGAGCGAGGCGTGCTGGTTGTGAATTGCAAGTTAAATAATTGATGCTGTTGGAATCTGATGCACCGCAGAGCTTCAGGAGCTTCTCCACTGGAGGAAATTTACATCCGCTTACCCAGTGGTCTACATTTCCCATCAGGCCTGGAGCGCCTGCCAAATCCTTCCCAAAACACAGAGCGAGAGAAAGAACCGTATTGTTCAAGTGCTGCAGCTCTGTGTCCGACTGTCGTGTTCTTCTATGCAGCAGTGAAAGATGATTTCAGTAATCTGTGGAAGGACAGAGCCAGGCTAGCTGTTTCCCTCCACTGTCAGTCTTTATGCTAAGCTAGGCTAACCATGTCCAGCTCGGAACTTCAGGAGAAATGCATTTTTTTTTAAACACAAAACACCTGATGATGCCTGAATGCAGGTGTTGCATTAGTTAAAAAAAAAAAAATAATAATCCAAAGGGAGCTGCATTAAATAGCCTCTTATCAACAAACCTTGAACTATTCCACATTTTGTATATATTATGGGTATTATTCAGCTTTTTAATAAATACTAATTAGACTCTATCCCAGTTTTCCAACTCATTCCTAGTAATTCAACTGCTTCTTCATACAGATTAAAGCAGCAATACGCCAACATCAGAATAAATCATTTAATACATTACTAGTGATGATTGGCGTCAGCTTGTCAACATCCAGCATTCACACAATCGCGTTCTCTCGATTGATTTAGCTCTTCATGTAGATCTGGTATGAAGGTTGTGATCAATGTTGTTCTGTCTTTTCAAAGAGTTGGGCTAACGCCAGAAAATAAACAGAATAAGATCAGAGTTTAACCACCGTTGAGTCTCACCACCAGGCCTTTTTGATACAACACTATAAACTACACAAGCCTCCCGGCTAACCCTGTTCATCTTGTTCTAACATGAATTTATGTGACTCAGGTTCCTGCTTTGCTCTCTGCACTCATGTTTTCCATCTGTAAAGTCACTGGTGAAGCTCCAGAGGTGGTTTTTCTTTAACGTATCGGCGGGAAGCTGCTGTTTTACCTCCAGCGGGGCCGAAAATGTGAAACGCTTCAGGGAGTTTCAACAGACACGAGACTCAAACTCCTAAAGTGCTTTCATCACTCCGGGGGCAAACAGGATTTCACAGCTTTCTGCAGCGAATCCTGACGCCTGGGACTGAAAATGGCTTTCTGCTGCGAAACAGTAACGGTAATGGTGCACCTACTTTACTACTGATGACAGTCCTGGTTTAAAGCTGTCAGATGAAAAAGAAGCTCTGTACATGAAGTTAATGATTGACTGATTGGACTGGATTCAACCGTACCTAGTTATTATATGGCCAACCATGATGTTTGTCCTTTACCTAACTGCTGGTGGTTTAGTTGCCTGACCTAACTGCTTGTGGTTTAGTTGCCTAAACCTAACTGCTTGTGGTTTAGTTGCCTGACCTAACTGCTTGTGGTTTAGTTGCCTGACCTAACTGCTTGTGGTTTAGTTGCCTGACCTAACTGCTTGTGGTTTWGTTGTATGTAGTTATTTTAAGCTCAACCATGATTTCTTTTTTAGCCTAAGTAGTTTAGTTGCCTAAACCTGACAGTCGTTTGTAACGTATGCCATCCTTCCCAAAAACAAGTTGTTGTGAGGGACAAGAAAAAAAAGACAATTCGTGTCCCTGTAGGAAACCAATAGATTGCATTTTGTGACTATTTCACGAACTGCCGTGAGACGTGTTGAATATTTAATGGTGAAGCAGGACTTCACTACCTGAGGTTGAATGTAACAAAGTACTTTTACTCCAGCACCTGTAGGCTACTTTACTTGAGCAGTTCCCTTTAGTCTCTACATGTGAGCCTCATCCTCCATCGAGGAACACAAACGAGCACACATTTTAATTAGTACAGTCATTTCTGACAGAAATCTGTTCTCCATCTGACCTAGTTACATTTTTGGTTTGCAAGAACTTTGATATGAATACGACTGCCTGGGGTTGTCTTTTCTTGGGCTGTTATTATATTAAATATTGCTGTACGGAGACCTCCAGCAGCTGGTACTTCTACAGCAGGGCCTCAATACTTCTCAACAGCTCCCAGAGCAACGTCACGGCCATGAGGGCAAATCAGGTTCATCTACTCAGCAGTCGGTCCTTCTTTATTCCCGTCACCAGTCTGACAAGAACAAGCAACTGAGACGAATGGAAGAAGATCGACTGAAAGACCTAAAGCCACTTATACAGTAAAATCCTCTTGTTCTCTGTCTCTCAGCTGACTGGTGGTTCCTCGAGTACCAAAACAGGGTGAAGCTTCGTTACACAGATAGAATCAAAGACTCAAATGGTCAAATGTGAATGAAGAACTCTGCTGTTGTCTCCATTCATCCTCTGCTGCACGTCTGTTCCAAATTGAATTTGGGGCAATTAGCAACTCATAACTGTGTTGCAACTGCATCTGAATTTTTGTTCCAATTATAGTTTTTGTTTTATTTAATTCTGTCATTTTTAGACCGTTTCCCACTTTTAAAAAACGTATTTATAGACATTCAACCGTCATTCAAACCTTGAAATATTCTACATCTTTCAAACATTGTTGAACTTTCAACATCAAGCACATTCACACTGCAATTTTTTCAACAGTTCTTTTAAAAAAATCTCCCTAATTTTTGCTTTTTATTGTATTTTTTAAATGTTATTCTAATGCTTTAGGTTTGAAAGCTGCTAAACAAACATCGGCCTCGTCTTACCTTCTACTACCTGGATGAGGATCTGCACCGCTGGTGTCATTATTTCTGCAAACATACTGTATATTCACACAGCTACACGGTGCATGAGATGCTCACTCATGCATACGGAATGAGACGCCGGGTTACTGTGATGCACAACGTGTTCCCTCTGAACCGGACTGAAGAACACTAGAGGAGGTGGACTTCGTTTGCACCTTTGAACAGAAACACGAACAGGCTCACAGATGAATACACATCTTTGACACTCGTGCACACATGCACACATGCACACACGCACACACGCACACTGAGCCACCCACAGACAATTACAGTATAATTACAGAGCTCATTATTTGTCTCTGCAGGAGATTCAGATGGTTTCTTTGTTCGAGGAACGTTTTTAAATCAGCAGCTGGAACGGAAGAAAGAAAAACAAAACCCTATTTTCATCTCTGATCAAAATAAGCTGCATGTACATCAGAAGCAAATCAAATCCACGAGGTGGAAGGGCAGATATGAGATAAATGTTACATCTTTTTTTTTTTTTTTTTTTTCTTATGTCAGGCGTTAAGATACCCGGTCGGGTTTCGGACCACCTGTCGCGCGATGTAGCCATGTTTTTATGAGTGGGTCCCCGTTTTGTGTGTTGAGAGGACACATGCGCTCACACAAACATGCTGGTGGTGTGATATTCACTCGGTCACGACTCTGGCATTGCAGGATTGGACCCAACTGAAGAGGAAGCAGCAGGATACGACGGCGTATGAGGGCCAGTGTAGGTAAAAATAAATAAATATGATAATTATGGAGCCGGGGGGGGGGGGGGGGGGGGGTATATTAAGGGACAAAAAGGTTGTGAGATTAGAGATGTAAATATTTGAGAAAAAAAATCATGGATATTCTTTGAGATTCAAAAACTCACAAATGAACTAGATTACGAAGTCGTACATTACTAAGAAAATAAAAGTTGGGTATTTTTGTCAAGGAACCACATTTGCTTCACCTTGTAAGGTTAAATCAACAGCAACACATCGTATACAGTACAGGACTCTCCATCCATCCATCACCTTGTCTCAGCAGCAGCAGCCTCCGCAGGGTTCTCCAGACGTCCTCGTCCCAGCAGGACATAATTCACTGTAATCTGTGGTTCACCACAAGCAGTCGTGTCCTGGTTTCTCTGCACAGCGACAGCTGGGCACGGTCAGGGTGTTTCTGGTGTTAGAAGTTGTTTGTCTCTACTTTCCTCTGACTTCTACAATCTTTTTATGCATTTATCTTCATAAAAACCACACAGAAAGAACAAAGAAGTGTGTGTATGTATCTTTCAGGACTTTCATGATAATAACATTACTTCAGGAGCAACAACATTCAAACGACTGGCATTGCCACAGTTTTGCATTTTTAACTTTAATCTTGTTTTTTCTCAGATTATCCCCACTCCATAATTAGTATTATATATCTATATATCTATATATATATATATATATATATCTATATATATCTATATATCTATCTATATATCTATATATATATATATATTTTTTTTAATTTATTATTATTTTTTTTAAAATCTACACTGGCCCTAATACGCCATCGTAGCAGGAAGAGTTGAATGATTTATGGTAGATGTTAACTTACAGTCCAAATAAAGCAGGAGGTCGTTCAGGTGGGCGACGGGTAAATCCAAAGACCGGGAACCGGGAAAGAAGCCAGAAACACAACACATTGTAAAAAACTAGACACCAGGAACACGGGCTGGAAACACTTGATAACAAAGAACAATGAGGAACCGGGAGAAGAGAGCACAAAGAGTAATCACACAAGGACAGGAGGGGGATAATGAGCGACAGGTGAAAACAATCAGGGCGGGACAGACAACCACACAGGAAGTGAACAGTCTGCAATGACAATAAAGGTGAGTGCCAAAATAAAGCAGAAAACATGAATAAATGAATGATATAAAAACAGAGCAGAAAACTACATCCTCTAGAAAACAGTTTTTTCCTCTAAAGATGCAACAGTCTTCTCAAGAAGTCAGAGGGCAGAATGTGACACATTGGTGCCAATGACTCTGCACTACCGGCGACGCCAACACGCCAAGAAACACAGCAATGCACCAGCAGATCAGCAACGACGAAGACCGCCAGGAAGTCAACAATAGATGTTATCAATGCAAGAGTCAAAATGAAAAGAAATGAAGGAAATGCATTCAACAATGTTCAACCTCAAAGAACACACAATGGGTTTTGGTGAGAAACTCTAAATGTTTGTTCTTTTACAAGAAAATTACACTGTTAAGATATTCTATTCATGAATTAGGCATTTGGAGTACTTCTATATACATATATGTATGGACGTATATATATTTTTCAATGTGTGCACTTAAATTTTTTACTACATGTTAGCAATTAAACTTCTCAAATATATAATTCCTTTGCAGAATCAGTGTCTTCAAGCGCTGTACTTTTATTTTAATTTAAAGAAAACAGTTCTGCACCTTAATAAACTTGCATTCAGCTCCTAAAAAACAAATGACAGAAATAGAATTGTAATGTTATGATTGGTTAAATGGCGAGAAATAAACAAAGATTTTAGAACATGTTATTAACTCGTTTGCATTAAGTTCAGCAGCAATGAACTGAACGTCCTCATCATGTTTGTCCATTTAGAGCCTGGATGTCCTCGAGCAGCTGCCGGAGTTGGACCGTCCTCTCTCTTCTCTGGAAACACAACAATTTCCTTCTCGTCGGTCGCAGGCGGCATAACTATTTTGACACTCCAAATTGAATTTCCAGCTTTTGTCTGGCTCTGGGGTTTTTCTTTTTCTCCAACTGAAGACTTATTGAAGTGTCTCTCTGAGTGGTGCCGCTGCCCATTTATTTTCCCATTATTCCTGCTGATAAATATTTTGATGTCTGTTTTGTTGTGGTGGCTTGAAAGTCATCAAAAGAGAAGCAAACGCTCCGCCGACCACTTTACATTTTGTTTTAGCAACTGCGGTTTAAATCAGAGTCAAATTTGACCAATTACAGCACAGATGATGCACACAGTTCACAGTGACCAATGATCACTTCTCCTCAATTTACACACACATCCTTTCTTAATGTGTTAGTTCCTCTGATCTCCATTAACTACTGAAAACACTATTGTAATTGAAATGAAGTGGAAATCCCCAAACTTCTCCGGATTAAATATTTTGTAGGAGTTCAGCTTGCAGTAAATAAATTCACCTCTTCTGATGTGAGTTTGAGGAGAATTTATGAATAAATGATCCAGGTTTTTCATTTCCTGGACATAAATGTTTAAAGAACCTGAAAAGACGTGAACACACCTTTAACTTAACTGAGTTGTCTTCCATTACATTGTGTTGCCTGGTTTGTTGAAGTGTTGGCCGGCTGGTTTGTTGGTTGATTGGTTTGTGGGAGGGTTCTGTTGGTCGGTTGGTTAGTTGATGGGTTGGTTGGTTAGTTGGTTGGATTGTTTGTCGATTTGTTGGATGGTCTGTTGATTGGTTCTTTGGTTTGTTGGTTGGCTATCTGGTTAGCTTTACGAATAATAAGTGCATAATAAAATATGTATTAATCTTAATAGAGCAACCAAAGAGCTTGGTTAAGGTTTAACAATGACATAATAGGTAAGTTAGTTCAACTTAATAAATGTGTTTTACTATTAAAACAATTACTAGTAAATCACAAGGCTTTCATTATCATTTTTAAGCAATCTGTAAACTGATAACAAGTTTCTTACAAGTGCTTATAATGATCTGATAATCTATCAATAAACATGTTTATGATGCTATCATTAAAACTTGTATAGTCTTGTTAGAACATAATAATGTTAATATGTATCTTATGAGGACTTAAAATGTCCGTTTAACTTATTGATTGACGTTTATTACAAGGACCTTAATGTAACGCGTTAATGTTAGTTAACGCGTTACATTAAGGCGGTCAGACGTTTGGTCAGACGTCTATCAAACCACCTGCATGAAATCAGTTTCCATCACTGTTTGCAAACACGTTCCTGAATGTGCAGCTGGTTAAACCTTCAAACGTATAACTTTCAAATCCTAAATCATCAACAGTTGTGTGTAATTCCCTCCGGTGAGCATTCGGTGTTGTGATTTGTGGTTCCGTTACAGCCGCTGACGGTTGTGAAGAGGATCAAAGCAGATTAGATGAAGGCCGAGAGCTTCAAGAGGAGGATTTCCTCCGAGCTGCCGCTGCCTGTGAAACAACTGTATTTACAAAAGGTGGTGCATTTGATTTTCTATGTGCACAGACAAGACGATGGGGTTCAGCCGCTCCGTCTCAGCGTGAAGCGACGTCTGAAGGCAACATGTCGGATGAAAGCGGGAGACGACTGATGAGTAACAGCCGAGCTAAAGGCTCCTGTGCCGCTCCACGTTTCATCTGCAGCGACAGATTCAGGGCGGCGGCATCGCAGCGCATTCTCAATCTGCCACAGCGAGACACAACAACAATAAGCGCACGTGTTGCAGCGGGATTGAAGAGTTCAGGTTATGAACGAGCACGTTGCCAGCTGTAATACATGTACAGGAGGTCACACCGGTGACACTGAGTAAAGACGGCAATGACTTTAAAGTTAGTGTTCAGAAGCACGGCAGCAACAAGGAGAAGACTTTGCACGCTCATGTCTTTGCTCTTCATTCTTGAGGATTCATTTTAAATTTGATTGCTGAACTTAAAACGATTATTTCAAGGAAACATCTTGCTCTTGCTTTTCTTTGCCCTCTTTGATAGTAAACTGATTATCTTTGCTTTTGGATTGTTGGTCGTACAAAAACACTTTGGGCTCAGGCAACTGCTTCAATACATTTATTTTTTTCGTTTAAAGATTTCTTGGGGAATGAGATGGGAACATTGTGCAAACGTATGTTGAGAAGGAGCATCAGTTCCTTAGATGGACTATTACGTTCTTCTTGTCACTCTACAAGAAAACTAAATAGTTTTTCCTCAGAAAAAAGAGAATGTCCCAAAATGACGTCTGTTTAAATTGAAGTTTTCTGCGATGGCAGAGTTACAACTCCTGATGTCAAAGTAAAGCACAGGAGACATCCGACGTTGTTATAGAACAACAACGATGCAGGAGGTCGGGGTGGACAAAATGTTAAACTTTGACCGGAGTGCGCAGTTCATTTCCTGTTTCCTTCCAACAGACAACGATGGCATGCACAGTCGTTCCCTTACCTTATGACGAAAGCCTCCTAATCCTAATCTTCGTCGCTGTTTTAACCAAAAGCTCTGCCCTCAACTACAACCAAACCTGAACCAGATCGCTTTAAGATCAGGTCAGAAAGTGCTTGTGCGTGTCATCCTGGAGGGCATGGACTTACCGATTGTTTTGACTTGTTGACCAATTGGAACAAGTAACGTACACGAACGTCTTTGTACCGTATTCATTTCAATGATTTGATTCAAAAGTGACCCTTCCACAAATGATTCAGTCACATCTCTGATCAGATCTCGTCACAACTCACAACCTCCGATCTCAAACGAATATTATTGCCAATATTACTGTCAGATGTAAGTACTACTTCTTTATTTTTTTACTCTTGTTGTAATTTACTTTTTCTGTTGTAGTTGAATTATCTTACGATAGATATCTTCTGCTCTCAGAGTTACTTCTTATACACTTAATATACTCTTGTTTATTTATGTTCATATTTTACTTTATTGTTTTTTTTCTTATTCTTCTGTTGTAATCTTTAAATCAAAGTCTGGCACAATAATGTCCTTTGGGATTAAAATAGTTCTATCTTTTCTTATTTTAGTGAAGTTGATGGTACATCGATACAGCGCCATCAGGTCCATCGTAGTTAACTCCACACAGATTCAGTTCTGGGTGCTCCACAGTCTGGATTATAGTGTGTAATAGTATAATCTGCAGTCTTTCGTGGGATTAGTGGTAACACTGACATGCTTCTGTCAATGCACAGCCGATGTACACACGGTGTGGAAATTTAAAAAAAGCTTCTTAACACACACTTGTTTTTATTTTCACTTCCCTAAAATAAAGACGGTTAAAGTTTGCACGCGGATGTTCTACATACTGTTTGTCCTTTATCTCCGTTTCTGGAACGCTTTGAAACAATATCTTCTCTCTTGTTGTTGTTTGTTTTTCCTCTCAGCTCTCTATTTGCATCTCGAGTCATTGTCTACTGACTTTTCAGAGTAGAAAAGGATTGCAATTGAGTATATTTAGCAGCTCAAACCCGATACAGGCCCGCGTACAGAGCGACCCATTGAAACGGCAGCGAGTCGGTGTCCTCTCACTGGGACTCCCGTGATCCTCTGCTGGATTCCTGCGCGATCACAACAGCATTTCTTTTGTTGTATCTGTTTTGGTGTTTCTCATCACAGTTATCTGTCCACAGCATGTGCTCCTGTCTCCTTCTGAATGCCATTACGCTGAAAAAACATTCATCCGCTGTCAAACAGTACACCTGTAGGCCCCGATACACTTCACCGACTCTTCTATTCCCGCTGTGCCCATTTACATTTCCTCCTCTGCTCGGCTGCTGCAGAGGGAAAAACAAGCTGCTGGAAGGCCTGCAGCCCGGAGTTATTCAAGTGCTTCTTCTGCCGAAAAATCAAAACACGCAGGATCACTGCGGAGGAATGCCGAGCGGTAAAACAAGTGGCACACATCGACCTCCTCACTGCGGTCGTCAAGTAGTCGAGTTGATCCATCGCTGAGCCTGAGGAGTGTTTGCTAAGTTTCTGTGTTGAATAACAACCTCGTAACACTAACCTGGATCTGTAAATCATATATCATGAAGATTAAACATATGTACATATCATCACTGTCAAATACTAATTCATAAACCGAACTTAAAGCAACCTGTTACATCAAGCATCCAATATTTACTCCAGTCATGTTGCTGTTATTTACGACTATAGTTTTATATATTTATATCTGTACATAGTAGTCAAAGGTTTATGATTACTTTGGTGAGCTTTGTTGTCCTCGTCTTTCCTGTATTTCACTTCCTGTTAAAGTGCATCGAGAGCAACAAAAAAAAAAGTAAAATTGCTTGTACTGTATGTGTACAAATACATACAATGAAGCTGATTCTGATTCTGATAACTGCTACTGAAGTGGGTATTAAAGGTAAAAACCTAACTCCCCATTTTAGCTTTAAGAAAACTGCAGTTCCTGTAATGACCACTTGAGTCAATCCCCATAGACCTCCATGTTAAAATGCCAAACTTTTTAACAGAAATAAACATGTTTACGGCCTGGTACAAAAAAACGGTTTTGGTCTCTGAAGCTAATATCATCAAAACTGTACGGGGGGTGAATTTATATATAACTTACCCTTAAATGACAAGTCACTACCACGGCGACCAAAAAGCTAAACTCAAGGTTTCTTAATGTTAAGTCAACAAACGGAGGGTGACGTCACGGTTTATATAGTCTATGCTTAACATATGTCCGGTTTCTGTCCAAATTTAGCACAAATTGTAACTGTATTTCGGGAGAATGAGCAAGAAAATACAAATGAATGAGCATCCAAGTCTGTTGATGTGTAACAACTCAGTTAAAAGTACGAACCAGAAACCCAGAAGATGAAGATAAAGGTTTGTCTTAACTTAAAGACATGTTGTTAACAAACTAGCAGAAGACAAGACACAAAGAAAGGCAGACGTAACCAGACAGGATGTCACCAGAAACATATATACTGCTAGGTTGATGAGGGAAGTGGTAACAGGTGAGCAGGTGTGTGGGGCAGACAGGTGATGGGGTATGACGTGAGCAGGGGTTACTGCAGGTCAGCAGTGAGTGGCGGGGCCTGAGATGACAGGAGGGTTAATTTTGCAGTGAAACGAGCAGAATGGGAGAAAAATAATGACATGAATCAAGATGGTGTTTTGACAGCTATGCAAATATTAGGATTTCAGCACATCAAGACGGTCGCTCTTATTCTCCAGTCCGGAGTCATTAATAAACCACGACACACGAAGACGAGCTCCAAACAAAACCAAGTAGAAAACATGATTGAAATGTGACATTTCTGTTTGATTCATGTATTGAGAGCATAGACTGTATATAAGAAGTGGACATTAGTCATTGTGCAGTTTTGAAGCCTCGAGTTCATTTTGCCGTTGCCATCTTGGCATTTTTCAAACCGATGAACAGAAGTTACCATATTTGGAATGCGGAAGTGTGACGTAGAGACGCCGTAGATGTCTCTGGTACTAAATGAACATCATGCTGTATTGAAGAAGACTTGAAACTAGAGATTGAGACCATAAACTCATGTTTACAATGTTTACTGAGGTAATAAATCAAGAGAGAAGTAGAGTCATTTTCTCATAGACTTCTATACAACCAGAGGAGTCACCCCCTGGTGGACACTAGAGAGAATGCAGCTTTAACACATGAAGCAGCCGCGTCACTCGGCAGAACCGGAGGGTTGCCGCCTGATTGAAAGAAAGGTTACTGTTTCATCATCGCCACACGCTTAATGGACATCATGATTTATTTGCAAAGTTTGTTTTTATTTTGTTTGTTTTTTATCAAAACACCAACTTTTCCACCTCAGCTGCATCAAATGTTTTAATAAGTAAAGTAAAAAATAAAAAAGTCTCTTTAAGGCTGTTAAAGCATCAGCATGAAATGTCAGAAACAGATCAGATGGCTAGCTATCGCTACAGGTTAATAAAAACACATCTTTCTATTTTAAATTGGGTGACGTGGCCCTTTAAATAGACTAGGAGGCTGTGAAGTATTCAAAACTGACATAACTGTGACGCCTGCAAAACTACAAAGATTAATAACCATCCATCTTCCATTTATCTCTGTTACAAGCCCAGCAGTGAGGTAACCATCTATGGAAATTGCACAACGGCTTTCCCCCGTTCTTACCTTTTGCACTAGCGTGGCGTGAGTCTAAATTCACTTCTCCTTTCCTCGGCTTTCTCTTTCCGTTTTTTTTTTCAAGTTTCAGGAAGAGTTTGACCTCAGAGTAACAAATTACCTCCATTTTTTATCTGCAGGATCTCTGGAAGACTCGGAGAAAGCCTCGGCTCGGCTCCCTCAGAGTCCAAATCAATAACGGCAATGATGTGGAAAAGAAATGAAAGCGCGTGTCCTTGTTATGTTACGAGGAAGGTTATCTTAATCAGAGACTGACCGGAGCCTATGCCTGTGGCGAGGCCGAGTTCAGGTAGACGTGAGGTGTGATCTCTGTCATGTTCATCTTCCTCTTCATCTTCATCCTCTTCTGACATTATCTGTGGAAAAAAAGTCTGAATGTATTAAAATAACACAACTTTTGTCACCTGATCACGCGAGAACGCATCAACCGTCAAGTCTGTATACGCTCTGAGATTGGATCTCCCTCCCCTCGGGATCCGATCAGCCAGACCACATGCCGAGGTGGCCCGGCTCACGTTGAGTTCTGTTCTCAGGGAGATGAGGACAGCATGTGGACACAATCAGAACAAATATCAAACGCAGGGTTCCGTCATCTTCCTCCCTCGCATGTGGGAGTTCCTCTACGGAGGAGCGCAAAGGGAAGAGAGGAGGAAAACCAGGAGCACAGCAGAGACCTGCTGTCTGAGTCCTGTTCAGTCACTGCTGATGAAAATCATTTCCTGATTTTACTGCTTCAAAAGAAAAGACAAAATCACTAGGGACTTTTATTGTGAAGAATTTATAGCAACATATTTTTTATCACAGAATTAGCGGAGCTTTGTTAGCGGCTATTCTTCAATAAAGCAAGTCTGCTAATACTGCAGGGAAGAAGGGTAAGCAGCAAACATAACAGGACTTTTATTGTGAAGAATTTATAGAATAATGTGTTTTTCACCGGATTAGCGGAGCTTTGTTAGCGGCTATTCTTCAATGAAACAAGTCTGTAGGGCGGAAGTATCAGCAGCAAAAACAGGACTTTTATTGTGAATAGTTAATAGGAAATGAAATGTTTATCACCATTCTACAGACGATCTGTTGATCTTTTTGAAATATATCTGATCACTATCTAATCAGGCAATCTGACACACATAAGCAGATCTGATGCACTGGATCACAAAGGTCAAACTAAAAATAGACAAGTCTGACCACGTAAAAAGCAAGAATAGCATATTGTGATAAGATATCAGGTAAACACATTTTTAGTTTGACATCTTGCAATGGGATCACACCAGCCGTGACACCAAATTGGATCCCTTCCCAGCTGGCACCCTTGCTCGAACCACAGCCACCTTCACTTTATTCTTAACTAAACACCTGCAAAGTTTCGTGACTCCATCTTGCAGGTTTGTGATGATTTCGTGGTGACAAAATCTGTCCACAGACAGACAGACAGACAGACATAAACATGTGGTCATCAAAACCTGCCGCTACAGTAGTTCTCGCTGCAGGAACACACGCCGTCGCAAATGGTATTGTTTCCACCTTGTGAATCGGTGTGTGTGTGTGTGTGTGTGTGCGTGTATGTAATGGCAAAATGTGGTCCAGGAGATACCTACTGTCAACCAAGAATGGCAGAATTTTTTTTTGTCATTGTATGTTTCTGCAAACAAAGGGATAAGTTGAATGGCGATGTGTTTGAACCAAAAATAAGTTTCATAAATATGTTTCGTATGAGCCTTGTATCACGCTTACAGAAACGCACGACACAGCAATAAAGTTGTGAAACAATTGGGATAACTGCCTTGAACAGCGCAACCTGATATTGCAACGTAACTGTGCATTGTAACTGCGCAATGTAACTGCGCAACTTAACAGGGCAACGTAACAGCATAACAGCGCAACATGACATCGCAACATGACATCGCAACATGACAGCGCAACATGACGTAACAGCGCAACGTAACAGGGCAACATAACAGTACAACGTAACAGGGCAACATAACAGCGCAACGTAACAGGGCAACATAACAGGGCAACGTAACAGCGCAACGTAACAGGGCAACATAACAGTACAACGTAACAGGGCAACATAACAGCGCAACGTAACAGGGCAACATAACAGGGCAACATAACAGCGCAACGTAACAGGGCAACATAACAGTACAACGTAACAGGGCAACATAACAGTACAACGTAACAGGGCAACATAACAGTGCAACGTAACAGGGTAACACAACAGTGCAATGTTGCAGTGCAGCCTAACACCATAACAGCGCAACGTAACAGTGCAACAAACTTAATAAATAACGAATGCCCTTTCATGGACTTTCTTACATAACAAGCGTAAGGCAGCATTTACTCTTGATTTCACAGAGGACATGAACAGCAGTCTCCTGGGTGAAAGTCCTGTGTTTGTTCGTTGGTCTTAGGACAGAGAAACAAAAACTCAGGAGTAGGAGGGTTCCCTCTCCCAGAATGCAACAGCGGAAAAAACAACAAACGGAAATGACAGAATAGACAATCCGGATGAATTATAGATTGTAAATATTTGTGAAGTATGGATCCAGTCACAACGTTAGCCAGATTATTACGATGTTTAAAGCCAAGGTGCATTGTTTTCCTGTGAAGTCACATTCATTCCGTCCTGTTTGTAACTGGTTTCTCGACAGCTTGAGCCTCATTTGCTGAAATGACTTAGTCCCCTGAGCTCTGACTCTGCAGCGTCTGCAGCAGCGAGCTCTTGATAATCACATCTGCAGACAGATGGCCGGGTGGCAAAGAAGATAAATAAATGAATGAAAAAAATAAACTAAACCCACAGCTATTAGCGCTGTCGTCGTCCTTGGTTCCTGAGCCGGTTACTGACTCCCACAATCCTCGGGGTGTCTTTGTGAATAAACCCGACGCCTCTGAGCAACGCCTTAATGAAGAGAAAAGGCTGTGCTTTCTTCTGCTGCCAAAGTTAAAAGTAAATAATGCACCGCGTGCATGACAGGGCGGCATGTGGATCGTTAATTTCAGAGCATCCAGGATGGGTCATCTGCGCCTGCAGGGGCCCCGGGGGCCCACCACTAATTATAGCCTCTGCCCAGGAGGGGGATGATGAAGAGGAGGCTGCTGGAGGGAGAGAGAGAGTGTGTTTATGTGTGTCGGGCTGATTGTGTCTCTGTGTTTGTGTGTATGCAGCACCTGTGTATATTTTTAGTTCCACTTTATTTGAGGTGTGAAGCAAATATGAATCAACTCTTGTCTTTCTATGCAGACTCATAAAGGAAGTTGACGTTGTCAACGTGACGCCACCCGTTGGTCTGGGGACTACTTTTTTGAATCCTTGAGTTTGTCATTTTGGCCGTCACGACACGATTATCCTAAAACCTGCATTCTCTCTACTGACCAGCAGGGGGCGACTCCTCTGGTTGTATAGAAGTCTATGAGGAAATGACTCTACTTCTCTCTTGATTTATTACCTCAGTAAACATTGTAAACATGAGTTTATGGTCTCAATCTCTAGTTTCAAGTCTTCTTCAATACAGCATGATGTTCATCTAGTACATTATGGTCCATTTAGAGTCAAACAGACCATAAAGCAGGGGATGCTTTAGGGGCGGGGCTACACAGTGATTGACAGGTCGCTGCAGTTACCAGAGCCATGTACAGCATCTCTACGTCACTCCTCCATATTCCAAATATGTTCACTTCTGTTCATTGGCTGCAAAAAAAAAAACAAGATGGCGACGGTGAAATCGGCCAACTCTAGGCTTCAAAACATCAGTCCACAAACTAATGAGTGACGTCACAATGACAACGTCCACTTCTTATATACAGTCTATGGAATATCACTGTGGAATTGTGTTTACTGGAAACAAATTATCGGAAGTTGTTAAGTTATCATTAGTCTATTTCCGGGACCCAAATTTGACGGAAAATAAACATTTATACGTAAAACAACATGGCACCAAAAGGTTACTATATCTTAGACCTCCTAACTTTCTCAAATGAGTATTTCTGAGGAGCTCATGGGCTCTCTTGAATTTCGAACCCTGGATGTCCGTTGTTACCTTTTCTCGTTCTGCTGCCCCCAAATGGCCAAAAGCAATCAGATAAAACAGCTTTAAAGGACAGTTATAACAACTGTAATTCAGAGAATGAATTCCACAGATGCTCTCGATGTCGTCCTGGACCTTCATGCTTCATGTCTGCTGCTGATGAAAAGCTCTGCTGCACCGAGACTTAAAGCCAGTCCATTAATCCAACAGACTCCTCAGGGAACGGCCTGATGTGTTTGTGCTGTCGAACAGTAAAGACCCGTCTGCAGAAACACTGTACCGCCTGCAGGCTAATGTATGAGTTTGCATTTTCCCAAAAGTCGATTTGTTAAAACCGTCTTTCATTGTGCGGTTTATAAATAGCCATCACAGACGCCTGTGAGATGGAAACAGCAGATTTCACATGCTAATCCTCCATCTGATTTACATGTTAATATCACAGAAGAATCCCAGTGAATGATCTGAGACCAGCCCATCTGAATATGAATACATTCAATCTGTAGAAGTCAAACACACAGAATGCCGTTAGCGAGCGCATGCCTCTGTGTGTACGGAGGCATTGTGCTCAGATAATGTCAGGCATAATGTGTTCTCTGGAGAAAAGAAAGGGGAAATAAAATGGTTTCATTTGGGGAAGCTGATGGCGATAAGCAGACGAGTGCAGCTTTCTTTTTTTACACTATGGGAGGATTTGTAGTTTCTGAACACTTACATACTAATGCAGTTTCATCACAGATGGCATTTTGAGTTCAAGTTAAAAAATTGTGTTTTGGTCGACAGTCGGCTCAGGGCGTAAATCAAGAGTGTGAAAATGAAAACTCAGCTCTTTGGGATTCACTTTTCAGGCTTTATGTCTTTGAAATTTTCAGTCCCGGCCGATTAAGTAGAAAGGATAGTGCCCGAAGAGGTGACCATTATCTGGAATTACTGGAGGACGTGGAGGCCAGAACCACAGAAACCTGATAATGAACACCTGTAAGGCCTTCATCCCGCTCATCACTTGCCAAAGAAACAAATGAAAACCATTAGCTTATATTTCACAAGGGTTTGCTTCTACCTGGAACAATCATTACCATCAAGATTCATCTGCAATGGAAACATTGTTCACTGCTCCAGTAAATAGGACGGACCTTAGATAAGGCTTGGCAACCGGAGATATTTCTAGTCCGCTCCGCTCATAGAATATCTAGACTGATCTACGAGCCAGAAAGTTATTGTTATGCTACCGAGACTTAAACTCAATAACATCGCATACCGTCGACAAACAGTAAATAGCTACCCAGCCACGTCATCGTTCCCAAATCAATATCAAGACTTTCACAAAATCTTGATTAGCATAACACTAGCCTAAAGCTAACGACGGATAGCAAATTTAAAGTAAAAATAACAAACGGTAAGTTCACTTTGACAATATGTTAACAGGACAAGGTAGCTATCCAGGCATGTCATTGTCCCCAAATCTAGACACATATTTTCCCGAGAACCTTAATTATATTTTAAAATGATATTCATAACTCTAGCATGAAGCTAACATTGTGCTAGATTCAAAGTTAATAACACTGCGTACAGTTGACAAACAGTAAATATATCGTGAAAATATGTTTTTTGCTGCTTTATGAATGATTAGAATGTTGAACACAGCTCCTTTAACATTAAATGCGTGTCAGCAGCAAAGTGAAGCGTCTTGTTCATCGTCTGTTGGAAACAAAATCTGAGAAGTTTTCATCTTTGCTCTCAGCCCGTCAGAGTAATTGGAGCAATTGGGGATCCGGAATTTAAAGATAAATGATGTCACAGGGTGTCTGAAGGAAAACATCTTTTTGTGTGCCGACTTAGATTTGTTTTCCTTTTCCTCTTCATCTTGTAAAGAAGTTTCTTTAAATCACTTGAAACAAGCAATTCACTGAACTAAATGTGGTGAATGTAATTAGTCCTTGAAGCCAATGTTTACAAAACATTGTAAACATGAGTTTATGGTCTCAATCTCTAGTTTCAAGTCTTCTTCACTACAGCATGATGGTCATGTAGTAAATGACCAGAGCTGTACAGCGTTTCTACGTCACTCCTCCAAATCCCAAACATGGTAACTTCTAACTATGGTTCCCCTCAGGTAAAAACACCGTTAGCTCTGTCAGCACTGTTGCTGTTGTTGGCGCAGTCAGTTGTTAGCGGCTAGCCGCTAGCTGCTGGCTCATCCGTGTTGAGGCTCAGAATTCCATATTGAGCTCTTTTTAGGATCGAGCGTATCTGTCAGGTTAGTTTGTATGGAAACTGTTGACGTGGTGGTTGCTTGTTTGACATTTTGATTAAAATTAATTAATTCTTTTTAGCAGATTTGATCATTTCTTTGCATTTTTGCTATTTAGTTGATTTATTTTTACATTTATCTTCATTATTAGTGCGTTAAAAGAAATTGGATGAACGTTTTAGAAAAAAGTATTTATTTGTACTGTATTCTACATGTTCTGATGTATATTTGTCTCACTTTTCCAGTGTATTTGTATCAACTGTCTCAGGTGTTTTGAGCGTTGGTACCTCCAGTCTGATTGGTTGTTACAGCCGGTGGATGAAGCTCAGATGTGATGCCTGACGATGACGAAGGTCCTTTGACCTGAAACGTTGTGTCTCTAACAAACTCCTCATCCTCCTACACACCCGTCCCCCACATGAGCATCAGACAACACATTCATAATGTGCATAAAAACTCTCTCTCACTTCTTACACTGCATCTATAAATACTACATCAATGCAGAATGCATGAGCTGTACATTGGTTCGACCTCCTCTGAACCCCGACCGTTAAACGTGCCGCCGCTGCACAGAGAACACCTGCGACCGAACCCACCTGCAGCCAATTAAACCTTCAGAGATTCGGAGAGAAGCTGTGACTCCCCTCCAACACACACACACACACACACACACACACACTAAAAATACACTTGCTGTTGGTGCGTCAGAATCCATCAGGGCTGTCCGTCGGCTGTGAAATCAACTGACGGTGTGACGGGAATTTGGCTCCTGTGGAAAAAAAAAGAAGGATCGATATTTATATTCTTAAATATGAAAAGATGATGAAGCAGCTGAACGTGTGTTACAATAAATATTGATTAACTGAAGATGACCTGCTTTCATCAGCAGTCTGGAAACCCTTCCACTGGTTTTCAAAGCCCATGTTCTCCATCGGGGTATTCATAGCAGGCAGTGGTGGAATGTGTATTTACTCAAGTACTGCACTTTAGTAAAAGTCTTTTCTTACAACAGTCAAAGACTTTCAAACAACATTGTCTCACCCACAGTGTCAATGTGGTCTGTAATATGATAATTACACTTTAAAAAGCTCACACAGCCAACAGTTACAGTAACACCAGAGCAGATTGCAGGCGGCTGAAGTCCTGCTGTCCGTGGTGACTCATATATATATATATATATGGTGCCAGTACTGTCCTTATTCACGTGTTGCTGCATGTTTTGTCTGGTATCAGTAATCATTATTCCATTCTGACTTTCCGCAGTGAATAAAAGACACCGGGAGATTTGCTCCTTGGTAGGTTTTCAGCTTTTCAATTCAAACTAAACCAGTTCACATCGTTTCGGACCATTAATACTATTATTATTAATATATGACGAAAAAGCCCCAAAAGACTGAACCTGCTATAGTTGAATAATTATTTCGTCATTTATATATTTCAACATTTAATTCTTCTGAAAATGTTTTTTCTGTGAAATCGTATTCTTTAAAATCAAAAGAGATGATTTATAAAACTTTTGAATAATGTTTTATTATTTGTTCACAAATAACAAATAGTTATGGGGAACAGTTCACTAATTATTTAACAAATAGGACTTAAACATTGCATCGATAACTCATAACTCATATTGTATGATGTGTCGCCATCATATTTACTTGTTGACAAATGTATTCACATACACAGAGAGAGACGGGGACAGGAAGTGTCTTACTCGTCTTCTGTGCTGCCAAACAAACAATCTTTATGTTCTTTGCTGATGTTTTTTCTTTTAACACTTCAAATCCAGAAAAATCAAGACGGACCGAATCCAATGAAAGAAAATAAGAGAAAGGAAATACGTTTGTTCCTCTCCTGCTGCATTCAGCTGCAAACAGACGTCATTAAATATTGATATTAATTTGACTGAAAGGTGCAGCTCTGAACTCTGTGACTCAGACCAACTCTTAAACGTTTCAGTGTAAAACCAATAAGCGTTTCTTTGGTGTTTCGTAACTGTCTGAAGCCCGTTTGAATCGATCCTCCTCCTCCTCCTCCTCCTCCTCC
>NW_022280032.1:763128-801079 GCF_004355925.1 Anarrhichthys ocellatus
GCAGGGGATGCTTTAGGGCGGGGCTACACAGTGATTGACAGGTCACTGTCATACACAAGTCTGGGAGTTGCTTTGAGTCAGTTTGGGCCTTCAGGGGTCACCACCACATTAGTTCCATTTCACTGAACAAACCCATTATGTGACCTGAACAAACAACCTCAAAACCATTTTTTAAAAAACGAAAAGTTTGCGCTCCACGTCTTGTGTTCCAATAAATGTGCAAATACAGACTGAGTATTCAAACTCTTGCCATCTAACGTTTTTTGTCAGCTGTATGTCGGTCACAAAGTAATAACATGGAGGTAAATCAGTAAATGTAGTTTTGTTACGTACCTTATCTGAAGACGCAGTGTGCTCACCATCACCAAGAACCCAGAAACATTAAAGAGTTGTCAGATAAACAGAAATATAAGTACACGGACTGAGATATATAAATACAAACTCTTACCTGAAGGCTGTTAAAGCGTTAAACAGCTGAAGCCCGAGGACAGCAAACACCTGATCAAACACAAAAAACAAAACAAAAATCAAAACCCGGTAGAGAAATTCAGATGAAGTCGTTTCATCTTCTGCGTTCATTTCAGTGTGAAGACGAAGCTTCTTTTCTTTCTGTTGGCTGCGAGAGCGAGAAATGAGAGCAGCGTCGGGGGAAATAAAAGCAGGATGCCCGCAAGGCTTCACCACTCAGACTCTACCTGTCCTCCTCCTCTTCTTCTCTGCCAGGAGATGCAGATATATTCATTACATGCATGGGGAGTTCTCTCTGGCATCTCGTATCGATCGGGTCGCTCCTGTTCCACAGCACGTATTGATCACATCGACTGGCTCTTTTCTACTTTTTCTTACAGGATGTAATGAGGTGCACACAGAGGTTCCTGCCAGACTCAGGTTTGTATCGTGTTAAAAGGACAAATGTAGTCTGGATGGAGTTTATGTTCATTTCTCTGCCGCTTCATCGTGATGGGATGTGTAGTATTTACACGTTAAGCGGTGGAAGAAGTGCTCGGATCTTTGATTGGCTAATCGTTGTTCCCCTCGCTGTGCTTATTTGTCATTTACTTTTAATCGAGAAACTGCTGTTTCATGTCGTGATGCTCGACGAATCATTGTGGAGCGGGCTAAATCAAAGGCCTGCCACCTCTTAATGTTGCAGCTGGTAAAGGTGGAGCTGATTTTAATAGCTTTATATACTGCTGGGTGGCTTCACCTATAATATGTCATTATTAGAGGATTTCTATTTGTATTAATAATTTAAATATGCAGTTTAGTTGCAGGGGTCCATGATCTCAAGAACCACACATACCTGGTGTCAAGAAGAGTCTCACACTGAAGAATCAACAACTGATTTCAACCGTCTTCACCGAGATGACGTCTGACTGGAAAATCAAGAAGTCACCAAAACCCCAACCACTCATCCCAAAACAACAATAACGTACAGTTTTTTCTGATGTTCTCTCATCCAAACTGTTCCCCGTCAAATAGACCCAAACATGGCAGCAACTTGTGAAACATTCCTTTATTATAAATAGATCATTTGTATAAAAAAACGGGCATGCTTCAATTCAACCATGGCATTTAGACATTTCACAACCAAAGGCTACCGTTCAGTTAGCCGAAAACAGCGACAGACTCGTCTCATAATGCAGGTCGACGGACGGACGACATGAGACAAGATTCAGAAATTTTCACGACCACGAGTTTTTTTTTTGTTTGTTTTTTTTTCAAACGCACAATTAGAACAACAACAAATAAGGTTGGTCCCCAAAATTACATTTTTTTCGACATATTTTAATCTTTTTTTAATATTCATCTTTCAGGTTACCATTCTCCTGCTCTCTCGCGGACGCTCTGATTTTTCAGCTGTGATCCTTTCAGGTTTCCGGCGCCGTTCAGGCCCGTTCCCTGCTGTCTGTAAACATAAAAACACCACAGATGCGTTGGTTCAGTTTGTTCAGATCCTTCAGATTGTTCAGAGCACCTTGTGGGGACGTCTGACAGAAATCTGCTCCTTTAAATGTCTCTGGACGTCCTCGTGTGGAAGGAGTCGTTTCTTCACATGGCGTGGTTGGTGTAGCTGACGTAGGTGGTTTTTGTTGGCGGCACTGAGGAGAGAAAAGGAAACAGCAGGTTGGTAAAGTGACACCTTACTTTCACTAACAACACTCATCTCAGTGCAGTTCCTGAAATAGTCACAAAATGCAATCTATTGGTTTCATGCACAGGGACACAAGTCTTTTTTCATGCCATTCAGAACTACTTTATTTCGGGACGACATGACGTTACAAAACGAAGGTTTACTTAGTTAGGTCTAGAAAAGCATCATAGTTGGGCTTAAAATAACTACACTAAGGTTTAGGCAACAAAAACCCCTAGTTCAGTTCAATAAAAATTGCAACGAACGTTAAGGCAACGAAACCACGATGTTAGGTTTAGAAAAATTGCCATGAAAATTGGGTGTAGTTATATGTATATAGTACATGTATATTACTAAAACTAAATTTTGGAGGATGGTGCTACAGGAAAGAGTTTGATGTATCTTCTGGGAATCGTGAATATTCCCACTACATGTACAGGTAATCTAACCAGCACGACCACATAAACCTCACAAGAGTTTTCGTCTCATGAAGTTTGACTCTTCCTCCTCCACTTCCTCGCCTCACGCTGAGCGCTGCAGGATGAAAGAGGTTCATCACTAACGTGAGGTTGAGCTGCTGCTTGTTAGATTAAGCAGATCGGTTCAGTCAGCACATCTCTGATGAGTAAACAATCCGACGTCTCACACTTTTTCTGCTGATGGACCCAAAAAGCAGCTTTGAAGCTGTAAACAATTTCATCAGATCTGGTCTCAGGTGACGTCTAAACAAACTCCAAGTCAACTTCCTGTTAAATCCTCATTAGAGAGGCTGCACTCTGACTTCACGTCCACATGGTCGACTTTACAGAGACGTTGACAGACTTCTTCTTACAGCACCTCTGTTCAGAGAATCACTAACAGTATTCACTGTAAACCTTTCCGTGTTTATCAGTGTGTGCTGCCTGATTGCAAATGCTTCCCACAGAAAAGGTAAATCCACTTGTTCTCCATAGTCAGGTAGGAGGATCTCTGTGCATCCGGTAGAGAAAGGCACTATGCGGCCAAAGCTACACCACCGTTTTAAACCTGACACAACAGCCTGATTGTGTCCAGTCAGCTGTCTGGGAAGACAACCCTATATGTTGGAGTGGTCTCTTATGATGTTAGATCGTACACAGTCCTCTTTCTTTTGTTCTGTCCTCTCCAATGCATCGCCACCTTAACGCTGTGGAGAGGTTGTGGGGACGTGCCAATGAGCTGTGGTATCAGGGGCCATAGCTCCTGGTAGGGTCTCCCAAGGCAAAGTGGTCCCAGGGAAGGTTCCAGACCAATGACCCTATATGAACCAGCCAGGAAAGAGTTGTAGCACCTCGCCCAGGAAAGGGAAACAGGGGCCCCCTAACTGAACCAGACCTGGGAGGGGAGCTCGCCGGTGAGCGTCTGGTGGCCGGGCCTTGACACATGGGACTCTGCTGGGCACAGCCCGAAAAATCTACATGGAGCCGCTACCCTTAGGCCCCACCACTTGCAGTGATAGGCATTTGGGTTGGGGGCATTGTTAGCCAAGCAGCAGGCAAAATGAAAAACGCACAATATTTAATTATCTAAATATCGACAAACTTGTTGTTTATATAGTTGCCGGTGCTGAAGCATTACACTTTAATGCCACACAGGGTTCGACCATTTTAAGAAGCCCCTCGGCCCACTCACCGCTGGCCTCCACACCCTCGCACAGCTCCGTCTTCACCTCGCCGTTGGGCCGCTCGGCCGCCAGATGCGACAGCTTGCTGGTCATGGTGGCGACGGTGACGATGGCCTTGAAGCTGCGCTTGCGTTTGGGGACGTTCTGCTCGGGGTGTAAGATGATGATGTAGACCTTCGGCATGTAGAGCATGCCCAGAGAGACAGAGGCGCTGAGGCTGAGGGACACGGTCAGCGTGGCCGTCTGGATGTACATCTGAGGAGGAAACGGAGAGGAGGAGGTTACTGAGAGGCATCGATGAGACTCTCATGACTATCATGAGACCTGAGAAATCTGTTTACTTCCTGTTAACGGTGATGTCAAGGAAACATCCAAACTCCACCTATTTCATGTGTTCACTTAACAAATACAACATTTGAACACACGGACTGACTAAATGATTTCATCAAATCAACAATCTGCTCTCAACGAATGTCAAATAACAAGAATTGCATAAAAGTTCCATCATGGACATTTTGACCACTAGTGTTGATATCCAGTAATATTTTGATGACTAAGTGTCTGTTTTTTGTTTTTGGCACATGAGTAGTAATACGATAGTTTTAAACTTCTCTGCTGAGCAACATTTCTTGCAATGCGTCAACAAATGCAAGAAAGAAGAAGACTGCAAGCATTCAAACCGGGAGAAAAAGAACAAGTTGTCTTTGCAAATGTTTTGTGAGGAAGGAAAGGCATTCAAGACGTGTGTGGGAGAGGATGCACGGAATGTAAACAGAGCTGTTTGTAAGAAAACTGCACGAGGTAGCTGCCTTTAATTAGTGTCAGTCAACTCATTACATCCCTCAAATATAAAATATTGGCCTCCTTCAATTGCTAATTCAGGCTGTTTAATCATCATTCATTCCCTCCAACACTTGAATCAAATGGTCGTTTCCTTAAATTGCTAATTCTATAAAAAGTTTGGCATTCAAAATATTGTTTAAGTAAAAGTATTACCATCAAAATACACTTAAAGAAGCACAAATAAAGATACTCATTATGCAGAATGGCCCATTTTAGAATCATACAGATGTTTAGCTGATCATAATTATTTATATATTCATGTGTCAAACACTTTAATGTTGCAGCTGGTAAAGGTTGAGCTCATTTAAATGACTTTATAAACTGCTATGTAGCTTCACCTATAAAACATATCAATATTCATTAGTGGATTTATAATCTGTTTTTGCAAAGTAACTAAAGGCAGTGGAGTAAATAGTATAATATTTGGCTCTGAGATGTAGTGGGGTAGAAGTAGAAAGTAGCAAAAAAATTAAGTACAGGTACCTCAAAATAGTACACGATAGTACACAATAGTACGTGAGTAAATGTTCTACGGTCTCTTGACTAAATTCAGACTCAATGATGGGCTGAACTCAGCAGGAATAACTCCATAAGTTTTCATTAAAACGAACAAATGGTCGACTGCTCGGTTCATTTAATGGAATCAATCCAGTGACTCGTGTTGGTGGCTGATAATTCCGTCTCCTCTTGCAGATACTTTGGCACATAACCAGCCGACGTTTACAGCGGGAAAGTCAGAGTGGTGAATATGTCGGGCTGCAGTTTTCCCTTTGCTGTTCGGGAGAGATTACGCACTTTGAGCAATTGCAAGACTTTCAATATGAAACATCTGCAGGAAATGATAAGTTTCTCTGACAGGAGCTTCACAGTGAGTCACAAAAATTGCAAAGTGGAAATAATGAGCGATTAAACAGTCTCAGTTAAAGGAGTGTTTTCAGGAGAGTATGATGTGATTGGTAGGGAAATGAAATGTACTTCGTACAAACAAAGACACCAGGAACACATGGCCGGTCTCTAGGCCGGTTCTAAAAGGCCGCTGCTTCCTTATCTGATCTTGAGCCTCTGGATACTGGCTTCGTTCAGTAACATATGCTCATTTTCAGGTTCATACTTGTATTTAAGTTTTCTACTGGAACATGTTTATAATTCTTTACAATTTCAAAATACACATTATTTCTCTCATACCTTCTGTTTGAATATACCTGTAATTGTTTTTTAGCGCCCGTCTCTTTAAGAACCGCTCGTGTAAAAGCCCAGTCTGTTCTGATTGGTCAAGGTATTCCGGTCCTTCCAAGCACCCAGGAAGAGCACCGGGCTTTAAAGCAAACTTTGCATCGTAGCCAAACGGTGGAATTACAATTTCCAGGTCAAGTGATGCCATGGGGCCCAAAACAACGTTTTCCCCAGAGACTTACATTGGGAAAGAGACGTCAGTAACTCAGCGGATCTTAAATTTGGAGGTGAATCAACTTCCCAGTACGAACACTTTAATAGCCCTTATTTAAATCAATAGCAGAATCCACAGTTATTGTCCTTTTAGTTATTGTCTGATTGAACAATTAGCAATCCTTCAGAAAGGAGACTTTAGTTTATTTGTGACATAACTTGCATACTTCAGTAACGGCACTTCCGTAGTTATTTTAACCCAAAAGACAATCGTTTCCTGAACCTAACTAAGTAGTTTTGTTGCCTCAACCTAACTAAGTAGTTTCCTGTGAAGATGGAAGTTTATTTTGAAGAGACTGTAAGCGTGTAACAAGCTGAAATCGACACGTGCTGCAGGACTTTTGAAGGAAAGAGGAGCAACTTCTGCAAACTATTGTAGGATACATTAAAAAAACACTGGAAAATAAACTATTAAAGCATTCAAAGAGTAATAATGAACAACGAGTTTCACCTCCTCTCACTCCATTAGCTGGGAGCTGTGTGATGGTTCTCATTGGTGGACCGGTTAACTGGGGGAGCTCCATCATGTGAGCAGCTGGACCATCATTAACTCCTAATAATCTCTGTCTTCAAACAGCTCAACAACAACAACAGAGTAGAGAAGCGCCGGGACTCTCTCTCCCCATCTCAGCTTGACAGATGACCCTGAAGGCATCATTAGGCTCGGTGCTGCGTTTATGAGCCAGTACGAGACTATTGATTCTCCGTGTTGTTGTCTTTGCCTTCAGAAGGAGGTATTCAGAGACCTGATACACAGTCAGAACTATTTACTTTATGTACATTTACTCAAGTACTGTACGCAAAGACCATTTTGAGGTACTTGTACTTTACATTTTGTGCTACATAATACCTCAACTCCACCACATTTTGGTACCTATTACTGTGAATGTAAAAACATGAAAGCTCTCTCCGTTGAGCCAGTGTTTGGTTTGTCCATTCTGGGCTCCTGTAGAAACATGACAACATGGCATACTGAAGAGGACCTGTTCACTATGTAGACATATGAAGGGCTCATTCTAAGCTCACGAAAACCATTCTCAGTTCCAGGTGATTGTACCTGAATGAATACATAGTAAAAGTGATATTCCATTTCTGCCAATCCAACACGCTGGCCCTTTAAGAGAGTATTTCTACTCTGTGGTCCTGCTTCTTTTACTTCTTTAGTCTGTGGTTGTCATTAATTACATTATATAAATGATCTCAATAAACCTGAGAAGGTAATCTACAAATAAATAATCACAAACATAAATATATTATATTAATGTTGATGTTTGTATGTAAAAACAAAGTAAATAATAAATATGCAGCAATAAATATTTATTTCATGTCAGTAATATTCAATAAAATTATCCAAAGTCGGGACATAGCCAAATCACTCGTGCATGCACACGCACACCTACCTACACACACACACACACACACACACACACACACCATGCAGAGCTCAACCAGGCAGCACAAACCTGTTTTTTCTCTCTTCGCCCCTCCAGCATCTCCCACAAACACACCTGTGCACACGCTTCCAACACACAACGACACCAACACTGCTGCTCAGAGAATCGCCTGCGTCGCCACAGCAACCACCTCCCAAAAAAAGTCGAGGTCCGGGCTAATGGCCCCGGTGTCAAACTGTCAGCGGGGAATCCTCGGTGGGGCTCTGCTCAGCCACCAGGACGACGAGGAAGGAAAGGGAAATGTTGGGCGACAGATGGCGAGTCCCCCCCCCCCCCCCGAGAGCCCAAAACAACGATTCTAGCGATGCATCGATGATTCATTATGAAAATGTACGACAGACAGCGAAGCATGAACTCATTTGTGGGCCTGGGAGAGGGACAAAAACTAGCTCTGCAATGATTCATGTGGCCTCTCCGACACAAGCTGTTATCACGAAACAGCGTGAAGGTCACAGGAGGCTGATGAACAAGAGCTGAGGGGCCGACTCACGGACAACCGCTCCGTATCACAGAGTCACGCGGAGCGACCTCCCTCTCCGGCTGCCTTTGGCCCCGATCCCAATCCTTTTACATCAGGGTGTCCTCTTCAGCACCCTGACGTAGACTCCTGGGAACCAGACAAATCTGCGAGCTTTATTTGCTTCGGACAGATATCCAGTCACGTGAGACCGGACTGGCCAATCACAACCGTTTATCTAATATGGCGCCGTGTTTGAAACGATGACCGGTAAGAGGAGCACCGTTGAGGCATTATTCAAAGATAATAAAAGTCGATCAAAAAAGGCTTCTCCTTTCCTATATTTAGTAAAATCAACTTTGATCTGTAAATTCTGAGGGCAAAAAACACACGTTCACACCTCATCTGTCTGTTTATTTGTCCGTTGCTCACAAGCGGCAATCTCCGGTTCTGCCGAGTGAACTCGATGTGGAAGTGTCTTAAAAGCTGCATTCTCTCTACTGTCCATCAGGGGGCGACTCCTCTGGTTGTATTGTATGAAGCATTGGTTTCACTCTTCAGAACCGGAGGTTGTCGCCTGGTTCCTTCGTAAAAAATCAATGCGAACAGGAACCGGGCCAGAACTAAAATGCAACAATGTGTCATTTTAGTTGGTTCGGACAAAATAAACCCAACTGCAGGTGTTACTGCATCCTGAGAAGTGTGTGTGTGTGTGTGTGTGTGTGCATCTTGGCGATCCCGCTGACTGATTTCCTCCAGCGCCACCATCGGGTCGATATCTGTGTTTTCTAGTGAAATATCTTGACAACTATTGGATTGATTGACCTTTGATAATAACTTTGGTGATGAGCGATACGTTGGTTTACGACCAAATACCTGCAAAACATCCCATCGGCCTCAGCTGCAGTTTGTGTTCACAGTGCTGAACATGTTCGTTGAGCTGGTATAATATTTAAAGTCTTTGCTGTGGTGTTAGCGGTGGATTCCAGTGTGGGGGACAATTCTTTTTGGCAATATCTTCATGGAATAATAATAATAAGTATGCAGGGTGTGTAGTAAGTAAACACTGCATATGTATGCTGATAAATCCCTAACTGGCATCATCATAACGGCTCCAAACTTCACCTTCGGGAATCAGTAAGCGGAACGGAAATGCATTTTAATAAATTTCTCCAAACAGGAAAGATAGTTCCAAGAAAGTTATTTTTCAGTTTTTAAAGTTTGTTTCAAACCTACTGAGCAAACATGGGCGATTGTGGCTAAATGGAGAGCAGGGTCGTCAATCAGAGGATCGGCGGTTCGATCCCCGGCTCCGCTAGTCGCATGTCGATGTGTCCTTGAGCAAGACACTTAACCCCAAAATGATCTTGTTCCTGCGGTGTATGAATGTGATGGACAGGTGTCACTCAGCCCCTGCCATTAGTGTGTGAATGGGTGAATGATGACAAGTAGTGTGAAAGCGCTTTGAGTGGTCGGAAAGACTAGAAACGTGCGATACAAGTACAGTCCATTTACCATTACATGGGCAGCAAAGAGGTGGATTATTATTTCATTTTAGAGGGAAATGGTTCCTAAAATGACACAACAGCTGGAATATTTCCTTTCTGATACAATAGTGCAGCTTTAAAAAGAAAAGTCTAAGTCACCAAACTTTAAATCTCCTTAACGGGGAAATTTAAGGTGGAAATGAAGGTTCTGGAGGTTAATGGAGGGCTGAATCCTGTGACTGTGCGGTTCTCTGTGTCTGTGACCTGGATGCCGACGTCCTACCCGATCAAAGCGGAGCTGGTTTAAAGCTCGGGACTGTGCAAGTCTGATCTGAGAGCAGCTGAGGTCTGAGAGAAACCGCAGCAGCAGATCTTTAAACTGAGCGTCAGCAGCAGGACGAAAGAGACGCGGCAGGATCATAAAACACGAGAATATTCAGTGTAATTAGTTTGTTTTCCATCAGTTTGGAAGAAATCTAATTGATTGATAAACAAACCAAAACTAACTGCAACATGTACAGCTCTGCTCAGGTTTCGTGGATCAACATCAGCACTGACTCTGCTACGTCCCTGCAAAACCGACGTGTATACTGCACCTCAAGCAGAAATAACTTCCAGCTTTGGCATTTCTGAAATCCAACACGCAGAGCGTGCTGTACTTCAGAGAAACCTCCAGTTCCAACAAATCCAATCCAATAAAAGGAATCTGGATGTTTCTGCAGCTTGAATGTCACTCGTCTGTTATTAGCTGGAGTGAAGCTTAAAGTGCAAAAATGACTTTCATCAGGTTGTTTTAGAGAAAAAAGAAATGGACATGTGTTGGAAAACAGAGCACTGTATTTATCACAAATCTCTCCATTCAAATGTTTTTCAGATATTTAAGAAAGTCACTGAGTGCAGAATGTTGTTTTGTCTCACAAAACCGGAGGTTGCTGCCTGGTTCCACCGTCTGTCGGTTCCACTACTGGGGACAGTAACTGCAAATAGCTCACATTGACACTCTTTGGTAACGGCATAGCTACCGATAGCTACCGGGGAAAACCAAAGCATTATTCTCTTCCTGTTGGATGAGCAATGGTTAACGGACTTCCTGTGTGCCTTCATTTTCACTGGCTGCTCGTTCCCTCTGGTGTCATTATTCCAGCCTTTACACTCTGCAGTTAACATGCACTTCAAAATGATAAGTTAAAGCATAAAAACACGTCTATTGACACTTTAATTGTGATTCATGACCAAGCTGGAGGTGCTGCTACTATACTGCCATATATAAAAAACTTCATGGAAAGATCACTTTATATTCATTTCTACAACATCATGCTACTAATACCGCTCATACACATACTATTACTATGTATGCTCTCACATACCAATGCATATTTATACTACTGCCAACATATTTAGTCTATAGTATACACCATATTCATATCATCCCTCCGGTTGTTTATTCTTTTTCTGACTGACAGCCAAAAAACCCATTTCCTTCAAAGTAACAGAAACACGCAGCTGTAAGGACTGTTTACCTCCACCGGTCTCAACCCTGAACAGCAGTCCACCCTGACACCCGACTACGTGATAACCTGCTGTTGATGCCTCACTAATGTATTCTGCTTCTCCTACAAAAAACACAACCAGTGTGTTGGCAGCGATTAGCTTTGCTCCGCTGCTTATCTTCCTTATGAGCCTCAGACTTGTGGAGAGAAAGTCAATACCAACCACAGTGTTATTACCCGCCATCCATTGCTGTCGTTTAAGGGATGTTTTGTTGTGTGTGTGTGTGAGGGGGAAAGATCGCTCCAGGCCAAATGAAGGAAAGCTGTTACTAGTTTACAGCACAGAGAGAGAGATATGAATCCTAATGTCCCCAAAACTGAAACTTCTGCAGTCTAATATTTAGCAGGAAACATAAATCAAACAATCTCTCTGTGCCAAACACTACCAGGGTTGTGAGTCGAATTCCTACTGTGGCCAATGAAGAGTTGCTGTATTCAACCATCTTCTCATCATCATCAACATCAACATCATAGCTTTGTAGAATCAATCATTTGAACTCAATTACAGTTGCTTTTTTTAACATCAAAGTAAAGTTCTGAAACACATTTATTCACTTTTATTTGGGCTCGGCAACTTTTTAGATATGAAGTGCCATTTTTAAATTGACTCGTCAATCATTGTGTCATATCAACATTAAGGTTAACATTAAGTTTAATTATGACATCACAACACAATGTACATCTCCTACAGATCTGTAGTTTCATTCCATCCAGATAGGCAGCGTGCACTGCAACATTAAAGAAACTCTCTTTAGAAAGAAACCCTCCTGCACACTTATCGCTGGTGTGTTGCATATCCTTGTTTTACATTCAACTTTACTGTCAAGTTCAAGTATTCAGACAACAAAATGAAGTTTAGAGTCTGACCAGAAGTACAAAAGTAAAAAGCAGTAAAGTGCAGAGTAATGTACACGCATGTCTTGTTGTAATATACATAATACATATTAGAGACAGTAAGTACTATAAGACAAAAGACGGTGTGTAATGAATACAGTACAGTATGAACATATGCAGAAGTTACAGACGGCAGGAAGCATAGAATATATCGTGCAGCTGTAAGTAAAGCTCGTAAAGAAAAAAATACAGTCAGAAAAAGAATAAACAACCGGAGGGATGATATGAATATGGTGTATACTATAGACTAAATATGTTGGCAGTAGTATAAATATGCATTGGTATGTGAGAGCATACATAGTAATAGTATGTGTATGAGCGGTATTAGTAGCATGATGTTGTAGAAATGAATATAAAGTGATCTTTCCATGAAGTTTTTTATATATGGCAGTATAGTAGCAGCACCTCCAGCTTGGTCATGAATCACAATTAAAGTGTCAATAGACGTGTTTTTATGCTTTAACTTATCATTTTGAAGTGCATGTTAACTGCAGAGTGTAAAGGCTGGAATAATGACACCAGAGGGAACGAGCAGCCAGTGAAAATGAAGGCACACAGGAAGTCCGTTAACCATTGCTCATCCAACAGGAAGAGAATAATGCTTTGGTTTTCCCCGGTAGCTATCGGTAGCTATGCCCAGTTACCAAAGAGTGTCAATGTGAGCTATTTGCAGTTACTATCCCCAGTAGTGGAACCGACAGACGGTGGAACCAGGCAGCAACCGGTTTTGAAGAAATATCCGATTTTTGAAAAATACGAAAAAGTGATTTCAGAAATAAGCCAACAGAAGGTTTACAATGTGAGTGTGAAGGATAAATCCAGGACGTCAAACTGATTTTTGTTCTGGCATCTGTGAGTAGCTGTAGATGCTGATAATAACAGTAATAATAGCAGCATTAGCATATTGATATGATAAAGTAGCTCATCAGCTGAGGTCAGAGGAGCCGGATTCCCGGGAGGAGCCGATGTGGGTGGAAGCTGCATGCTAATCGTCTCTGGGATCCTCCGGCTGAGTATCAAAGCCTGGTTCATTATGTATGGAGGCAGCGCAAGTCTCTCCCAGCGGACGCTGACTCCTCTCCGTCTACCTTCCCCGTGCATGCAAACGCCTCCCCGGGCAGCCAGTGCTGCGTTCAGGAACCCAGCCCCCTCTGAAGTGCTTATTAGTGATTCTGTGGCTTCTCCATGTCGGTCCCAGCTGTGGCCGGCACACAGCCGACATGCTGCTGCTACTGTAAATGTCAGCCAGTGAGCCTCCTGCTCCAGATCCACAGGCTGACCTTAAGAGATCAGCTGATCAGTTTCAGGTCCACCACATTTGCGATGGAGTCTAATTATAACTGGGTGTATTTCAGAAGGGGCCTGGCTTTCTTTACAGATCTACTTTAATTTATTCAATTCATTTCTGATGGAAAAGCCCAATAACACAAATCTGCCTCAGAGGGATTTACAATCGGTTCAGTATACGACATCCTCTGACCCAGGACCCTCGCATCCTCCCCCCAAGAAGTACCAATAGAAGTCATGAGCACAACCTGAACCACATAATACAATTACAACACAGTCAATCAATATGACAGAAATGATGCATATAATGAGAGTAGCAGCAGAGTAGCACCGATCCATTCACGTATGTGAAGATTGCGCGTTGACTGACCATTAGCTGTATCTGAATTTGCATAATCATGACTCGACCTCAACGTCATGCAAATTAAGTCTGTCCATCACAAGCAAAGACTGTATATCAGAAGAAGTGGGTGTAGTTGTCGGGACGTCACACATTGGTTTGTGGACTGATGTTGTAAAGCCTCGAGCTCGACAATTTGGCCGTCGCCATCTTGGATTTTTTCATCCAGTGAACAGAAGTGACCATATTTGGAATGTTGAGGAGTGAAGTAGAGACCTGTCAATCACCGTGTAGCCCCGCCCTATAGCATCACCTGCTTTATGGTCTGTTTGACTCTAAATGGACCATAATGTACTAAATGAACATCATGCTGTATTGAAGAAGACTTGAAACTAGAGATTGAGACCATAAACTCATGTTTACAATGTTTACTGAGGTAATAAATCAAGAGAGAAGTAGAGTCATTTTCTCATAGACTTCTATACAACCAGAGGAGTCGCCCCCTGGTGGACACTAGAGAGAATGCAGCTTTAACACACTTCAGCATTGGCTTCATTAGGCAGAACCGAAGGTTGCAGTTTGTTCACTGTCACGGCAGCAGGCTCTTGACATTCCAATACCAATGGAACGAGGCAGCACTGATGAAGTACGCATCAATATTCTGTCACTGCGTTCCTATTTCTCGCCGCTCGAGCTGCCACATTTTGTTGGCCAAATTTGATGCACCTCCACTTTTAGTTTTCCACAGCTCAGTTTTGGATTAGATCCAAAATGTGCAGACCTCTATTTCATGGTCAGAGACAAATTGTGTATTTAACCGTCACGTTAAAAAAGACACAATAAAACAACATCAGCATGCAGTGTGTGGTCGAGTAATTTGTGTGCTCTGGTAATCTCAGATCACACAGTGAATATCTGACTGCACACTGAACTTCTCACTCCACAAATAGACCTGATGTCAGCTTGATAAATAATGTGGTGAGAGTCTGACAAAGGGCGACAGACGAGTGCGTGATGAGTTAATTACACCACACAGGACAACAGAAACTCTCTGCCGTCATCTTCATCAACCCGGAAGGCCCCGCGGTCACACAAGTACAAGCGCCTGAAAACTTCAAGTACAAATGAGGATCTGCGGCAGGGGATCAATACAGGCTCTGTTTCAGAGAGAGTATTAATAAGACGTTTTAAAGGAGACATTTAATAAGTCACCACTCGACATGACACAGAGGTTTACAGCAGTAATAGGACGCTTACATATATATTGACAGACGCATCACCACAAAACACATCATGGAAATGGCTGCAGATGCATCTGTCGCAGTGCAACGAATGTTATGTTAAAATTACTAACTTTAGTCCATGTTGACAACATTATACCATTGTGTTCAACCTCCACCTCAACGGGCACAATCTGTAAAATAAATGATGATGATGATGAAACTCCAGGAAAATATTTTTCTCACAAGTGAATATTTTTATGTAGCTAAACTCTGTTGATGTTTGAATACATCTGGAGTCTGGCAGAGAGACGAGGAGCTGTGGATGCTGAGAGGACAGTAAAGATGTTCTGAATAAATCAACAGAGTCTAAAACGTTTGGAACTACTCAGAACAAGATGATGGACATGTAACCAAGTACATCAGTACACATTTTACTACAAATGTGGGGTATTTGTACGTTACTTGAGTATTTTCCTTTCATGACACTTTCTACTGTTACTGCATCACAGAGGGAAATACTCTACTTTTATTTGGGAACTTCAAATACTTTAGAAATTAAGATATTTGCACACAAAGAGTTTATTAAAAACAATGGCTTTTTTTTAAATAAATTGAACTACCCAACAGAATATGAAAGTATGGCTGAAATTATTTGTTGATTAATCAATTAGCTGAATAGTCTAATTAATAGAAAATGAATAAGCAACAATTTTGATAATCGTCTGTAGTGATGAAGATATTTTGTTCCACCTCCTCAAATGTGTAATAAATGATTCTCATAAAAATTTCAAAAAATGTCTCTGCATTTATGTTGTTTTAGTGTGGTATTAGTACTTTTACTTCAGTAAAACATTTGAGTACTTCCTCCACCACTTTAGAAACGACTACGGCCCATTTACCAACTTGTGTTAACACTTGATCTACAAAATAAAAGCTAAACACTGCCGGCGTGATTCATTTCTGTGTGTTTTTTCTTTACTCTTTTGGTTTGAGTGCAGCAGCTGCAGACTTTCTTTGAAGATGATGAACTGAACCTGGCTGAGACTCTGAGCAGCTCCGACCTTCAGTTACAGCGACTGAAAAGGCCAAACTGGCGAGTCGATCAACGGCGCTGATCCCTCACTAAGTGAACACTCTGACCTCTGACCCCCTGAGTAGTTACAGCCTGAATGCAGTCTGTTTTATGACTGTTGACATTTGGCTTTGAGAGAAACATGACTTCAAGAGTTTTCTTACCTTTGACTTCTACTTGTGAGCAAACTGAGCTATCAAGAGGACATCCGGACCTAAACAACTCTGTTTGTGATAAAGAACTGGGTCAGGTGCTGATTAAGACCCGGATCAGATAGAGCAGGCTCAGCAGGTGGAAAGATGGAACACACTTTATTCTTCTTACCCAATGAGACAGAAGGTTTCTTTAGCAGTTTGCTGCATCTTTTTTTATATTGTTGAGTTCTAACATTAGCTTCAGACAAACCAAGAACTGTACGCTACCTAATACTTAGTGGTGCACTTTAAAATCGATGACGCTAATGAGTTGAATTCATTTCAACGTGAGGCGTTCAGGGCGCCTCTGCAAAAAACGCGAGGCGCATAGGAACGCAAAAGCCACGCTTCACTTTCCTTAAAAACAATTACAAAAAGCCGCTGTTGAACGTGTTGTTTTCTGAACCACAGTACGAGCACATGTTTGTACACAATTTACTCCAACTGCCTTCAGTTCTGGCACTTCAACTGACATCGTTCATTTGTTGCACTTGAACTCAAACAGTCAGTTCAATTCATCTCCTGCACTTCAACTGACACTTCAACTCCTTTTAGTGTAGAATCTTTGCTCCTTTCAGAACTTTCACTTCAACTTCCTTCAGCTGTTTACTTCCATTTTAACTGCCATTCACACCTTCCTACAGCTATTCCGTTACACTATGAATTCATATTGGAGCTCATCCTTTATTTAACCAGGTTTTTAAGTCTCATTGAGATTTAAATGTCAACTCTTTCACCAGTGACCCGGCCAAAGGGCAGCATCAACATTGTTCCAGCAATATAACACCAACGGACCAGTTCAATATGTTGCACTGAAATCTTTAGAGCGATCACATTGACTGAGAGTGCTATTATCTTGATCCTGTCGAATTGACTTAATTCCCTGTAGGTAATCACTTCTGACGATTTCAGGTCCTTGTTTACGTTACTCCACTTTAACTTCACTAAGCGATGATCTAACCTGAAACTCCTCCCTGCACTTCATCAACAACTCACCATGTAACTCCTCTCCTTTCTCCTTTCCGCTTTTAGTTTTCACTTTCTTTGTCTGAATCTTTAGTCCTTTGAGCACTTTCACTTCAACTTCACTCAGCGCTCACACTGGAATCAACATTTCATCGTCTTTTCACCTAAAATGAAACTCCTCTCAGCCACTTCAGCTTCTTTGACTAAATCAAACTGTTGGGAGAGAGTCCACGCAAGAGATTTGATTAAAGCAAACAGCTTTCAGCTCTACTTCATTCAAGACTTTCAGCACTTCAAACTTCAACTGAGTGTAAACTCATGCAGCTGTTACTCTTTAATCTAAAAGATCAACTTCATTCAGCGATTACACACAAACAGACTCTTCAACTTTGCTCATTACACTTAAAATGAAAATATTTTAGGAAGTCAACAACCACTGAACGTTCAGCAGTTCTATTTCTCCAGGTTTTTAAGCTCTTCAAGCACTTCAACGTTAGTAAAAAATAAAAGTTTCTGATATGTTCCTCTTCAGCAAACAAGATATTTTAAAATCATCTTGTATCTAAAGAAAATAATAGTTCCTGGTTAATTTCACCAAATAAATCAACTCAGACGTAAATGGAAGCAGACTTGGATTTCAACTTGAAATGTTTACCAGATGTGCAGGTGTTTCATCGATTTACCTGTTGTGATTATATGAAAGCCGTCACATTATTCATGTGTCTGCAGCAGACGGGACGCTTTGAGCTGCTGCAGCAGGTTGATAAAGAGCCCAAACAGCAGACGCAACAGTGCTCATTGAATAATGAATAAGAAGGCCTGAGGTGTTGTGTTCATTTCAAACAGTCTGTCTCTCGAGTGATTACAGAAAAAGAAAGTTTTATTTGGCTGCAGCCTTTCAGTAAAAACACTGAGATTTCCTGCAGAAGAAGAGGATTTTGTCTGCAGACTTCTCTGCACTCTGAAGCTAAGGCTGCTCGGTGTGACACCTCATCTCTGTTCGGGGGGACGGTGATGTAATCTTCATGCGAGCGTGTCTGAACATTCAGTCTGAATCTGCTGCATCAGCCATTTCTATGGGTAAAAATAACCCAAGGTAGAACTGAAACCTAGTTCTCATCAGATCAGGGTATCAGGAGGAACCTGGACACTGCAGTTACTCAGTTGTTCTTAAGACTGTGTGACAAAATAACCGAAAGTTCAATCTCAAATCCCCTTACTAGCTTTTTGGGGCTTTCAACGCACACCTGCTTCCTCTCCCCCTTTTTTTTATCAGGGAATGTAACTGGCTCAGGGGTCTCATGAGACCAAAGTATGCGACTGCAGTCACACGTTAACAGGATATGGATTGGCCATTGTTAAAAGAAGGTGTGTGGGGTCAGATCTTGCTTTCCTTCATCTTTAATGAGGGTCATTTGTGTTCGTTCAGCAGGTTGCTCAATGCAAAGTAAGTTGTAGAGATGGCACTATAGCATACAAAGCCTTTGTGTCCCTGCAATGATTCACAATGCAATCAGTACAGTATTGTGAATCATCACAGTTAAAGCCTGTGAAGTGATAATAGTGTAAATTAATTGTGAAACATTACAGTTCAATCTCGTGAAAGTCCGGAAATAATGTACCGTGTATAAAGGAGAAGTCACGGGATCACCACAGTGAGAACAAGTCTTCCTCTGAGCTCCACAAACGTCTTTCAATTTCATGGCAATCTATTGAATAAGTGTTGAAATATTTCAGTCTGGAACAAAAGGTGGACCGCCCAACCGACTGACCTACAGGCGGCCTCTGGCTTCTACATTTCAACAGTTAGTTGTTAATTTGTCACTTTGACAGGATTTTGAAGGGATGACTTTGGTAACTTTGGGTAGACTTTTGAAGACCCTTCCAGAACACTTCAGTTGAGCTTCAAAGTGCCATGTTGCTTTCACTGATTGGAAATCAGATGTGATTAGGGTCGCTTGTGTCTACAACAACAAATCATTGGTAACTGAACTGTAGCAGCGAGAAAAAAGACTGATAAACTCGGTTTAGAGGAAATGACAGTGAATCGCTCCACCTGTCCTCCTGATCTCCCCACAGACACGATAATGAGCAAAATCCTCCATCTGGCATCTCGCTTACAGCAAACTCAACCCAAAAAAACAGTCATCTGAATGTGCTAAATTTAATTTTGCTCTAATTAGTTTTGTGTGCTGAGGCTGCAGAGCAGACTGGACTGGGCCTGTGGTGATCAGAAACTAATCAACGATCAATCAGTCAGTCAGAACGGAGCATTAACTGGTTTGTGAAGGCTGGTAACAGATAAACCTTTTTATTTAACATGTGCAGAGAGAGAGTTTATGATTAGCAGATAATATTTCGCCGCTTTGCTCGCTCCCGTCTTTTTAAGTGCTGCAGGGATAAAGTCATTTTGGTAGGCCAACCCAAAAGTTAGCGTCGCACTGGTTCCCTCGACAAAAAGCAAGTTGGAATTTTCCATTGGATTTATACACGAGGCTGGAAGAGCGGGCTAGTCCGCGTGATTAGTAAGCTCATTTAGCCACTTCTTAGCAACCGCCTAAAAGCTAAAAAATTGGTAGTATAAAATATTTATTGACGTTAGTTACCACATTTGGAATGCGGAGGAGTGACGTAGTGACGCCGGATACGCTTCTGGCAGCGGCAGCGACCTGTCAATCACAAGGTAGCTCCGCCCTAAAGCGTACTATTTGAAATGGGCACTGAGGTCAAGTACATAGACTGTATATAAGAAGTCACTGTGACGTCACCCATTGGTTTGTGGACTACCTTTTCAAAGCCTCGAGTTTAGCATTTTGGCCATCGCCATCTTGGTTTACGGCAGTCGCCATCTCGTTTGCAACTAAAAATGTGACCATTAACTTTCAGGAACTGAAAACACTTTAAAAGGGTTTAAATTCTAAGATGTAAACACTGACAACTCCCAGAACGGACAACACCGTGGTAGAGACCTGTCAATCACAGTAAGCCCCGCCCTAAAGCATCCCCTGCTTTATGATCTATTTGACTCTAAATGGACCATAATTTAGGTTAAAATATGCATTACATTTGTCTGGAAAACTATTAACTAGCTCTACCCTGCAATACAAGACCAATCTTCATTTCTTTCTTGTGTCTTCTACAAAGATCATGGTGCTTACTTTTTAAGACCTTAATACCTTAGCTTCCAGTCTGTTACCGTGATATAGTAGCCATCAAGTGCATGTTTAAGATATTTTTAAAGTGTTCTAGTCTTAAAATGAGTCAGCTAAAGTTTAGGACCAACTCATGAAACTAATGTTAATGTTCTCGCTAGCTAGAGCTGAATAACTCTGCCAGAAACACTTCAAAATCAACGGTCCCCAGGAGACAAAAAGAAGCTGCTTTTGTCTTTTTCTATCTGGAATAAGAAGGTTTTCCCTGCTCAAAAAATCTCACAAAAAAGAGTTTGAAGCCTTTCGCCCAATTAGTAAATGTAATGCCCCAGCGTTTTCTGTTATTTCTGCATATCAGGAGTAATCGCTCGTTGTGTAATATTTGAAGAACACTTTGGGATTTGGGAATTGAAGTTTTCACAAAAATTCCCCGAAAAAATAAAAAGTACAAACTACAAGATATCAATATGCTGTCACCTGTGTCAGACAGAAAACATACCGTATGTGAGTGAGGACATGTTGATGCTGGAGGGCTGAACATTACATAAAACATGTACATCATTTATCAGCGAGGCACACTCACCCGCTCCGCCGACTGCGCCGTACCGAAGAAGATGGGGATGAAGGCGAGCCAGATGATGCAGGTCGTGTACATAGTAAATCCAATGGGTTTGGCCTCGTTGAAGGTCTCTGGCACGCCACGTGTCTTGATGGCATAAACAGTGCATGTGACCATCAAGAGGATGCTGTATCCCAGCGAGCAGATGAGCGACAGGTCGGAGATGTCACACTTGAGGACGCCGCGAGCGTTCCCGGGATCCTGCGTGCGCTGCTCGCCGTAGTCCACAAAGGTGTGGGGCGGGTCGGCGGCGAACCACATGAGGACACCCAGCAGCTGGACCGAGATGAGCGAGAAGGTGATGACCAGCTGGGAGGCTGGTGAGATGAAGCGCGGTGCCGTCACCGCCGTCTTTCCCTGCTCGAAGATACGGTGGATGCGGTTGGTCTTGGTGAGCAGTGCGGCGTAGCTGAAGCACATGCCGAGGCCCAGGAATATTCGGCGGAAGGAGCAGACGACCACGTCGGGTGCTGCGATCATGGGGAAGGTGATGACGTAACACAGGAAGATGCCCGTCAGCAGCACGTAGCTCATTTCCCGCCCTGAGGCACGAACGATGGGGGTGTCGTTGTAGCGCATGAAGGTGACAATGACAAAGGTGGTGGCGATGATTCCCAGGACGGAGATAAAGACGGGCAACAGCGCCCACGGCGAGTGCCACTCCAGCTTGATGATGGGGATGGCCTGGCAGCTGGTGTGGTTCTGGTCGGGTCTCTTCTCGTAGGGGCAGAGCTCGCAGGTGAACTCGCTGGCCTGGATGTGGTATCCCTCGCAGCGCTCGCAGTGCCAGCAGCACGGGACGCCCTTCACCACCTTCTTCCTCTCGCCGATCCGGCAGGGCAGGCTGCACACCGAGGCCGGCAGTGAGGAGACGCCGGTGGTCCACTGCAGGGTCTCCATCTGAAGGAGGAGGGAGGAGGAACCAGGCTGGTCAACATTTCTCATCCAACAGATAAGCTGACCAAACAGCTCAGCAACATCAGAATTATCATTTAATCACATCGAAGCCACTTCGTAGCTTGTTATCAAGCTTGAGTTCAGATTGTTTTTGTCGAACTGCTGTTTCCAACATCCAGAGAAAACGTATCATGTTTTGTAACAAGCATCTTTAGGTTATCTAACTAAGGATAAGTTAACAAAGTTGGAAGAGTTGGAAACATTACTTCCGTCTGTAAAGAGGAATAAAGATTTCATCAGATAGTCACATCAATGAGAACATAAGTCAGGTCCGTTTGTTTTATAAACACTTTAATTGGCGGTTCAATCCCCGGATCCTTCAGTCCCTGTCGATGTGTCCTTGTGCACGACACTAAACCCCAAATTGCTCCCGAAGGCAGTACCTACGGTGTGAATGGTTAGTTATTACTGATGGTCAAGCTGGCACCTTGCATGGTAGCCCCTGCTGTCCGTGCATGAATGGATGTGAATGGGTGAATGACATGTAGTGTTGAAGCGCTTTGAGTGGTCGGTAGACTAGAAAGGCGCTTTATAAGTAATCCATTTACTATTTACCATTTTCATCTGGCATAGAATTGGCATTATGACCATCTACATTATTGGGCTGTTGAAATCAAACCTTATGTGCCAGATGGTTTGTTACACAGAACCATCTGAGAAGCCGTCATTGGAAAGTGTTTTGGAAAAAGGGCAGGCTCTTTCAATTAATACTTTGCAGGTGATTGGATGAACCATCGGTCAATCAAATTCTTAACAAAGTCAGTCAGCAGAAGATCAAAAACACCTTTTCCATCAAGAAAAGCCTTTAATACTCCCCGGTTCTGATATATCTGATGCTATAGCAGGATCTATGCCAGCGTCGTTGATTGGCCCACTGCGGTTGGGACAGAGTGGTTTGGCCGCATTCCTTAACAAGATGGATTTCACGAGAATCCAGCTGCCGTGCACGGTTAGTTAAAATGATCACCATCATCACTTTAATGATGACAGATTGAGCTCATTGGTCCTTACATCTAGATGCAGCTGATTGGTCCAGTGTCCGATGACCTTGTACTCTGCCGTCGACCTGTTGTTGATCTGATACTGGAAGATGTCGTAGCGTCCGGGAGCGTCGCCATTCTCGTTGAAGGTGACGGGAGTCCCTGCACTTCCTGCCAAAAACACAAAGACAAGAACAGATTCCTGGCTCAGACGTAGTTGACAAACATTTATTTAGGTGTCTCTGCTCGCTGGGACAGTGATTTTAAACAATTGTGTTCTAATCATGTGATCAAGCTTGTGAGCATTTGTTTCTTGATGCTAGACTGCTCGTCTGCTGCTCTTACATTAATCTTAGATCACTCGTTGAGAAATGTAACTTTGGGTCATTTGTCTGAATCTCAGCTTACTGATTGGCTCCTGGTCATGTCACTCAAAGTGCTCCTTCTAAAGTTCCAAGAAAATGAGATGCAAGACAAACAGTTATCCTCACCAATGGAGGTTGGGGATGAAATGTGCCAATGTGCGGTGATTGTTTGGACATTCTGAAGTAGATTATTAAGCAGGAAGTTTTTGAACCATTTTCCATTCATTACAGACATTTGGTGTCTTCAATCTTTTTTCTACCATATCATTCATCTGGATAAATTTGGGGTTTTGTATCTTGCTCCAGGAAAATTAAACATGAGGACAGGTGGAGAATGGAACTACCAACCAACCTGCTTTGCCATGTAAGATAAATCCACTCGGCAAAGTACATCCAAGAAGCATTCAAGACGGATTGAAATCTGATTGGTTACCCTTAAAGGTCCGCATGGATGCGTTTTTATCTGTTTCAGAAGGGGACAGGGGTCCTTTAGGGGAGACAGCAGGTCAACAGTAGATGCACATAGAAGTGAAAATGGGGAACCTGAAGATTAATTTGAGATGCAGCATTGTGCGTCAAGTTCTGAAGTAAAGAAATGGAAAAAATGAATGAATGAATTAGGGTTAAGAACATTATGATGGAAGTATATGATGCCCATTCTCATGCATTATGTCTCAAAGGTTGATGCAGCAATTTTTGAATTGATACAGATATGGTGCAAACTATTTTTGATCACTCGTGAATTGTTAAAAATGATCAAAGATCCCAAATAGGAGAAGGCCATAGAAAAAGCCAGCTGTTATTTGGTTTTTAAAACTTTCGACATTTGGAGATTTATGAGAGAGATGCATTTTTTGGCAATTGGATGGCGAGCACTTCTGTTCTGGAAACTGCTCTGAAACCCTTCTATTGTCAACAAACCTAAGAAAGCCGTACATCCTTTGAATGCCCTCAACATGAGGACAGGTGGAGAATCAAACCTCCAACTCTGAGATTAACAGCTGACCTGCTTTGCCATGTAAGATAAATTCACCCTTGCTTGACTTTTCTCATCATGATTGAATCTGTTCTTATAACATGAAACCAAACTGACCACAGTCACTGCTTTCAGTTCAGGACTCTAATGGATGAGGCCGGTGTGTTTTTGAACAACTATTATTGGTTTTGTTGCCGTCTGTTTTGTCTCTTAAAGCAGTCAGCTGTTATTTTCTCTCAGGTTTTCTCTGCAGGTTTGAGTCATCTTATCACAATTTCCTCGCCAGCTTGTCACCAGAGCAACCACACAAACGTCTTGTTGCAATATTGTCTAAATCCTTCCTGCCAAGTTAAAATGTCATGTTGTCTAACGCTGTTCACACTACGCCTGCAGATTATTTTTATTTTAATCATCTGAGACTTCAGACCGACTCAAATGTTCTGCTTTCCATTGTAATTTCTCCTGAGCAGTGATGTAAAAACTGCCACATACTGTGTAAAATAATAATATTCTGAGCTTTTATACAATTATATTATCCTGTAAAGTGATTGGTCAAGTCTTCATTGCCTTTAATGATGCATTACGCTTTTATTTTGTTTAATTCATGAGTCTACAAGTGATAACAAACAGATTTTGATTGATACATGCATGGGTTTTTAAGATTGTTGACATGAATTCACATGAATTTTGTGTGATCATTTTAGTTTAATGTATAAATTGACGAGCTCAGCTCAGATATGAGAGAAAAATGAACTTCCCTCATAGTATTTAATAAAATTATCTGGAATGGTTAAACTACTTTGGGGCAAATTCACGAAGAAATGATGGCACCATGAATTGCGGATCATTGAAAAACTTCTATCTACCGCGTCTCAAGGTCCGATTTACAAAATAAAATCATGCACATGTAATTGTAGTCCAAAAACAGCCACACAGGTTTGCAGCTGAATGGAATCCACACTTTTGTTGCTTCTAATTGCTATTATCCATGTGACAAAGTATAAATGTGCTCGAGGCCATACACTCCTCTGTTGGGGGAAAGAAATACATTAATGCGGACAATATCAATTACAATTATTTACGATAAGTGTTTCTTCCCTTAAGGCACATGTGTCAAACTCAAGGCCCGTCATTTTATGTGGCCCGCGAATCCGCCAGCAAAAAAAAAAAAGTTACAAAAAAAAAAGTTATTTATTTATTTATTTTTTTAATTTTGGAAAAACAATTTAAAGTTAAATAAAAGTATCCCCATGGTCGAAATTATGAGATAGAAAGTTGAAATTATGAGATATGTCTGTGACATTACAACAGGTGGACTGGAGAGGCAACAGCCCGTAAAGAGGTTTTCCAACAATTGAGTTGAAAAAGATCAACAAATAATCCCAAAATGTCCACGAAGAGAAAAATTGATGCAGAGGGAAGAAGATGGAAAGCGAATACATGTCTGTGCTTCAAGGAGAAAAACGGGTCTGTCCTCTGTGTTATGATGCGTGTCGGTGATGAAGGATATAATTCACGTCGGTATTTTGACACCAAACACGGAGCAAAATTTAGCCTCCAAGAAAAACATCAAATTGTCCAAGAATTAAAAGGCAGAGTGCAATCACAGCAGAATATATTTACAGAAGCTACAGCCCAGTGCACGCTAAAGGTCTGTGAGCAGGTGAGCTCCGACCAGATACAGACTTTTACAAATGTCAGTTTGTGAAGAAACACCATCGCAGACCGAGTTCAGGAACTAGCAGCAATCTAACAACACAGCTAGCTCAGAGACGAGCAGGCACTCGTCTTCTTCATTATCTGTTGATGAAAGCACAGACAACACGGACACAGAGCATCCATCCGTGTTTATAAGACCTGATCTCTGTGAGGAGCTCTTGGATGTAGCTGCCATGCACGGGACGACGGCATTAGTGATGCAGAGAGGTGACAACAATAGCTTTGAACAAAGTTAATGTCATAACTTGTGTTTGATGATATTTGTCTTTGTTATTTTCTTTAACAGTTTGATCTTTGATAGAGTAATGTGGGTTTCTTAACCCTAAATTAAAATGATTTATGTTATAATAACAGAAATGTGCTTAAATATCATTTTACATTTATATAACTGCATGTATAATATTTTAACACGAATAAACAATAATCAAAAGCAGAGAGAGTTATTTAACAATATGTTAGGAGTAGTTACAGTTATACAGTCTTACAGTTACAACCGGCCCTTTGAGGGAAACATGATGCTGATGTGGCCCGGAGTGAAGATGAGTTTGACACCCCTGCCTTAAGGAGAAGCACAGCAGCATAAATTCATTGATTCGATCAATCTTGTTTATTTTCTCATGTATTTTCAAAAATGATGTGGAGAGGAGCCAAATTCATTTATTTTTCATGGCCCAGCTGTCATCGCGTCCTGACGCTGCGTCCCAAAATAAACGACAGCCTTTGCAAATGTGCTACAGTTACCACCAACTCTCGGAATACGCTTATAGTTTCACTGTAACTGCATCCGGCAATTAGCGCTGATCTTTGTGAAGTGGACTGTTTTTGCCATTTGCACAGAAAGGGTCCAATTTTGCTTAAAATGTCTGCATATTATTTTATTTATACATACAAATAGCACAGGAGCATCAACATCTCATCTATTTTGTATTATTCATAATAGAAATAAACTAATTCAGATTTTGTTTTTTTTAAAGATGAAAATAATGAGCCTCAGTGAGACTGACAGTTTAAAATTTACATTTCATGCAAATCTAGATGAGAATCTGATTTTTTTTTTTCAGACAAGTTTTAGAAAACACAAAGACATACAAAAGCTGATTTTTGCAAAAACCTGTTTCCGTGTTAAATCAGATTCAAATTGAAGCTGCAGAGACGTGCAGAAACCTGTAACTAACCTGCACCAAACTGTTTAAATAACTTTTGAAGACACATATAAGTGCCCAGAACATTTCACATATACTTCAAAAACCTTAAAAGAGACCTAAGACAAAGCATTTATTGCTATAATAATTAAGTCTTTATCCAAAATGTATACCCTGCTAATTGTATTTGAGGGATAAGGGATTCATTTCTATGGACATGATGACAAAACTAATTGTCACAGTGTTGATACTGAATGTATCTGCTACATTTTTCTTGAATACATTTGTCCGTCTTCGCATGAGCTCAAAAAAGCGAAATAACAAAAGTGTAATACAGTACATCCCAGAAGCACTTGAGATGATTGTTAAGCCCTTATTCATTTTTAGAGGGGGACAGGGAACCTGCAGATTAGAGATTGTTATTGATAGAGGAGATTGAGAAGCAGCTCAGCAACGTGTGTCAAGTTGTTCAAGTCATGAATCAGAAATAATGATGAATTAATTAGGGCTTAGAACATCGTGATGCATGTATACGATGGTCTTTCCCATGCTCTGCTACGTCTCATAAGCTGTTGCAGCAATTTTTGGGTCGATGTCATTTGTATCACAGATATGGTGCTAAATTTAACCGTTTTTGACCACGAGAGAATTGACGAAAATTAATAAAAAATCCCTAGAAATGACCACAAAAAGACACAAGGACCTTGGGGAAGACTATAGAAAAACCCATGCTCTAAAAACTTTTGACATTTTGAGATTTCTGCAAGAATTGCATTTTTCGCCAAATGGATGGCGAGCACTTCTGTTCCGGAAACTGTTCAGAAACCTCTTTTATTTTCAATATTCTCAGAGAAGCCACACAAAGTTTCATGAGGCTGTGATTATCCTAGAGGTCACAACAGGTCATTTTACACACATGAATACAAATGGACTCATTGGATCCACGAGAGTCTCAGCTTTCCATTCATACCCAAGTTATGCAACTCCAAGACTGTTTAGGGATCCTAGTATGCAGAAATATTTAAATATACCATTTTAAGAAGAGGCAAAAATAACAGCATGCAAAACAAACTGCATGGGATTAGCATAAAGTGGGCATGTGTGTAACAAGGACTCATGGGAACTTTCACTTTAGCTTGAAGACCGAGTCTGCTGCAACATTTTAAAGACGGATCCTGCAGGTCTCATGGTTAAGGAGATGGTTTGAAACACAATATCTGATCTGTTTGTTGTCTGTTTCTTCATTCAGGAGTGTTTTCACTTGTTTCACATTGCAAAGAACACAGATGTTCACTTAATCCTCCTAAACTTGATGTTTTTTTTCAGATTCAGCCTCGTTTTTTTATTTTTCTTCCAGCTGCTGTTGTTTCACGGTATTGTGCTGCTCTCGTACAGTAGTGCTGCGCTCCTCCCTGCGGGGCAAATTCAACACCGGGGACGGCAGAGTCTCGAACTGGAAGCGGATTAGTTTTGGAGTTGTTGAAGCCGAGAGGAAGAGAAGCAGATTGAAGCTAAAGAGCCGAACAACAACAACTAAAAGGAAACAGATTTATAATGAAGTGAGTGGGCGCCAGTTTGATTCTTTCCTGCCCTGATTTAGTTCTTTAACACGAATGAAAGCATCACAAATCACGTAAGCGTGGCGATGAGTCACCAAAACTCGCCTCAGGATGGTGAAACCCCCCCCCCCCCCCATCCATCCTCAACACCACCTCCTCCTCTCTATTCCCCCCACTTCACTTCCCTTCATTTCACTCCAGAGAATCAAAATGCAAAATGAACGTCCTCGCTCGACATCATTTCCACACGGTAATCACAGTAACTCTGCGGTGACACATGGTTCAGCTTTGAGACACAAACAAATAGTCTTGTGTAGAATAAACTAGAATTAAAGCTGGTTGTCTACAGTTTATATTAATGTCTGTCCAAAATGTCATCACTTCATCATTTTATCTTATTAGTTATTTCTGTGAAATTGTTATATTTGGCTTATTAATTCTTGAGTGATGTTGAAAAACGTGTTTTGTGAGGTCAAAGGGACTTGGCTGAAAGGCCGGTGTTTTTAGACCCACCGGTTGTTGAAGAAAATCATCATATAACTTAGGATTGAACTGAACACATTTGGATTCACAAGTAAACCGTTTATATAACTTGTTATGTGGAACACATCCTGGTTCATAACAACATTCTTAGGAGGTGATTAGGGCGCGCCAGGCAAATTGTTATAAATCTCTCCAATTCGTACCAAAACATTTCCCGTACATGAATCGTGTATTCTGCCAAAAGGTTATCTTGACCTAAACGAGGACATGAGAGCATGACATAATGAAGAGACCAGATGTGCTTTGTTTTTGGTTCAACGGACTGGTTTGATTGGTGGAAAGTGACTTAAGGGGGGTGAATCTTGACTATAAAAGTGATCTGTGAAAAGTAATACTTCGGATTTGTTTCCATTTGCTGAACTTGTTGAATGTTGGCTTGATCTTATTAAAACACATCCCGCTGGGTTGCAAATCCAGTTCGCCGTCTCTTCTCGTCATTTTACCACAACACGGTTCACCTCGACCTCCTTCTTAAGCAGAGTTTGCCGCTCTGTATACTTCCTGGTTTACATTACGTAGATTTCATACGAATTGATTTTGTTGGATATACATAACGTTTTTGTAGATATAGCTACTAACCAGGCGGCAATCTACTGTTCTGTAAAGTGAAGCCAATGCTGAAGTGTCTTAAAGCTGCATTCTCTCTAGTGTCCATCAGGGGGCGACTCCTCTGGTTGTATGGAAGTCTATGAGAAAATGACTCTACTTCTCTCTTGATTTATTACCTCAGTAAACATTGTAAACATGAGTTTATGGTCTCAATCTCTAGTTTCAAGTCTTCTTCAATACAGCATGATGTTCATTTAGTACATTATGGTCCACTTAGAGTCACACAGACCATAAAGCAGGGGATGATTTAGGGCGGGGCTACACAGTGATTGACAGGTCACTACCAGAGACGTCCCTCCTCCTCAGTCCAAATATGGTCACTTCTGTTCACTGGTTGCAAAAAGCCAAGATGGTGCCCGTAATCCAAGATGACAACAGCCAAAACACCGAATTTGAGGCTTCAAAACTTCAGTCCGCAAACCATGGATAATGTCACGATGACTACGTCCACTTGTTATATACGGTTTATGGTAAAACACTGTATGAGATCAGCCTGGATAGAGACAGCCGATAGGTATGTTCGAAGATCACCAAGAACTTAAAAAAAATGTCATCCTCTGTTACAGACAAATACTTTTTTTTCGACCATCCCTTGAGATCTAAACCACAAATACTCCTTCAAGGTATTGGGGGAAGTTCTGACTGGCTGTGAACTTTGTTTTCCAGACTGTCGATACATGCTTTGTCACAGCTGCAGTCTGTCATCAAGTCAGTGCAGAAAGAGACGTGACGCTCCATTAATCCACCTATTTCGACCCGAATGGATCCGACAGCAGCAGCAGCAGCAGCTCTTCCTCACCGCGCTGACAGGAAGTGTGTGTCGCCCAGAAACACAGTGAAGCGAGAGCCTCAGAGCTTTATTGAACCGGTCCTTTCTGTATCGATTGTTTCCGGGAGACCTTGGTGGGCGGCGTGGGCGGTCAGAGCTGCAGCTCGTCCATTCATACGTGTGATAATACGCTCTTGCTCTGCATCCTCAGCTTATTCAGGTTCCTTCACTCCTCATTCAGCTGTTCTGTTTGATTTCAGCCCCACTAAAGTTTTGATCATTTTTGATTCAACACCTTGATGTTATTGTGCACCATATTCCCTTCAGATGTCTCAATCTCTCACATGAATAAAAGAAAGATTTTTATTCATTCGAGCTCAGAAATCTGAATAAATATCTGCTCTTTACCAAGTTGTTGCCATGGCAGAATTCTAATCATGTCACAACACAGTAGGTGGCTGCTGATTGTGATATCTAATACCCTGAAATCATGTTTCAGCTTTTCAGAAAGAGCGATGAAATGAACCCTCCTAGAGAAAACACAAACAGACGGTAACCTGGAGGAGGTTTTGTGGGGGTTTTTGGTCAAAAAATCCCACAGAAGTCGTTAGACGTCAATAAAAAGTCATGAAATATGAACGACTTCATGTAATGATTTGCATATATGTATATATATATACTGTATATATATATTTATTGATAAAACAAAATGAAGCTAAGCTTAAAGAACTTTTTTTGTACGATTAATTTGCACGTTTGATGAGTAACATTTTACGCAGTGAAACAGCAAAGTCGTTTCTTTTTGGAACGAGGTCGATCTTCCTGAGGTTTGATATCAACCAATCACGTTTTGTTGAACGGACATATTCGAAACTATAGATGTACAGCAACACTGAGTTGCAGACACGTAGTCTGAACCGGACGGCATCGCATCGACTCCTTGCATTCTCACCTTTCACGATAACAGCCCTGGACATGATAGCTTAGGCTGTACAACAGTTGACCTCATAATGTTTTAATGGAGGCTGAGAAACCGAACCCCACTGAATATAGAGAACACTTAAATAAACCTGTAAACTCCGAGCAACAGTCTTTAGAAAGCAAGATATTTCATTTAGAACAGAAAGGAAAGGAGAGGGAGAACCGCTCCTTTAATCTCCAGGTGCAGAAACAAAGCCGCTGAGCTCTTTCTGGTTGTTTCCTCTTCCTGCTTTGTTCAGCAGTTTGTGAAAAAGCTGCATATTTGAAGTGAAGTCCTAGCGGGAGATGAGCTCTTCACACATTCATCACTTCACTCACCTACAGTATCTGCTCCCCCCCCCCTCCCCTCCTCCCCCCACCACTGATCCGACTGTAAAGGGTTTCTCCTCCTGCAGCTCCACAGGGTCAGTCATGCTGCATCCCTGTTAGAAACGGCAACAACAAGCTTTTATCGCCTCTTAGTAAGCATCTGCTGTCCAAATGAATCAGGGGGGAATCTCTCCGACGTCCCCCCCATGCCTCACTCTGCCGATCGTGTTCAACCAGGACATTACAATGGGGGCCGGCTTTAGCGCAGCCAGCGCTAACATTAGCACAAGCATCTCGATTGGCCTCCCGACGCTCCTCTAAAAATAAGCACACGGGCGAGGAGAGCATGGGTGAGTTGGCGATCAGCCCCCGGGCCCGCCGTCACTTCGTCCTGGATTTCGCTGCATTTCATACATGGAATTATGGGAATTATGGGTAACCCCGCTGCCCCCGCGTTCAGAGAAGTGAAGCATAAGAAAGACAGAGATGCAGCTCGAGTTTGATTTATGTCAACGGTTGATGTATGTGAAGGTTTAACCGAGCATGCTGTTCACAGATTCATGCCGGAGAAAGCCCCAAAAGCAGCGTGACGCATGTGTGTGTGTGTGTGAGGGGGGGGGGGGGCCTTAATAGGCTCAATCAGGCACAAACCACATGCTGCTGAGCCAGGATTTGGTCGTGATGCAGGTGTGCTGCTGCAGAAGCTGCGACCTGGAGCTTCACAGAGGAGATGTTCTCCGAGGCTGCAGTTCAACTCGCTAACACTGTCTTCAGTTCAGAGTCGAGTCCTTTGAATTAGAAAATGAAGCCGATCTTTGGTACCCAGAGTGAAGATGAGAACTCTTGGCACCTTATGGAGTAGTAATTCCTCAAAGAAACCGATCTATAGGAAGGTTTATGTACCTAATAAATTGATGTTTCAGCAATAAGCTCTTGCTCCTCCCTCATTACCACCACAGAGGTGCCCTTGAGCAAGGCACTTAACCCCGATATGCTCCAGTGGAGGTAAGATTTGCCGTTGTTATTTCTACATCAGCAAATGTGTAATTTTAAGATAAGATAATCTTTTATGGTCCTACAGCGGGGAAATTTGCAGGATTACAGCAGCAAAGTGGAAAACATTGGGATATTAAATATAGGTTTATAATTATGTAGGCTATAATAAAGAGTGATATTGCTTAACTGTCAGTTACTTATGTCAATTTTGAAAATAGGTTGGAGGCATGGATGGATTAGTGAACGGGCCTAGGGGGCACAGACCCAAGGGCCAACAGTGTCAGGGGCCTTCACCTCCAAAATGTAATTTAAAGAGAAACATGACTCAATAAGAAACTACAGCAATACAACACTCCATAAGAACTACAGAGATCACAAAGAGACTTGCAAAGACTATGAAAAGGTCCCAAACAATCACAAAGAGACACGAGGGAGAGATGCAACCAACTAAAAAGAGAAACAAAACAACGAACGAAAGACGCAAAACGACTTCAAAGAGAAAGAGGCCTTCCAGTTAAGAGGTGTACCTCCTCCTTACCAGAAGAATTAAAGTTACTATATTTGCATCACATACTTGTTTGCAGTTTCATTTTTGTTTCCATTTCACCTAGTTTCTTGGAAGCCATTGATTTCCATTAACTTCTGTAAGTGTTACCAAGCAACAGTGATGCAACTTTGAACATAGAGGCCGCATTAGTTCTGTCAAAGTGATATATTACACAACTAAAGCAAGTTCTGTGTCTAAAACCGGCAGAAGGCAACTGGGAGACAAGAGACCCGGAAGTTCCCACTGGTCCTCACAAAGAACAGCAACACACACACGCACACACACGCACACGCACACACACACACACACACACACACACACACACACACATCATTTCCTGAATGTGCTTTATTGTCCTGAATTCCTTCTTAATAAGATTCCTCCTCCGGGCTTTAATCTGAAAGATGACTGACTAATCTTCGCCTCTGTGACAGGTTTCCTGTCTCTGCCCCCGTTTGCTTCTAATTCACCGAACGAGGCGACTAACTGTTTAATGTTTAAAAAACCACGGCGTGCGGCGCCTCAACGCTGACTTTAACTGTGCACAGATTTACAGTTTCAGGCCGGTGGGTGAAACCCACCACGGATTCAATGTTTTCAATGTTTAATGTGCCTCTTCCTCCTCCTGCAGAAATAACATCCAGCAGCTCCTCACATCCATCAGAGAGACGAATCCCTGAGAGCTCAGCACAGCCACAGAATCGGCTCAATCTCCTCCTCTTCCTTCGTTTAGTCGGCGTCCTGTATCTCTCTGTGCTGAGCAGGTGGAAAGAAAAATTATTCAAATTTTTCAATTTATCCCCTGTGTGCAGGTAGGAGGCTGGGAGGAGGAAGAGGAGGAGGAGACATACGGGGCTATAAGGAGGAGAAGATCTCCAATCTCAAGTATTATAATTTACGGGAATTCACGGTGGAGTGGAAGCTACCGGAAAAGATTTCACCAGAAGTGATGTGTGCAGACACGCAGTGACGTCTTCAAATGCCGCGTTTTGTTCGACCATCAGTCCACAACCTCAAAATATTCAGTTTGAAAATGATTTTAAAGACGGATAAAAAGCGGGGAAAAAAATCACAGTTAAGAAGCTGCAAATGTTTCCTTTGATTGGGGGTTATTTGCCTTTTACTTTTTGATATTTCTCTTCATGTCTCTTGTTGTCATTTGTTGTGAATTATTCACTGACTTTATGTTCTTTTGTGAGGGAGTCGAGGGTTATATTATGTGATCGTGTTGATATATTAAATGGTATTAACGAACACACTCACCTTGAAAAAGAAATGAAAAAGTCACATTTCATCTTCGTCTTTGTCTGAAACGTGTTTTTTTGTTTTCTTTATCACTTTAAATGAGAGAAATTCTCCAACCAACGTCGTGAAAAGAATGACGTCCTTGGCGATGAATGCAACCGTTCAGAAGCCAGAGTGGGAAAATGAGCTCCATCAAAGCTTTTGTGAAACCCACGGACGGCGTTGATTCAACCAGAGAGCGAAGGTTCACCTCACATGTCCGAACATAGTCAAACCTAATAAATCATGAATTATCCTTTTTATTCTATATTCCAATGAATCCAACATGTCCTCGTACAACGGTTCGTATGATATGTTGTGAAAAGTTTGTTAACTCTGTTAGGTTTAGGCAAAAAAACAACTTTTATACCACCTTGTCATTTGCAAGTGTCTTCATCATTTCAAGTCTTGTTTGTAAAAATAAATGTTATTTCTGTTTTGTAAATGTAAATACTTTGCTGTGTTTTGGAAAATATTGTAAAATACTTAGTTAGGTTTAGAAAAAGATCACAAAAAACAATCTAGGGGGAAAGAAATATGGTCTTTCTTTCTCTCGTGCTACCGTGTCACAATGTTCCATCAGAGAAACCTCATGACCGAAGTCAACCGCTTCCTCGTTCCCGGTTCATTAAAACGTCGTCAATCTTGGAATTTCGAGTCTCGGCTCACGAAAACGCAGAAGAAATTCAAGAAGAAATATTTGTCAGAAAAGTGCTAAGACGCAGAGAACTTGTTTGAGGTGTCGACTGTGGAGGCGGTGATGATTCAAACTCACAGCAAACCAAATGGCTCCATCACCAGTTACACAGACTTGCTTTAAGAAATGTACCAACATCTTAATTCAACTCAGATTTTTCAATTTAGGTGATGCATCACATATTTGTGTGGTTGGGTGGATTGAAACAGCTTCTCTATATAGAATGTATAAGTTTTGTTCATTTAGGGAGACTTCACTGAGAGCACTGTTGGTGTTGATCACACTTGAAGCTGTCTGGTACAAACAGCCACTGAGCTTCTGCACATGTAGTTTGGTGGTTATCTCTAAAGATGGTGTTTGTTTGTGAACATAGCCAACGTTCCTGATGCATTTTACACCTGACCTATGAGTGGGGACGTTTTCAGAATGCTTACTTAAAGTTACTGTGAGGAACTTTTAACTGGTTATGAAACAATTTAATGCTGATGCCTCTATATGACTTTCAGTAAATAAGACCATCAGAGAGAAGATTGTCTGTTTCTATAGTTATTCAGAAAGCTTGAGAAAAATAAACTATTTTCTTAACATTGAAGCATTAAATATAATCTGGTAGAAACCTGAAGTATGAACCTGAAATTGTCTCCTTTAAGGAAGTTTAAGTTCAAAGTTCATTTTCAATGTTGGAGAAGCGCTCTGGCCCAATGGTCACATTAAAAGAAATGTCAATGAGTTGAGAAACACGACACATGGTGATTGAATAATGATACAGGTCCTACCGTTGAAGCCGACGGCGCGGATGTGGGCCAGCAGCTCCTTGCCATCGATGTTGGCCATGCGGGGGCAGAGGCCCGGGTATCCGGCGCAGAGCTCGCGGTGCATGTGGTGCAGAGCGTGGGCCATGGCGTACACGGCGTCCATCACAAACTGAACCTTCCCTTCCTGCTCGTAGGTGGAGTCACGGCCGACTTTCTCCAACCCTGGAACAGAGACAGAGAGGCGTCACTGAAGCGATCAACGTTAAAAACACACGATGGGTCGTCGAGCGATACGATGGCAAACTCCAGAACATGTATTTTGTACTGTTTCAAATGTCAAGAATGCAGATGATGAAGATCATGTGATATGATAGAAAGGCTCCTGTAAGGTCTTTATAAAAAAAAGAAAAAATGTTCAGTTTTTATATTAATGCATTTTTTAGAGAGTTATGAACAATTTAGGTCCAACACAAAAATCGATACTCATCTAATTTCCTTGTAGGTACTTTTAGCCCCGTCCCATTGCTGTTTGTTTCATTTCATCCAACCCAAACCTCTTCTTCATCATCATCATCATCATGTGTTACCCTCCGCTCTAGGTTCCTCAGCACCTCCATCCATTAGCAATCCCCATTGGACCTTCCATTCCTAGAAACTCATTTGCAGTCTAAAAATAAGTGGCGTCGTTAGCGATGTGCTGAAGAACACTGATGTTATTTTGGGGGATACATGAGGCTTCCAGCTGCTCAATAACACATCAAACACTTTGCTACGGATCCGTACAGATCTTGTAATTAAAAGAATATTTTTTTTATGTTGAAATTATATATATTTTTTAATTACTGTTTTTTTTCCACATTGGTGAATTCAAAGAGCTTCCATATGATATGCTTCAGTAAGTTTCCTCCTCTGGGGACCAAAGACATCACCGTGGATTTCATGACAATATTTGTTGAGAAAGTGATCGACGGACTCATTAATCATCATCGTTAGGCTCTGCTTCTAATGAGGCACAAATATGACAGAAAACATCAAACACTGAGAAGGTACAGCAGAAAGAAACAGCGAGGCAAGTTAACAAACTTAACTACATTCTGTAAGCTCTTTACTCTTTTTAATCAAAGGTTCCCGAGTTCGTCCTTGCCGCCAGGCAGAAAGAAACTCACAAAGGATTATGGGAAGGTGAAATCAGACACGTTAACTAACCCATTCACATAAAGAAATACATTTGGCTCCATCTCATTACCCGTGATTGAATAACAGAGTGGAGAGGCGTTGTCATCTTTTATTTGAAGACTCTGTAAAGTCCGTCCAAAGATTTTCACTGACTAATTAGCGTTATTAGAGCCGTGGAGCTCTGCGATCACGCCGCTGGCCGGAAAGCAATAGAAGGATGTGAAAGAGAGGAGGAGGAGGAAAACCAACTGCTGGACTGGACCCTCCATCAACTTCTCTGAATTAATAGGAGCTTAGAAATGAAATCCAATTTAATTTTAATAGCAGAAAGGCGGCAGGGGATCTGTCCGATGGGAGACATTTGCTCCGGTAGTAAAGACTGATTACACGTCTGTACGGCGGCAATAAATGAGCCTCGAACGGCGAGCGGAGAGAGCCGAGGATGTCAACCAGCCGAGGCAGAGAAGAGATGTACGGCCAAGATGCAGATGATCGCTGCTCCCTGCAGTCCCTTCAATATTTAAAGAATACACATGTTTGATCCTGGAAATTCTAATGGTGCCTGAATGCATCGTTTTGAATTTACAAGAAGCTCTGTGTCTCCCAGTCTGACTCTGAATGGTTTACAAGGAATTATGTTGGAGAAGCTTCTCTGTGCTGGAGAACAGAGGAATTCACAAACAAGCAGGTGTTCAGCACGTCTTAATCTTATATTCAGATTTAAATCCAATCTGACCTGTTTACATCATGGATTGATTTAGCATTTCAGTCAAGTACAACAAGTCCTACGTCAAGACCAACAAGTCTTCAGTGAAGACGAACACGTT